>NC_049260.1:50962883-51299133 GCF_011100685.1 Canis lupus familiaris | reverse complement strand
CCAACTTTTAGGGATTCCTGTGGCACGGACCCACACTGTTCCTCCTAAGGTCTTTCCAGACTTTTGCCTTTTGCTGGACCCATCCAGGAAAGTGGTCGCATGACCACACAGTTGTTTGCAGTTTATGGCCATAGAGAACAGAAAGCTGGCACCTAGACTTACTGTTTTCAACTTGTTTCCACACCCCTATGCCGAATAACAGTGAAAAACTTAGATCCCACCTGTTCTTGTGACCCAGGCGATCTTCAAACCATTGTGTCATACCTGGGATTCTGCCCTCTTTGCCACCTGTGTGCCTTTAAGCCAGACACATCCCCTACTGTAGCAAACTTCTAAGAGCTCCAACTTTGCACTATGCTCCTTATAATACTTTGTGTTAGCCTCCTTAAGCAGGCTTCCTCCCCTCTGCTGTATCCACAGCTATATTACACAGATTCAAGTTTCCACACCTTCTACCTTCCAAAAAGTGGTCACTTTTCTACTTGTACCCTTGCATTATTTGTTTTCTCCAATTCCAGATGTCAAATTATACTACAAAGATGTAGTAATCAAAACAGTGTGGCACTGGCACAAAAATAGACATATAAATCAATGGAATAGAATGGAAAATACAGAAATAAACCCACTCTTGTATGGCCATATAACTTTTGGCAAAGCAGGAAATATATCCAATGAGAGATAAGACACTCTCTACAACAAGTGGCGTTGGGAAAACTTATCAGCTACATGCAAAAGAAAGAAACTGGACCAGTTTCTTATACCATACACAAAAATACATTCAAAATGTATTAAAGACCCAAGTATGAGACTGAAACCATAAGAATCTGAGAAGAGAGCATAAGTAGGAATGTCTCTGACACCAGCTGTAACAAATTCTTTCTAGATATGTCTCCTGAGGCAAGGGAAACAAAAACAAAAATAAACTGTTGGGCCCATTTCAAAATAAAATGTTTCTGCTCAATGAAGAAAACAATTGAAAAAATCTAAAAGGCAACCTCCTGAATGGAAGAAGAAATTTGCAAATGATATATCTGATAAAAGGTTAGTATCCAAGACATATAAATAAATTATTCAAATCAATATCCAAAAAACAATCCAATTTAAAAAGGGGCAGAAGACGTGATTGCACATTTCTCCAAGGAAAAGATCTAGATGGCCAACAGACACATTAAAAGATGCCCAACATTACTCATCATTAGGGAAATGCAAATAAAAACTACAATTTGATATCACCTCACACCTATACAAGTGGCTAAAATCAACAACACAAGAAACTACTGGTGTTAGCAAGGATGTGCAGAAAAATGGACCCTCATACACTCATAGTGAGAATGCAAACTGGTACAGTCACTGCGCAAAACGGTATGGAGTTCCTCGCAATCTAAAAAGAGAACTTCTCTATGACCATTAGTCATATTGGTTATTTACTCCCCCCCGAAAATGTAAAAACACCAATTCAAAGGGACACATGCACCCCTATGGTAATAGCAGCATTATTTACAATGGCTAAATTATGGAAGCAGGTCATGTGTCCATGGATACATGAATGGATAAAGAAGATTTAGTGTATATACACAAGAATATTATTCAGTCATAAAAAGAATAAAATCTTGACATTTGTAATAACATGGATAGAACTAGAAAATAAAATGTTAATTGAACTATGACAGTGTAAGAAAGAAAAATGTCATATGGTGTCACTCATTTATTGAATGTAAGAAACAAAATAAAGGAGCAAAAAGAAAAGAGAGAAGAGAGACAAATGTAGAAACAGACTCTTCCCTATTGAGAGCAAACTGATGGTTACCAGAGGTGAATTGGGTGGGATAAGTGAAATTGGGGATGGGGATTAAGGAGTGCACTTGTCATGATGAGCACTGGGTGATGTGATGAACTGTTGAATAATTCTTGTACACTTTAAACTAATATAAAACCATGTTAACT
This sequence comes from Canis lupus familiaris, assembly GCF_011100685.1. Classification (NCBI taxonomy): domain Eukaryota; kingdom Metazoa; phylum Chordata; class Mammalia; order Carnivora; family Canidae; genus Canis; species Canis lupus. The sequence goes on along the minus strand of NC_049260.1, from coordinate 51,297,189 downwards.
ATATAGAATTAAATAAAATTAAATAAATAAAAATAAAAACCAAATGATCAGGGAGCTGTCTTGTTTTCCTGCCTGAGTGGGGTGTTAGAAGAGACTCCTCAGCTTCCTAGGTTCTCTGGCCAAGCATGAATTGGAGGCTATGCTCAGCAGTTAGGTAGGGTTGTAAGTTTGCTTTCCTACTCAGGTGGAGCAATAGAATAAGTTCCATGGGTCAATATGCTAAACACCCAATTCAGGCAGAACTGCCAATTAAGCTCATTGGACAGACAGGGTCACCTCTTGGCTCTGTAAATGAAAAGAGCTATTGGATAGACTTGAGTACTGATGCAAATAGGAATACAGTCCACCAAAATTTAAGTTTGGTTACTACAAATCCAATCCCCATTCTATGTCTGTATCTGATCCCCGGTGTTTCAGCCCTGAAGATTTCACAATGATCCTCATGAGGTGAGACCTGAGTGGGCCTCCCAGGAAACATTACAACTCTGGAATAACCAGATGTTCACCTTGGACTCTCTTCTCTCACTGCTAAACCATAGACCCAGAGAGGTCCTCTCCATGGGACACTGTGCAAGACTGGGGGAATTGTGATATGAGCAAAATGAAACTCTTCCCCTTCCTTCCTTCCTTCCTTCCTTCCTTCCTTCCTTCCTTCCTTCCTTCCTTCCTTCCTTCCTTCCTTTTCTTCTTTTTTAAATAGGCTTTAGGCCAATGTGTGTCTCAAAATCACAACCCTGTGATCAAGAGTCTCATGCTCTTCCAACTGAGCTAGCCAGGCACCCTCTCTTTTACCCTACTAATACAGTTATTCTCCATCTCTCTGATCTAGTGTGGTACTTCTGCCTCACCTCTAGGTTCTGGGATTTTCCAGTGGCATTTTCTTTATGGATAGTTTCTAGTTGGTCTTCTTGTGAGGAAGACTTAAATTGGAATGACCTTTGTTGCCATCTTGGTGATGTCACCAGCTGTGAATACAGTTTGCAATGATAACTCATTTCAATTCTAATAATGGTGGTTTGTATATTTTCTATTACTTTTATCTTTATCAGTCTTGTTAGTTTTCAATTTTATATTTTATTGCCTTTTTTAAAGGACCAATTTTTGTTTCATTTATTTTCTCTATTATTTTTCTGCTTTTTAATAATAAATTTATTTTTTATTGGTGTTCAATTTGCCAACATACAGAATAACACCCAGTGCTGATCCCATAAAGTGCCCCCCTCAGTTTTTAGTTTATTTCTCTAAGCTGTATGTTTTCCTTCATTTTGTTTGCTTCAAATTTACTTTCTCTTCTATTTATAGTTTCTTTATGTATGAACTTATTTTTATCAAATTAAGACTTTTCCTCCTAAAAAAAATTATTTATTTAGACAACGTGAGTGAGGGAGGGATAGAAGGAGATGGAGGGAGAGGGAAAGAAGCAGACTCCCCGCTAAGAATGGAGCCAATGCCAGGCTTGATCTAATGGCTCTGGGATCATGACCTCAGCTGAAACCAAGAGTCAGATGCATAACTGACTGAGCCACACAGGTACCTCTTTTATCTTTTCTAATGCACTTTATTTCTATAAGTTTCCCTCTCAGCACTGTTATAAATGTATCCCAAACATTTTGATTTATTTTGTCTTTACGTTTAATCAAGTCCATATTTTAATTGTATTTTGAGATGTCTTCTTGGTTTCATTAATTATTTAGAAATGTATTGCTTGATTCCTGTGTGTTTAGAGATGTTCCTGTTGTTTTTCTGTTATTAATTTCTAATATGGTTCCATTGTGTTCAGAGCAAACACAGTGTATGATTTCAATCATTTTAGACTTGTTGATGTTTGCTTAATTGTCCACTATGTGGTCTATCTTGATGAATGTTCTATGATGATGTGGATAAATGTATTCTGCTTTTTTACAAAATTTTTAAAGATTTTATTTGTTTATTCATGAGAGACATAGAGAGGCAGAGACATAGGCAGAGGGAGAATCAGGCCTCTGTGGTTAACCTGATGTGGGACTTGATCCTAGGACCCCAAGATCACGACCTGAGCTGAAGGCAGATGCTCAACCCCTGAGCCACCTAGGCGTCCCTGCTTTTCTTGGTGAAGTGTTATATATATGTCAGATACTTCTGACTGTATTATTCAGATCTTTTATTTTTTTTATTTTTTTTTATTCAGATCTTTTATATCCTCCTTTACCTTTATTTTTGCATTTTCTATTTTTCTTTCTCCCTTTCTGATGTTCTAAGATTGTCTCTGTCATCAGTTGTCTTTTCTGTTTGAACAACTTTCTTTTAGCATATTTTAAGGGTGGGTCTGCTAGCAACAAATTCTGTTAGTTTTCTTTGTCTGAGAATGTCTTTATTTTCTCTTTAGTCCTGAAGGATAGTTTCCCTGGTTATATAATTTGTGACTTACAGTTCTCTTTTTCAGCACTTGAAAATGTAATGCTACTTCCTTATGACCTCTAGGGCTTCAGATAGAAACCCATTGTCATTCAAATTGATGTTCCCCTCTAAGTAATATATTGTTTCTTGGGACAGCCTGGATGGCTTAGCAGTTTAGCACTGCCTTTGGCCCAGGGTGTGGTCCTGGAGTCCTGGAATCAAGTCCCATGTCGGGCTCCCTGCATGAAGCCTGCTTCTCCCTCTGCCTGTGTCTCTGCCCCCCCCCGTGTGTGTGTGTGTGTGTGTGTGTGTGTGTGTCATGAATAAATAAGTAAAAAATGTATATTTTTAAAATATATACTGTTTCTCTTTGGACATTTTAAATCTTTTTTCTTTCATTTCACTTTTTAAAAGTTAGATATGCTATGCCATGGCATATATTTCTTTGTGTTTACCTATTTTAGGTTCACTCAGTTTTTTGAGCCTGTAGACATATCTTTTCCAGATTTGGAAAGTTTTCCAACATTATTTCTTTGAATAGTCTTTCAATCCTATCATCTTTCTTTTCCTCTAGAAATCCTATGATAATAAATGCTGGATCTGCTGCTTTTGTTGTATAAGTTCCTGGGTCTTATCAACTCAGTCCATTTTCTCATTTGCATTGAGTAACTTATACTGATTTTCCCTCAAATACACTAATTCTATCTTCTGTCATCCCTAACTCTACTATCGAGCCTATCCAGTGAAGTTTTTATTTCAGTTATTTTTTACTTTCCTTTTTTTGCGTGTGCATAAAAACTTATTGCTTTGCTGAATTTTTTATTTTTTTATTTGTCTCAGGACCACAATGAGATACCACCTCACACCAGTGAGAATGGGGAAAATTAACAAGGCAGGAAACAACAAATGTTGGAGAGGATGCGGAGAAAAGGGAACCCTCATACACTGTTGGTGGGAATGTGAACTGGTGCAGTCTCAGGAATATTTGTAATTGTTTCTCGAAATAATTGTATAACAGCTGTTTTAAAATCCTTTTTCAGATAATTTGAACAGCTGATTCATTTCAGTTTTTGTGTCTTGTGATCATCTCCTCATTCACATTGTAGTTTTTATGGTTCTTGATATGATGGGATTTTGAAGCCTATTTAAACAATCTGGCTTAGGAGGTACCTACCCTGTTTATATTTAGCACACAGATCCTGGCATAATTTTGTTTTCCAACTATAATGTAATTTTCAGAGACTTTACTGTGGTATTTTGTTTTTCTTGGTTTCTCTGGTGTCATTAGTGCTTCTGTTGATCCCTGACAGAGCCATTTATTTTCTCTGGTAGGTGAAAAGGATTCTCCAGCATGCAGCAAAACAGTGTTTCCTGGGTTGGGCAGCTTGGTATGCTAAGATTCCTCTTGCAGGTCCTTTCCAGTGTCTAATGAAGGACAAGGGAGTCTCTGACCAAAATAGATGATGACCAGCTTCTCTGGGCACTTGATATCAGCAGGGCCCAATTACTCTTTTTGCCTCTAGGCCTATCTGGGTTTGTCACTAGGGCTCCTCTTTGATCTTGGGCTGTGGTCTGCTAGGCTGGGTGTTGTGAAGATGCCCAGTTGCTTTGTTGCTCTGTTCTTTTCCAGATTGCCTTCTCCTTTCTATCTTTTTTAGTCCTTCTATTATCTTTTTTATTATTTACAGTGTTTATCTCTAAAGAGAGATGAGTTTGTCACATTTCATCTGAACTGTAAGTCTAATTTATATTTTTAAAGCATTACTTTTCTTCATGAAGAATCAAGTGTAAAGGGCTAGAGTAGATGCAAGGAGAGTGATCAGGAGGCTACCATTCTTGTCCAGGAAAAGAACTGCTGATTTTTTTTAATGCTGGGGTGGTAGCAATAAAGATAGAAACAAATGAATCAGTTACAGCAATTTAGGAGACAAAATAGACAAGACTTACCAATATGTTGACTTTGGGGATTCTTGGCTTGACCAACTAAATGAATACAAGTGTCACTTAATTGTCAAAAATATGTTCTACATACCCACTAGGAGAAACCCCCACAAAAATACATTTTTTAAAAAATACATGGGCTTGGGATCCCTGGGTGGTGCAGCAGTTTAGCGCCTGCCTTTGGCCCAGGGCGCGATCCTGGAGACCCTGGATCGAATCCCACATTGGGCTCCTGGTGCATGGAGCCTGCTTCTCCATCTGCCTATGTCTCTGCCTCTCTCTCTCTTTCTCTCTCTCTGTGACTATCATAAATAAATAAAAATTAAAAAAAATACATGGGCTTAAATTTACATTTCCCTATCTGGAGCAGGGTTACACACTCAGAAGAAATGTACCCCCATTCCACCTACCTCTCCTTGTCTCAGATTCATGATCGGCCCTGACCAAGCTAACAACCTCCAAGTTGTATGCAAATCATAGCTATTAACTGAATATGGAATCCCCAGCATGCACTGGGTTTTTAATATCCTCCACATTAACAATAGACCACAAAGTTTTGCTGTTAAGTGTATTGATTATGTAATGGCTTAAAAGCTCTATCATCTGATTTTATAACTAGCAATTTAAACTTTCCTTCATCTCCTTCCCCTGTTATATGTCTGTGATTTCCATTAAGGGTCTTCAGGAAGCCAAAGACCACAGTCAACCAAGATGAACAATAGGCTCTGGATTGCATTTTCTCCTCCAATCTTCAACACTATATGGCAACTGAATACATGCTCTGTGGGATTCTACATTTGATCTGCAAAGAATACTTAACTGGGCAGACAAGTTGCCTGGGAAGACAAAAACTGCAGTGAATGTAAGTTTCTGTGATATATCAGGATGAAACAGGTATCTACAGTCAGATAAATTAAGACGTGAATCCTTGTTCAACTTCTAGCTGAACGGCCTTGGGTAAAATTACTCTATCTGATTCTTTGTTTATTCAAGTATAAAACAAAGTATCACCCTGATAGACCTAAGGTAAGTCAAATGCAATCAGGTATTGGATGCTTTGTAAAGTGTAAAGCACTACTTATTTCAGTTATCTTTATTCTGCCTCTTATGTCTTCTGTTCTCCAGCTGCTATGTAAAATGGTATTATAGATACTATAGTGAGGATGGGTAATCTTATCTCATCTCTGCTTTATATATTGTCTGTCTGTGGTCTCTGACTAAAGTTTCAGAGAGGCTTGAACTTAGAGTTGACAAAGGAATACTGCTTTAAGGTACCAGAAAGAAGGATTCTTTCCTATTAAAAATATTCCAAAATTGCAAGTAGACTTCTAATACTCCTAATTGCCAAGGAGTCCACAAGATCTGTGACCACCTCTCCTTGCCCAGTGGACAGGTTTAAGCCTTGTCTCAGTCCTCTATTTCCCTCTGGAAAATTTTCTTAGAATACAAATGTCTTTTGGCACCTGTGGGTTAAAAGGTGATACCCGCCACTCTAAGACAGCTTTTTCATTCCAAAACACAAACGTGTAGGCTCCACAAACAGGATAGGCAGACCCATATTATACTCCCCCAGTGAGTGTTATTTGTTCCTATCATGGTCACAAACTCCCAGAGGACACAGGGATCATTAAAATCACCATGTTCACTCTTCTACCAAATACTTGAATGTACAGGATTCCTTGCCTAAAATATAGAAAGGATACCCAACATTCCCTTTAGTACATCTGTCCCAGAAATTTGGGGGACTGACTTCCTGAGGAGCTTCTGGCTCCAGTGGTTGCAGGTACTCATAGCAACAATATTACATCTACCCACTTCTCCAAAATAGTTTATTCTCAAGGAAAATCAAAATAAAATTTTGATCTTCAAATCCCAGCCCACCCATTCTCCATCATGCTCATTTTCTTAGTCCTTAGTATAGATGTGGAATATCTTCACAGCTCACTTAGCCTTGGATCAAAGTGAACTTGCCTAGGTCCTGAAAAGCAATAGAAATCTAATCAATGATTTTTATCCTTGGTATATACTTTGTGAGAAGAATCAGTTATTAGTAATTTCTAGATCTTACTAGTGTCAGTGGTTGATATAATCCAGCTGTTGAAACTTGTGATATAGGATTTGAGGGGACTCCCTTGCCCCAGCTGCCCAAGTGAAGAAAAAAAAAGAGAACGAGAAAGTATATAATTTCCATGTAAATAAATAAGTGAAGAAACGCCCAGATGAGTTTGATTCCCTCCTTTGCATCTCTACTACCCATGCCCCTTTAACAGTGGGGTCAGTTGCCAGAGCATGGCCTTCTGGGACTGAATTCAAGATGTGAAGTCGCAGGATGTAGCTGTTACTGCTTGAGGGACAGAAGCTTGAAGCTGTCATCCAGGATGGACCTCCTGTTGCGTCGTAGCTTTCTTTGCCGATGCTGATACCAGACCACACCACCAAGAGCCAGAGCAATGAGCAGGAGAATGGCACTCATAGAAATTAAAACAGAAGCCAACATATCAATATTCTTTATGGGAATATGCATGCCCAGCATCCTGACATTGCCTTCTCCAATGTCTCTGAGGATTGTTGCTGAAATGGAATAAGAGAAAAATGGGAAACCTGAGCTGAAGAGTATTATAATGGGATGCCATTTGCAACCAACTCCTGGGAAAGAAGAAGTAACTCCATCAAAACTGAACAGAGGAACTGCTCCTATCCCTAAAAAGACCAGCTGATAAAGATGGATTTATAGGTTACAGAGAATTAGTCTGGCAGGATGTCATAGCTGAGAAAGCCCTTAGGAATCACTGAGGTCTGGATACACAACCTCCCCCCCGCCCGCAAGGAAAGAACTAAAACAGAGTAGAAAGAACCTTGATGTATTTCTTCAATTATATAAAAGCTTGTAATGTAAAAATAATAATAGTAAAAGGAATTGGATTTGACATGCGTGTTTCCAGGGGATAGAATCAGGAGTAATGAGTAGTCTCCAGAGAGGCAGTTTGATTCAATCATCTAGCTTATCAATGCTCAATTTGACTATTAGACCATAACAACTGCTTCTCATTGTGCTGGTCTCACTTCTTTGGGTCATGATAAAAACACTGATGTCACATTGATCTTCCTAGGTGAAATGATCCGATTGTCTTAGTTCCTGGCATACAGACTTTTGCTGATTTCCAATTAACCTACAAAGTAAAGCTCAGAAACAATGTAGACATTCCAACTCTCACAGTCAGGCTCTAACTTACCTTTTTAGTTTTCTTTTCTAACTAGCCACAGGAACTCATTCTTTGTTTCCCAGAATAAGTGACTCTCTTTCCAAGACTTTCTGAACACCCTTTCACCCTCTTCATCTTTTTGTCCCCATCTTAAATGTTATGCAGTTCTCTGCAAACCTTTCTTCAATTTAGCTGGTCAATTATTGGTCCTTTCTTCTGTGTTCTCAAAGTATTTCTAGTTTGTATTGCCATGATTTACCTGCCTGGGCCAAGTGACCCCCTCACTTCTGGACTTGTCTCTTGTTTTATAAATGGTGAAAGGCCATAGTTATCTAAGAGTTTTATTGTGAGATTTAAGTGAATATATTTATAGGACATTTAGCATAGCACCTGGAAGATACCAAATGTGCAATAACTGATAGCTGTTTATTTTTGCCCCCTTTTACAATGTACACCAGCAGTGTATTGTTTTTGTGTCTCATTACATTTCTAGACACAAATCTCCTGGAGAGTAATGAGTGTGTCTTACTTGTTTTGGTGTCCCTGGAACTCAGCACATGTTTGATAAATATATAAATGGATGAGTGAACATCTTAAAGAACTGAGAAAAGATGAAATATAATGAGTTCAAATGGAAGCTGGAAAAACAGCCTAGCTCTGAGTCTGCATTCTTCCAGTTACTCTTCTTGTGACCTTGGACAAATTACCTTCCATCTCTGTTTCTCATGTAGAAAATTACTGGGTTTTATTAGACCAACAGTTTTTGAAATTTGTTTTATCCCATTGCAGAACCTTTCTAACAAGTAAAAGTTTATGAGTATGTATGTACACAGAGATATGTATTATGTATATCCAAATATACACACAAAATATGCATATACACACCAAAATATGTGTGTATATATACAAATACACTCATATGTATGTTCAGCATTCCACTTTTTCAGGTTTAATTTACTTTTTCCCAATCCCTCCAAAACATACCCTAGTCCTCTGGTTGACAATTTATAGGATACTTTGGGAGATTATTAGTACTTTTGCAAACGTAACTGAAAAAATCTCCAGACTAAAATGATGATCTCTAACATCTCTTCTAGCTCTCATAATTTTCTGTGTCTTTCTCAGTCCAGGTACAAATGGTATGAGGGAGAGTGAAAGCACTGTTTGGACCTAGTTTAGGTAGGACAAGAATTTTTACTTTTTTGAACAGTAGAAATGATTGGCTCCAAAGTGTCAATTATTTGGTATTCTATAGATGCAAGAATAAAAATATCTGATGCATACTGGTATGTGTACTAGTTTCATACTGTCTCTGTAATTTATGTCTGTTTATAGCTCCTTCATGTCCAACCCAGTGAAACACTTAATTTTCTTCCCCTTCACACATTACATGGGAAACTAAGATAGCAAACCTTTAACTGGACATGAGGCTGGTTTTAGGGGCCAGAGACAATAAACCTGCTTAGGGAAGCTGAACTTTGAGTTCTTAGCCTGTAAGATTTCTTTTAGAAATCTCAGAATGCTTCTTGCTAGTACTGTAGTCCACCTTTTGGTTAGTAAATCTCATCTTCTAGAGGTACTATCTCTCCCCTCAAGTACATACTACATATAACTACCCAGTTTATGCATTATTCTTCTTACCTTTTCCAATCTCTTTGGTGGTGGTGGTGATAGTGCTTACATGTTCTGGAAAAAAAAATAAGCTAATTAGTTTGTTATTCTTCCTACCAATCCACAGATTTGCTGTGGGCATTGGCATTGGTTAGAATAATTTTCTGAGGTATCCTAAGAAAAATGAAGGTACCTGGAATTAACTACCTTATGGTCAAAGTCAACATTGGTATATGGATTTGATTTTGAGTAGTGACAAAAATATAAGCAAAAACATAGGCTTACAAGTCCGTAAGTCATCCCTCTGCCATTATGTAAATATTTCGTGATACTTCCTATCCACATTCTTATTTCTTTGTCATCCATTCCCACCCTCCATTCAGGAAAGCTCCTTGGCAAAACTACATCCCTACATATTAAACCTCTTCTCAGAACACTTCTTCCTCTTCTGTTCTGGCTTTAATGAGGCTGAGCACTTCTCTGAGGACTATGTTTCTTTTATATCCTCTCAATACTGCTTTGAGATCATTGTTCCTCCCTTTTTTAGTAAATATATATGTCTCTTTTGAGGCTTATGTTATTTGGCTAGAAAACCCAGAACCATTTTTTGTCACTGTTACCTAGTAGTTCTTTTCATTCATGGAAGTCTTTGGTACCTGGCTCAGTCTTCCTCTTCCTCAATTCCCACCATTCACCACTTAAGCTTCATAGTTTCAGGATCTTTTAACTCCCAATAACTTTTGTATCTATTCTTATTCTATCAAAGACTACCATGGCAACATGGTAGTTGGACTTATTATTCAGAACTGTTCCATCTCAGAAATATAAAATCTAGTAACAGCCTCCTATTCCTTCAATGCTTTACTGCTATTTATTCCATTTAACCAGTTATACTCACGTCTTAAAGATGTCTAGCTCCTGGATCCTTCTATTTTTTCCCAAACTATTAGCTTCATTTTGTCTTTTTTCCCCCATTCCTGGTCTGGCTAGACTCTGTGGTCTATCACTTCAACTACTAACTTACCAAGAATGTTAGAATCATCTACCAAAACCACAGCAACTGTGCTTTCCCTGTGTTTTCTGATTTACTGAATATTGGTGGAGAAAAATCATGTAATTGTAAGTATCAGTATTCTTTGTGTCCAACTTTAAGCCCTCAATGCTGCCTGCCAATAATTAATTTATTTTTCATCACTCAGAGTAAACTTTGTTTTCCTATCTCCCAGAATGGTTATTTCAAACCTTAGCCCACTATCTTCAAGTTCCTAATCCTACCAACTATCCTTCACTTTCAGCAGATGACTCTGTCTCCTCTCTTACAAAGGAAGCAGAGACCATAAAACTGAAATATTCTTTCTGACAAGTGCCTCGCCCTAATTTAAATATTGATCATTTTCTTTTCTGTCTTTTCTCCCCTTTGAATAAACAAACAAATGTAAAACTTACTCCAGTCTAACTTTTTCATTTTAGCTCCAGCTTTCACTCCCTGTTTCCTCATCAGGAACTTTGTTTCAATAATTAGTCCTTTCTTCCCTATCCATTTTCAACTATTCCCTCTGGTTGGCCAGTTAGTACATATGTAGTTGGAGCAATATTGAATTAGACTATTGTGAGGTATAAACAAACAAAAACACAAATAGCTGAGCTTTATGGGTTGGCTCATTGTCAGAGATATGAGCTGTCCTTTTCCATGAAGATTCTCTGATGATATGTATTGTGAGTCTATTATCTATTAAATCATCTAGATTTTGGATGGCTCGTTATTATACATAGATAAAAACCTGTTGTCCTGAATCTATAGCATCTCGACAACACATCAATTAATCACTTGACTTTGGTTTTAAGGACTGACAAAACACAACAAAGAATTCTGTGAACCTGTCTGTGTAGTAAGGAATAGTACTAGAGTAATAAGTTGAAGCCACATTTTAGCACTATGGGTTACTAGAGAACAAAATTTTTCTAAGATACAGAGTATCATAATGGACAATTTCTCCTTCTCTGAGGGTAAATAGCAGAGTTGTATTCTCTACACTGGTTTGATAAGCTTGTTTGAATGCCCAAAGACATTTTCAAACTTTCTATTTCTGCTCATAGAGTTCCAATGACTAGAAATCCTAGACTCAGGTCAAGAGGCTCTTAAACAATTAATGACCCAAAGACACAAAGTCCATGGCAGCCTAACCTTCTATGTTCTTGGTGAACAAAATTGGTTGGTAAATAAATTACTCCAGCCATTCACTCTCCATATAAAAATATAAGGCAAAAATGTTTTTTCACCCTTGGTAGCAACTCTTTCTGGGATGAGATGTAATTGAAGGCCAGTATATCCACGTAGCATTAGACCAAGTTGTTCTAAGACAGAAAGAACCTTTTTATAAGCCCCACAAAACAAATCAATTAAGAGATGACTAATAGAATTATATTTATTCTTTTTTTAAAGAAAGGACTCATTTGTCAGATTTCTTGAAACAGTATTTCTAATGAATCTTACAATAACAAATTTATAGTCAAATGAAATATATTTCAAAGGGAGCATATCTATGCTAATAATCAATGCATAGACCCTAGTGATGGGTCTACCCATGTAGACCCATCAGGTTGGGTTAACCCATGTAAAATCAATAGGTGTCAAAATAATTAGGAGGAGGCAGGAGCAAGGGAGCAATGGAAAACGAGAAATGTTAGTTGGGAGAACACCTGGGTGAGGTATCCTCTGTCTTATATCCTGGTTCTTCTGGGATCTGAAAGAAAGGTGCAATTGGTTTCTGGGGATTAATTGTAGGCTACATAAAGTGCTTGAAGTTATCCAGTCTTGGGAGGTTAGACCTTACCTTTTTCGGACAAGACAGTAAAGAGGGTTTCCATGCCAGCATGGACATGATCAGAAACATGGCAGTGCATCAGCCATGTCCCGGGGTTGCTGGCTACCATCTCCACAACCTCAAAGGTCCCTGGGAACAGATCCACCACATCTGCCCGGTAGCTCTCTCCATTCTGCCAAAAGATTGGGGGTGAAAGAGAAGAAATGAAGGGTAAAGAGATAATCTCAGGGTTTATAGAAGCTAAAAAGCTTAAATATCACAATCAGGGACATCACAATCAGGGACATGGGACTCCAAGATTCATAGATTCATAGATTACATTACTGCTCTCTAGAGCAGCTTAAAGAGCTGACTTTATTCACCATCCCTATAAACCCATCCACACAAACTGGATCAACAAAAGAGACCCTCTTCCTACTTTTCCTTAAAGTGTTTCAAAGTAAAAACATTCCAGTTTCCTCTGGGAGCTAAAATTAGTATCTCATACTTTTCAGCAGGCTGAAATCTGGGGAATTTGGCTTAAGCCTTGACTCCTAGGAAGGAATCAAATATTTCCTTTAGAAATTGAACTCAATTTAGATTCCCCTCCATGCTATTACCTTTATCATACTTCTATATCTTTAATTCTATATCAGTGCCTTCAACTCTGTCCTCTTCCCCTAAAACTAAATCTTTTTCAAAACCTACATGTTGTTCCATGTAGCTCCTGAATTGAAGTTCTTCTTATAATGGATTAAGAAATTTCATAGATTCTGAGACATCACTCTGAACTTTCTTGCCCTTAGGAGCATTGTTCACTATCTCTTCAGTCCTTGTCTGAGATCCAATTACATAAAGATTTCTTCAACCTACTTATACCATAAATGAGCTACTCATTTTTTTCTATACTAGAAGGGAAAGTTAAGGACTAGAGGGAAATAACTGACCCTGGAATACACGACCAAACTAGAATTCCCAGCACAATTCTCCATGTACAAGACCTTTCTTCTTTTAACTAATATCTTGTTCCTTAAGAAGCTGTTACCATCTTCCTTAATGATATTCAAAGCATTCCTCTAATCACCCTTGAGGTACTCAGCCATTTTCTAGCTCACCCGATATAGGAAGCTCTCTGCATGGAAGTGGACAGTGTGTAGGTCAATATCTTGGCCCATGGCCAGCATATACCAGGCCACTCGTTCTCCTTGGTACATGGTGAGCCCCCTGAGGTTGCTGTAGAGCTTTCCATTAATGGCTGTAAAAAAAAAAAAGTCTTATATCTCTCATTTTTACACCCCATTTCCACTAGGAAGTCCCTAATCATGCCTGATGATAGCAATAACTTCTTAACTTTTCTAATCTCTATTCCATTTGTCTCCCTAGAGTCTATCTTACACATTGGGGTTATCAGAGTGGTCTTTCTAAATAACTAATCTGACCAGGTCTTTCTACTGCTTAAAACACTATAATAGTTCCCTCCTGCTTAAAAGATCAAGACCATGGCTCCTTACTTCAGCCAATAAGGTCTTTGCAAATATAATCCCAAGCCACTTTCCCATACTCATCTTCCATTATCTAACACATTTATTCAAATTAAAGTGTTTTATTCACCATCCTCCATATGTCCCCATATGCATGTTCTTTGTGTCCTTCCTCATGCTTCTGATCTTTCCCCCTAGAAATACTGCCTTCTTTCATTCATCCTTTCAAAGCCCAGTCACCTTATACAAGAATACTTCCTTCATCTTTTTAGTACCTTTCATTCCCTGCATCACCTACTACAGAACCCCTCCAATATTGTTTGCGCTACTATTTGGAACTCATCAGAAACTCCTTTCTACACTTACTTATCTTTCAACTTGTGGAAGCTCATATCCCCAACTAGACTATTGATTCATAGTAAGCAAAAAGTGAATGTATGTACTATACTAATATAGTTTCCTTATATTCTTCATAGCACCCAGCAGACATCTTAGCCTATAATACATCCTAACTAAAAAAGGATTTGTCATGTTCTTGGAATTAATAATGATATTAATGCATTATCTGTTTCTTCCTGGGCCACATCCGATGCTCTAAAGACAATGAATTACCCATAGACATGTTAATTCACATTATCAGGACTATGTCCAGGACACATTCTTATTCCCCTCATGTTTTCATGGAGGGAAAGTAATTTTTATTCTACACTCCAAGAGGGGAAATAGTTAAAGGAACATTTGTAGCCTGTCTCTGTGTTTACCCCAACCAAATTGTGAATTTGATAAAAAGGAACTAAAATTGTTCAACTCCACCCCCTCCAAATATTTTGTCTCTTAAATCAGTCTGACCACATAAAAGAATACAAATGAATTTACTACTCCATTATAGAGAAGATTCTACCCCTGCAAAGGGGAGGGCAGGTGTTATTTATGTCAATGTCAGGATAGAAAATCTATCCACTGCAGGGGCAGTATTAGCAAGTCCATTTAGTTTCAGAAATAATTCAGTTTTCTAATTAACCTTCTTAGTAACCTCATATTTGATTTCAGAATATCTATCTTTTAAAAAAATTAATTGCTCTAGGAATTTGGAAGAGAAGGGAAGGATATATTATTTATTTTCCCTCAGACCCCAATATTGTCTTTCTGTCTCCAGTACCAGCATTCAGAAAGTGTTAAACAAATACCTGATAAGTAAGTAGATGGACTGATACCTGAAGAGTTTGGATGAATGAACACATAAACAGATAAAAATTGGCATTAGCCAAATAAATGGTTATGTGTAAGGTCTAATTGTGCTCTAATTCCCTTTTACTCCTGAGAAACTTATTTCTCTGAATTGACAGGAGCTAAAAAGTTCACATTGTCATTTGTGAATCTTCTATTCCGATGTGAATCACTTACAACTCCATCAAGGGGAAATAGCTAAAATCTATGTGACAATGAGATACTAATTTTGAGTTCCTTTGGAGTCACTATCAAAGCTGCACCTTATTCTCAGTTGAGGTCAAAGAAATATTGCACTAGAAAGGATGGTGAGAAATCACTTTATACATTTCAATATATTTAAGTTCTCACTCTTATTTGAGATTTTCTCTTGTTTGTGAAATGATACACAGATTTCTGAAACAAAGGAAGGCATGGATGTAAAATTTCCTTCCCAAACCCATCCATGCAACAAAAAGCTCTTCATTGTATGTAGTATAAATCCAGCATTCTATTCTATGAGGCTGTCTCCTCCAATGCTTCCATTTGTAAATTGAAACTTTGTTTTTAATATCAACTAAAAGACAAGTTGTCCTTCATCTATCTATATTGCAATCTATTGAGAAAGTAGATCCCAGATCCAGAGTGGTAAAGAAATACCATGATATTGAGAGATTAAACTCAGGATTTTAAAGCAAAGGAGTCATTAGCAGCCAACTCACAAGGTACATTGAAGGTCATAAATGTCCATCTTCCTTTTCTAGTGTGTTAAGATATGCTAGTATCACCACAATAACTTTACAGAGTTAGCCTCTTACTTTATGGGCAATCTGATCCAATGTGGACTACTTATCTGATTTTTGTATATAAATGCACAATAATAGGAGACACTTCTTTTAATTTGTCACTTATCACCTTACTACCTTCCTTCCATCCTTTCAAGAATTATGCTGCCTTAGGTAGTGATAGGCCTATCATATACCCCCATGCAACCTATGGGGAGTTCTTTGGAAGAGGGATAGGTTCTTTTCTACAGACCATGCATTTTATTGCTCTCCAGAAAAGTATCATCCTGTAGGTTAACATGGTCTGGCTCCTGGGGCCCATGGGTTGCTACATTCTCTTCCAGATACCAAGACTGGTTCTCATCAAAGATTAAGAATAACAAAGCAAATTCTCGGTCCATGTCATTCCGTCCTCCATAGGGCTCCAGGGTGCCCTTTCGGCAGATGGTCAAGGGTCCAACCAAGCCACTATACATGTCCTGAAAATGGGAGAAAGGAGGATATAGTAAACAACATGGAGTTACTCCTGAGTAGCAGTGCTTTATAGGGTGCCAGGCTGGCATCCAAGTCTACTGTGCTCAGTAATTTTTCATAACGTCTTACATTTTTAAGGATCTCCACTATATAAAGTACATGCAATTCCATTGTGGTGCCTTCCCCAGGTACCCTTTTATCATCTCCTCCAAGGAGAAGTAATCACTCTCTCATAGATCTCCCATAGCACTTTCTATTATATAGCTCTCTCTCTCTCTCTCTCTCTCTCTCTCTCTATATATATATATATATATATATATATATATATATATATACATACTCTTTGAATATATATTATCTTTATCATCTAAAACACCAGGTAAAATGTCTAAAATATAGTAGTCTTTCAATAAATGATTGCTGACAACTGGCTGTGAAGAGTTGGCTAGGTAAATAAATTCATTTTTCAGATGAGTAAACAGGGAGATAATGACTCATCTAAAGTCACTACAAAGGCAAAAGTGAACCAAATTTGGGGCTAAAACTTCAATCTCTTGACAACCAATCTTAGACTTTTTAAATGAGAGTGTACTGACTTACAAGATCCAAGAAAAAGAAACTAAGAGGAAACCTTTAAGACAAATATGTGGTGTTACCTATTCCCTTCATCCCTCCCTCTATTAAAATAAGCCCCATATTTGAGAAATTTTCCCCAAACTCTGGGATCCAGTATTTCAGGACTGGGCTCTGCCATTTATGAGACTCACCTCCAGGAAACCAATATTGTCTTTACCTTGATGGGATCCACTGCAGAATAATAGATCCAGGAAACACAAGCAGAATCATTGGGCCCTGGGCCAGATCTTTCTGGGATGTTCCATTGGTATGTGAGAACCTCACCTAGGAAGGGTAATAGGGATCTCCAGTTGGGCCACATCAAATTTTTTCCCAACTTTCAGGCCCCCCAAGGGCCTATGGTGGGTAAGCCTCAGGATCTTAAAGATCTTTTTCCATTATTTTCATGCCAAGTCTCCATTTTATTTTGTGACTTTGCTTTTCTTCCTCCTGAGACACTCTCAGCCTCTCTTCTACCATCCATATCTGTAAAAAGCCCAGATCCAATCCTTTGGTAAAGCGGTTCTAAACCTCTTCTCTCTGCTTATAATGTCCTGCCTCCTTTCTTTTTTCTGGCTCTGTTTCATTATCTTTTTCCTCTTGCTGCCTCCTACATTCAGCTGTTTCCCCAAGGCTCTGTGTTTAGTCCCCTACTTATCTTTTCATACTCTCCCCATGGAAATTTTTAATTACCTTCTGGTGTTACGATTTATACATTGATGACTCTTAAATACTTAAGCAGACCTCCCTTGCCATTAAGCTCCAATCTGAAATTTTTAATTAGATACTGGGCATCTTTTGAAGATTGTTCTGACAACATATCAAAAACTGAATTTTTTCTGAATTCACCTCCCTCCTTTGAAAAAAGAACCTGTTTACTTAATCTGTGCTCCCAGTATCTAGTAATGACATCAATACCTTCCTACTTATCCAGACTCAAAACTTTAGTCTTCTTTGTCTTCCCAGGTTTGCACACTCCAAATGCAACTAAATAATAAATTCCACTGATTATATCTCTACAATATATTGTATTGCCATGCTCTCCTCTTTCCAATTCCCAATAATACTACTCTAGTATATACCCTTATTTTCTCAAAGGGACTATTACAAAACCTCCTAACATGTTTCTCTGCCTCCAAATTTTGTCCTTTCCTAATTGTCTTCTAACTGATGCCATATTAATTTTTATAACAGTTTTAAGATATACTTTTCATACCACGCAGCTTACACATTAAAAGTGTATAATTCAATGAGTTTTAGTATATTCACAGGATTTTTTAAATCACCACAATCAATTTTTGAAAGATCATTGCCACTAAAAAATAAAATCTCTTCACTCTTTAGCCATCATTCTCTAATCACCCACTCACCCAATCTTTGGACAACCCTAATCTACTTTATGTCTCTATAGATTCACCCATTTTTAGTATTTTATACAAATTCAATTATAGGATGTCAGCAAGTTGGTAGACTAAGGAGGTCTCAATGCTCATTTGCTCCCACAATAACAACAAAAATAAGGAATAAACAACTATATGCCCACAAAATAGCTCTAAGAGAGCTTCAGAATATAATGAAGAAATTTTAGCAATCCAACAGGGCAAAAACCTGAACATGGCCGTATTTAAAAAGTGTAGGAAGTATCTTACCTATATCATCCCAGTCTGGCACAGATGGCACCAAGGGGGAACACCCATGGTGGAAAAGAAAAGGTGGACCCCAACAGCCCTCACCACCAGGGAGTCTTTCTTGGCACTGACCCCAGCCAACTGAGTTACCTGGAGTCCATGCCATTCTGCCATTTCTACAAGAAAGAATCATTACCACTCTACCCCAACCCAAGAGGTTGTAGCTTATCTGTCCCACCAGAGGAGCTGCAATCATCTTGTCTCCCAAGAAGGAGCCTCCATTGCCCTACCCTTAAGGAGCCACTGCCAATCTTCCTTACTCACAAGGAGTCACAGGCTATTTGCTTCCAATTCCACAAGGAGTAATTGTTGCTGTGTTTCCTCAGAGAAGGAGCTGCTACTGCTATACTCCCCTAGGAGACACCAGCATTGCATACCTCCAAGAAGAAGCTGCTACCACTCTAGGACTCACACCCAGAAAAAAAAATGCTGCTCTTCTGGTTTACCCATCGGAGGAAGAACCATCAGTTTTACATTTTCCGGGAGACGGAGCTGTTGTTTCTGTCTTACCCTAGAAGGAGCTTCTAGTGCTCCACAAACCCCACCAAGAAGAAACTGCTTTAACTCCCCACCTTAAGAGCCATAGGCACTGTTCTCCCAGAAGGAGCTACTAAAATCCTCAAAACACCTAAGAAGGATCCACTTATGACCTGTCTCCCCACAATGAGATACTATCTCTGTGTTCTCCCAAAGTAGGAGCCACTACTGCACTGATCCTCTACAAAAGGAGCTGCTATTTCTGAGCCCCCCAAAGTAGCCAGCTCTGCTACGGCTACCTTACTCAGAAAGAACCATTGCTGCTTCACTCCATCTAGAAGTAGTTGCCACTTTTCACTTTCTTAATGGTGTACTGTGAAGCACAATTTTTTTTTCCAATTTTGAGGAAGTCCAATTTATTTATTATTTAGTCACTTGTGCTTTTAGTGTTGTATCTAAGAAACCATTTTCTAATTCAAGGTCACAAATTTTCATGTTTTCTTTTAAAATTTTTGTAGCTTTGGCTCTTACATTTAGATGTTTGATCCATTTTGAGTTAGTGTTTTTACATGGTGAGAGGTTGGGGGTCCAACTCCATTGTTTACCATGTAGATATCTATGTCTCAGCACCATTTTTTGAAAAGACTATTATTTCTCCATTAAAAAGTCTTGGAACCCTTGTTAAAAATTGACCATAAATAATAGTGAAAGGGAATACAGGGGAAAGGAGGAAAAATAAGTGGGAAATATCAGAAAGGGAGACAGAACATGGAAGACTCCTAACTCTGGGAAATGAACTAGGGGTGGTGGAGGGGAGGTGGGCGGGTGGTGGGGGTGACTGGGTAGCGAGCACTGAGGTGGGCACTTGATGGGATGAGCACTGGGTGTTATTCTGTATGTTGGCAAATTTAACACCAATAAAAATAAATTTATTATTTAAAAAAATAGCCAAACTGTGGAAGGAGCCTCGGTGTCCAACGAAAGATGAATGGATAAAGAAGATGTGGTTTATGTATACAATGGAATATTACTCAGCCATTAGAAATGACAAATACCCACCATTTGCTTCAACATGGATGGAACTGGAGGGTATTATGCTGAGTGAAATAAGTCAATCGGAGAAGGACAAACATTATATGTTCTCATTCATTTGGGGAATATAAATAATCATGAAAGGGAATATAAGGGAAGGGAGAAGAAGTGTGTGGGAAATATCAGAAAGGGATACAGAACATAAAGACTCCTAACTCTGGGAAACAAACTAGGGGTGGTGGAAAGGGAGGAGGCAGGGGGTGGGGGTGAATGGGTGACAGGCACTGAGGGGGGCACTTGATGGGATGAGCACTGGGTGTTATTCTGTATGTTGGCAAATTGAACATCAATAAAAAATAAATTTATTACAAAAAATATATAAATAAAAAGTGAAAAAAAATTGACCATAAATACAAGGGCCTATTTCTGTACTCTCAATTTTATTTCATTAATTTATGTATCTTTGTGCCATTACCACACAGTCTTGATTATTGTAGCTTAAAATTAAGTTTTGAAATTGGTACGTGTAAGTTCTCCAACCTTGTTACTCTTTTCGAAGGTTGTTTTGCTGTATGATATCAATCTTTCCCAAACCTCTCTTTGTTCATGTAATTATTCTGTTCAAAATTTTAATGGGTCCCTTAAACCTAAAGAATGAAGTACAAACACTTTATCCAAGCAGCCAGGCCCTTTCTAACTCAGCCCTGGCTTATCTTTTAGCCTTATTTCTTACCTTTCCTACTTCTACAAAACAGACACTGGCCAAACTTTACTAATTATTTACCTTTGAGCATATCCCATACTTTCACAGCTCTGTACTTTGATCGTGTTATTCTCTTTACCTAAATCATCCTCCAATCTCTCCATTGGGTTTTAGACTACTTCATTCAACTGTCTACCTGACACTTAAATTTGTCTAATTTTCATCTCAAACTCATAAAAAAGTATATCTTTGACTTGTCTCTCAAATGTCCTCCTCTTATCTCAGTGAATAATGAAACCAGTTGTTGAAGCCAGAAGTCAGGATCTATCTTTTATTATTTTCTTCCATATCCATCATCAAGTTCTGAAAGATCTACCTAAGAAATATATCCCTTATCCATCCATTTCTATTTGTCTCCATTGCTACTATCCTAATCTAGACCAATATCTTCAATCACCTAAATAATCATAGTAGATATCTAAATGGTTCCTCTCATAACAGATGCTCCACATAAAAACAAATGTAATCTTTTAAAATATAAAGTGGACAATGACACACCCTGTAAAAGCTTTCCATTATAATCAACAATGAAATAAAATCTCTTGATTACTATGGATTGTAATGCTTTATTTAATATTTTCGTTGATCTCTCCAAACTCATCTCCTACTTTTATCCATATTACTCAGTATTCTACAACTATACTTCCTCCTTCTTACTCCTCAAACATACTGAAATTATTCCTATATCAAGCTATTTTTACAAGTGGTTGAAGCCGTTCTGAACTTTTCTTAATATGTCTCATTTCCATGTATCATTCAAGTATTAGTCCAAACATCACTTCTTCAGAAGGGCCTTTTCTGACCATAGTAGCCAAGCTTTCACCTTTGTAACCAGAATACATAAAGAACACTCAAGTCAACAATATGAAAACAAAGAACCTGGGCAGCCTGGGGTATGATCCTGGAGACCCGGGATCGAGTCCCATATCGGGCTCCCTGCATGGAGCCTGCTTCTGCCTCTGCCTTCATCTCTGCCTCTTCTTTCTCTCTCTGTGTCTCTATGAATAAATAAGTAAAAAAATCTTTAAACAGAAAAAGAAGAGAACAAACAACCTAATTAAAAAATGGGAACGTTTTTGAAAAGAAACTTGACTCCTTTGAACTCTAAGGAGCAGGAAGGTGGTGGTGGAGTAGGAGAATCAGCCTATGAACACAATGAGATAACTATCAAATCAACATAAATAGCCCAGACAATGACCTGAAGTCTGACAGAATAGAATCCACAACTAAAAGGAGAGAAGAGGCCACATCAAAGAAGGTAGGAAGTGTGGAAACGTGGTTAAGATGAAAACTGGATCACCACTGCTGTGGAGGTGGGAGAAGGATAAGACAGAGAGGAGCACATAGGGAATTAAAAGAATATTGGGATCCCTGGGTGGCGCAGCAGTTTGGCGCCTGCCTTTGGCCCAGGGCACGATCCTGGAGACCCGGGATTGAATCCCACATCGGGCTCCCAGTGCATGGAGTCTGCTTCTCCCTCTGCCTATGTCTCTACCTCTCTCTCTCTCTCTCTGTGACTATCATAAATAAATAAAAATTTAAAAAAATGATATTTAAAAAATAAAAAAAATAAAAGGAGAGTATTTCCCCAAAGCCATTGACTTGGAAAATTAAAAGGGTTGAATTTATTCATTCATTCATTCATTCATTCATTCATGAGAGACATAGAGAGAGGCAGAGACACAGGCAGAAGGAGAAGCAGGCTCCCTGTGGGGAGCTGTGGAGGCCGAAAACAAATTGGAGCCACTCCACTATGAGTTTAACATTGGCATGAGCACAGCCATTTTAATTTCAGCAGCCATCTCAAGTCACTGTGGCCAGGTTCTGAACTCCAAGCTACTCCAGTTACAGGCAAAATCACAAAGGGAGCAAGAGCTTGTGAAACCTCTTTACTGGAAATTCTCACACCCCCTCCCTTACTTAAAAACCCCACCTTACCCCTAGACCAGCCCATAAAAAACCCAGTTGTAACCCACCTCAGGGTCCAAGTCCCTGCTCTGCTGTGATGGGTATACTTGGACCCAAGCTTGAGCTTGTTAATAAGCCCTTGTGTGCTTGCATCAGTGTCAGCTCCTTGGTGATTTCTCAGGTTTGCAATCTTGGACACAACATTTGGGGGCTTGTCTGGGATCCAAGAGACCCCCAGGGCCCCATCCGGAGGGTCCCACACATGGTGAGTGCCCTCAACTTTTTCCACCTTTTGTGCACATATTTTCTGAGAGCTCTATATTGTATTTTCACCTGTAGGGATTCCAATCTGTATTAGGTCAACATTGGCTTAGGCAGATGTGCTGGCAGGCCATCGACCGGGGGTCTTGAGGAAACGTCCCTTGCCCCCGCCAGGAGGACAGAGTCCTCATCTGTAAGGAGGACTGAAGACCTCATCTGTAAGGAGGGCTGACTGCCAGCCCTCTGGTTTACATTCTATTTTGTCTCTGCGGCCAACTGGAATGTTTGTGTTACTGTGTCTTTGTTAACTGTCATAACTGTCTGTGCCTTGGTGTGGACTGGGGACATAATGGGGCAGACACAAACCACCCCCGTCTCTTATGCTCTTCCACTCCTCGGACGTTAGGGAAAGAGCTCATAATCTGAGCATAGACATAAGGAGAGGGAAATTTCAGACTTACTGCATATCAGAATGGCCAACCTTTGACGCAGGATGGCCCCAAGAAGGAAATTTCTACCTACCTATTATCTTACAGGTTAAGGCCGTGATCTTCAGGGATAAACCGGAGGGCCACCCTGACCAGGTGCCCTACATCCTGGCTTGGCAGGACATGATGGAGAATCCCCCTTCTTGGCTAAAACTATTTTTACCCCCTAAATCAGGACCTACCAAGATTCTAGCCCTGTGAAAGGCCGAGAAGGAGACTGACTCTAAGACCAAAAAGCCCCTTTATCCGGTCTTGCAAGATTCCTCCCTGAAGGACCTGATTCTCCCACCACCCTACCCAATGCCCTCTCGCCCTTCCACCGCCCTCCCATCAGAGGCACTGGGGGCTGCAGAAAGGGGGCCACCCCTCCCTGACGAGGGAGTTCCTGTGTACAGCCAGCAGCAGGGACTCGCAGACGGACCCACTGGGAAGCCCCACCCCCTAATGCGGGGTGGCGGACTCCACCGCCCTTCCCCTCTGTGCCATGGGACCCCCCCAGTGAGACTGGAAGACAGCCATTGTTATATTGGCCATTGTCCACCAGTGATTTATATAATTGGAAAACCCAGAATGCAAAGTTCTCTGATAATTCAAAAGATCTAATCGGGCTTTTAGATCCTGTTCTCTTTACCCACCAGCCTACTTGGGATGACTGCCAACAGCTCTTGCAGATTATCTTCACCACCGAAGAGAGAGAACAAATTCAGTTGGAAGCTCGAAGTCTGTCCTGGGAGAGGACAGAGAGCCAACTCAAAACCCGGATCTCATAAATGCTGCCTTCCCCTTATTCCGCCCTACCTGGGACTACAACTTGACTGAAGGTAAGGAGAGACTCCGGGTCTACCACCAGACTCTAATGGCAGGTCTCAAGGCTGCCACATGCAAGCCTACAAATCTGGCCAAGGTATATGATGTAAGACAAGGTAAGAATGAGAGTTCAGCAGCTTTCTAAGAGAGAATCATAGAGGCTTTTAGGCAGTACATCCCTATGAACCCAGAAGCCCCAGAAACAAAGGCCACAATTATCATGGCTTTTGTTATCCAGGCCACACCAGACATCAAAAGAAAATTGCAAAGAGTAGAGAGACTAGGAGAAAAGAACTTGCAGGACTTAATAATAGTAGCAGAAAAAGTTTCTAATAATAGAGAAAGTCCTGAGGAGCAACAAACTAAACTAAGCAACTAGCAGACCTGAAACCTGGCCAAGATCCTGCTGGCCACAATCATGGATGACCCACAGGAAAAACAAAGGCACCTCAAGAAGCTAGCTTCAGGGACAGCTTGCCTTTAGCACCCAAGAGCCAAGACCTTTTCACCTTTGAATGGACGGACAATCACCTGGACAGCTCACCTGGACTCGACTGCCACAAGGATTCAAAAATTCAACAACCATCTTCGATGAGGCCTTACATGAAGACTTGGGTGAGTTCCGTTCTGAGCACCCTCATTTGACCTTATTGCAATATGTAGATGATATCCTGTTGGTGGTGGAGGACCAGGACACATGCCTATGAGGCACCAAGGACTTGCTCCAGAACATAGCAGCTCTAGGATACCAGGCCTTAGCTAAAAAAGCCCAGATCTGCAGAACAGAGGTGAGCTACCTAGGATACAAATTAAAGGATGGACAAAGATGGTTGATGGATGCACGGAAGGAAACCGTCCTGAGGATCCCAGAGCTGCAAACTGTTCACCAGGTATGTGAATTCCTGGGGTCAGCAGGGTTCTGTCAATTATGGATTCTGGGTTTTTCCAAGATGGCCAGACCCCTCTATGAGGCCACCAGGCATCAGCAAAATTTTGAATAGACAGAGGCCATGAACAAAGCCTTTAATGACCTTAAACAGGCATTGCTGTCTGCCCCGGCTCTCAGGTTGCCCAACCTAACCAAGCCCTTCTACCTGTATGTGGGCAGGAAAGATGGGGTGGAAAAAAGGGTCCTTGTCAGTACATAGGTCCTTGGAAGAGACCCATAGCCTATCTCTCCAAAAAGGTGGTCACAGTGGCTGTTGGATGGCCCCCATGCTTAAAAATTATTGCTGCGGTGGCCACTACATTCAAGGATGCAGACAAGCTGGCCATGGGGCATGTTACCACCCCACATGCTATTGAAGGGGTACTCAAACAGCCCCTAGACTGCTGGATCAGCAATGCCTGTCTGACCCATTATCAGAACCTACTGTTAAACCCCACCAGAATTTTATTCAAACCGCTGACAACCCTAAATCTGGCAACGCTACTCCCTAACCCAGAATGGGATACCCCTCTGCATGACTGTCAAGAAATTTTGACACAGGTACACGGAATCAGAGCTGATCTCCAGGACCGGCCACTGCCGAATGTAGATGCCACGTGGTATACAGACGGCAGGAGTTTTGTCTGAGAAGGAATCAGATAGGCGGGGGCAGCCATAACCATGGAAACGGAGACCATCTGGGCAGAGCCATTGGCAGCCAGAACATTAGCCCAACAGGCAGAAATGATCACACTGGCCAAAGTGCTAATCATGGGAGAAGGTAAACAAAGA
This sequence comes from Canis lupus familiaris, assembly GCF_011100685.1. Taxonomy (NCBI): domain Eukaryota; kingdom Metazoa; phylum Chordata; class Mammalia; order Carnivora; family Canidae; genus Canis; species Canis lupus. The sequence goes on along the minus strand of NC_049260.1, from coordinate 51,271,549 downwards.
AACATTTACACAGACGGCAGGTACGCTTTCACCACTGCTCATAACCACAGAGCCCTTTACAGAGAGAAAGGGCTTCTGATAGGAGAAGGAAAGACTATTAAAAACAAAACAGAAGGGATTAGACTTAGTTTTCCAAAACAGGGAGGGTTATATGCTGCTTTAAATGAAGAACGCTGTTTCTACACTGATCACTCAGGGATAGTCCGAGAATCTATGGCAAAGGTCAGGGAAGGTTTGGCTAAGCAAAAACGAGAACAACAACAACAACAAGGTTGGTTCGAATCCTGGTTCAATCATTCCCCCTGGCTCACTACCTTGTTGTCCACCCTAGCCAGGCCCCTCATAGTCCTCCTCCTTCTCCTCACTTTCAGGATCTGCATTATCAACAAGTTAATAACATTGGTCAAAGACAGAATCAGTACAGATCAGCTAATGATACTTAGGAATACTTACCACTGGACCTTGATACTGAAACCAACCTGGACCCATGATTGGGTCCTTCCTTAGGTTCCTCTGAGAGGGGGAAATATGGAGGCTAAAAAAATTGGAGCAACTCCACTAGGAGTTTAACATTGTCACGAGTATAGCCATTTTAGTTTCGGCAGCTATCTCAGGTCACTGTGACCAGGAACTGAACTCCACGCTACTCCAGTTACAGGCAAAATCACAAAGCATGCCCTTATCAGAATAAGGAAGCAAGAGCTTGTGAAACCTCTTTACTGGAAATTCTCACACCCCCTCCCTTACTTAAAAACCCCACCTTACCCCTAGACCAGCCCATAAAAACCCAGTTGTAACCCACCTCAGGGTCCAAGTCCCTGCTCTGCTGTGATGGGTATACTTGGACCCAAGCTTGAGCTTGTTAATAAACCCTTGTGTTCTTGCATCAGTGTCAGCTCCTTGGTGGTTTCTCAGATTTGCAATCTTGGGCACAACAGAGCCTGAGGCGGGAACCGATCCCAGGACCCCACGATCACGACCAGAGCCAAAGGCAGACGTTCAACCACTGAGCCACCCAGGTGCCCCAAGAAGGGTTGAATTTTGTAAGTTTCAGCAATCACCCAGGCATACAGCCTTGTGCTTCAAAGGTCAGTGGGCTTGGTGGGGGTAGAGCCTGGAGGGCACTGCACTGATCCTGTAAAGAAAGGAAAATAGCGGAGGCGGGGCAAGATGGCGGAAGAGTAGGGTCCCCAAGTCACCTGTCCCCACCAACTTATCTAGATAACTTTCAAATCATCCTGAAAACTTACGAATTTGGCCTGAGATTTAAAGAGAGAACAGCTGGAATGCTACAGGGAGAAGAGTCCACACTTCTATCAAGGTAGGAAGACAGAAAAAAATAAAGAAATAAAGAAGCATCCAAAAGGGAGGGGCCTCCACAAGGAAACGGGCTAAACGGGCAGTGAGAGTCCCCAGGACAGGAAAGCCCAGTCCCAGAGATGCAGGGACTTTACGAATCTTCCCAGAAGGAAATCAAACCAAAGTTAAGAGATACTTAGATAATAATGCACTTATACTTGGTGACTTGAACAGAGCTTTTTACAATCGACAGTTCTTCTAAGCACAACATCTCCAAAGACACAAGAGCTTTAAACGATACACTGGACCAGATGGATTTCACAGATATTTACAGAACTTTATATCCAAATGCAAATGAATACACATTCTTCTCAAGCGTACATGGAATGTTCTCCAGAATAGACCACATATTGGGTCACAAATCAGGTCTTAACTGATACCAAAAGAATGGGATTGTCCCCTGCAAATTTTCAGACCTTAATGCTTTGAAAACGAGAACTAAATCACAAGAAGAAGTTTGGAAGGATTTCAAAAACATGAAGGTTAAGGACCATCCTGCTAAAAGATGAAAGGGTCAACCAGGAAATTAAAGAAGAATTAAAAAGATCCATGAATTAAAAAGATTCCTGGAAAATAATGAGAATGAAGATACAACCGTTCAAAATCTTGGGAACCAGCAAAAGCAGTCCTGAGGGGGAAATACATCGCAATACAAGCATCCAACGAAAAACTAGAAAGAACTCAAATACAAAAGCTAACCTTGAACCTAAAGGAGCTAGAGAAAAAACAGCAAATAGATCCTACACCCAACAGAAGAAGAGAATTAATAAAGATTCGAGCAGAACTCAATGAAACAGAGGCCAGAAGAACCGTGGAACAGATCAACAAAACCAAGAGTTGGTTCTTTGAAAGAAGTAACAAGAGATAAACCATTAGCCAGCCATATTAAAAAGAAGAAAAAAAGACTCAAATTAATAAAATCATGGATTAGAAAGGAGAGATCACCACCAACACCAAGGAAATACAAACTATTTTAAAAATTTATTATGAGCAGCTATACGCCAATAAATTAGGCAATCTAGAAGAAATGGACGCATTTCTGGAAAATCACAAACTACCAACACGGAACAGGAAGAAATAGAAAATCTGAACAGGCTGATTACCAGGGAGGAAATTGAAGCATTCATCATAAGCCTCTAAAGACACAAAAGTCCAGGGCCAGATGGCTTCCCAGGGGAATTCAAACGTTTAAAGAAGAAACCATACCTATTCTAGTAAAGCTGTTCGGAAAGATAGGAAGAGATGGAGTACTTCAAACTCGTTATATGAGGCCAGCATCACCTTAATTCCAAAACCAGACAAAGACCCCACCAAAAAGGAGAATTATAGACCAAAACCCATGATGAGCACAGATGCAAAAATTCTCAACAAGATACTAGCCAATAGGATCCTACAATACATTAAGAACATTATTCACAATGACCCAGTTGGATTTATCCCCAGGATGCAAGGCTGGTTCAACACTTCTAAAGCAATCAATGTGATTGATCTTATCACCAGAGAAAAAACAAGAACCATATGATCCTCTCAATAGATGCAGAGAAAGCATTTGACAAAACACAGCATTCATTCCTGATCAAAACTCTTCAGAGTGTAGGGATAGAGGGAACATTCCTCAGCATCTTAAAAGCCATCTACAAAAAGCCCACAGCAAATATCATTCTCCATGGGGAAACAGTGGGAGCCTTTCCCCTAAGTTCAGGAACACAACAGGGATGTCCACTCTCACCACTGCTATTCAACATACTACTAGAAGTCTTAGCCTCAGCAATAAGGAACTAAAAGAAATAAAAAGCATTCAAATTGGCAAAGAAGAAATCAAACTCTTCCTCTTTGCAGATGACGTGATTCTGTACATAGAAAACCCAAAGCCTCCACCCCAAGATTGCTAGAACTCATACGGCAATTTGGCAGTGTGGCAGGATACAAAATCAATGCCCAGAAGTCAGTGGCATTTCTCTACACTAACAATGAGACTGAAGAAAGAGAAATTAAGGAGTCAATCCCATTGACAATTGCGCCCAAAAGCATAAGATACCTAGGAATAAATCTCACCAAAGAGGTAAAGGATCTATACCCTAAAAACTATAGAACACTTCTGAAAGAAATTGAAGAAGACACAAAGAGATGGAAAAATATTTCATGCTCATGGATTGGAAGAATTAATATTGTGAATATGCCCATGCTACCCAGGGAAATTTACACATTCATTGCGATCCCTATCAAAATACCATGGACATTCTTCAGAGAGTTGGAACAAATCATCTTAAGATTTGTGTGGATTCAGAAAAGACCCCTAATACCAAGGGAATATTAAAAATGAAAATCAGAGCCGGAGTCATCACAATGCCAGATTTCAGTTTGTACTACAAAGCTGTGGTCATCACGACAGTGTGGTACTGGCACAAAATCAGACACATAGATCAATGGAACAGAATACAGATTCCAGAAGTGGACCCTCAACTTTACAGTCAACTAATATTCGACAAAGGAGGAAAGACTATCCACTGGAAAAAAGACAGTCTCTTCAATAAATGGTGCTGGGAAAATTGGACATCCACATGCAGAAGAATGAAACTAGACCATTCTCTTACACCATACACAAAGATAAACTCAAAATGGATGAAAGATCTAAATGTGAGGCAAAAATCCATCAAAATCCTAGAGGAAAACACAGGAAACACCCTTTTTGAACTTGGCCAGAGCAACTTCTTGCAAGATACATCCATGAAGGCAAGAGAAAGAAAAGCAAAAATTTTGGGGACTTCATCAAGATAAAATGCTTTTGCACAGCAAAAGAAACAGTCAACAAAAGTAAATGACAACCTATAGAATGGGAGAAGATATTTGCAAATGACCTATCAGATAAAGGGCTGGTATCCAAGATCTCTAAAAACTTATTCAAATCAACAGCAAAGAGACAAACAATCCAATCCTGAAATGGGCAATAGACATGAACAGAAATTTCACAGAGGAAGGCATGGACATGGCCAACAAGCACATGAGAAAATGATCCACATCCCTGGTCATCAGGGAAATACAAATCAAAACCACAATGAGATACCACCTCACACCAGTGAGAATGGTGAAAATTCACAAGACAAGAACAACAAATGTTGGAGAGGATGTGGAGAAAGGGTAACCCTCTTGCACTGTTTTTGGGAATGTGAACTGGTACAGCCACTCTGGAAAACTGTTTGGAGGTTCCTCAAAGAGTTAAAAATAGATCTGTCTTATAACTCACCAATTGCACTATTGGAGATTTACCTCATAGATACAGATGCAGTGAAACTCTGGGACACCTGCTCCCTGATGTTTATAGCAGCAATGTTCACAATAGCCAACCTGTGGAAGGAGCCTTGGTGTCCATCAAAAGATGAATGGATAAAGAAGATGTGGTGTATGTATACAATGGAATATTCCTCAGCCATTAGAAATAACAAATACCCACCATTTGCTTCAACGTGGATGGACCTGGAGGGTATTATGCTGAGTGAAATAAGTAAATCGAAAAGGGCAAACATTATATGGTCTAATTCATTTGGGGAATATAAAAATTAGTGAAAGGGAATAAAGGGAAAGGAGAGATAATGAGTGAAAATATCAGTGAGTGTGACCAAACATGAGAGACACCTAACTCTGGGAAATGTACAACTCTGGGTAGTTGAAGTGGAGGTGGGCGGGGGGTTGGGGTGACTGGCTGATGGGCACTGAGGGGAACACTTGGCAGGATGAGTACTAGGTGTTATGCTATATGTTGACAAATTGAACTTCAATAAAATAAATATGCAAAAAAGTAAAAAAGAAAGGAAAACATTTCTGGGGCAGCCATCATGGAAACAGATATCTGAATAATGCCTGAGGCACATAGTAGGGAGATAATTTGCTCTTCTCAGAGTGTGTTGCTGAGAGTCAATGTTCAGGGAGACACCTCTCTAGGAACACAGGCACTGGCCAACACCATGTTCCTCTCCTACCTCTCAGTATAAACCCAGAGCCACCTGTGGGAAGCAGCATAGTACCATTACTGGTTCTCTACATGCTTACACCAAGGCCTATCACCTGCGCTCTAGTGAAACTTCCCTCCTTCACACTCACATGTGCCTCAGTCCCAGTGTGGTGTGCACTTGCCCAAGAAGAGTGGAACAAACACCTGCACATACCATGTCTCTGGATCAGAAAGTTTGCAGGGCCTCACTTCCTGCAAAGGTGATGACAAGGTTCATTTCACAAGCAGAAGACTGCACCCAATTAAAACTCACCACATTCAGGCCAGAACCAATCACTGCCCACAACAGGCAAGGAGAACCTCTATAGACTGGCCCGAAGGAAAGAACTGCCAAAACACAACAGCAGAGTGTATGCAGCACACACCAGAGAAACTCCCTGAAGCACCAGGCCCCAGGAAATACATAACATCTTCATAAGGACATTACTTTTAGAGGCAGGAGACATAACTGGTTTTTCCAAAACACAGAAGAAGGCAAACAGACAAAATATGAAGAGGAATTTATCCCAAATGAAAGCAAAAGATAGGCCACAGCCATAGATCTAAGTAACATGCTGGATGAAGAATTTAAAATAATGATTATAAGGGTACTCACTTGGCTTGAGAAAAAAAATAGAAGACATCAGTGAGACCCTTACCACCGAGATAAGAGTTAACAAAGAAACAATCAGAGATGAAGACTGCAATAAACAATGTTTCATGTTTGATGCATGAACAGCAGGCTAGAAGAAGCAGAAGAATGGATTTGTGACCGAGGAAACAAAGTAATGGGAAGTAATGAAGCTGAACAAAATAAGAAAAAGAATAATTATGAACACGAGAATGAACTGAGGGAACTCAATGACTCCATCAACTGTAATAACATTCCTATTATAGGAGTCCCAAAAGAAGACAAAAAAAGGGCGCAGAAAAATTATTTGAAGAAATAATAGATGAAAACTTTCCTTATCTAGGGGAAAGAAACAGATATCCTGAGAATTACCATCAAAATCAACTAAAACAGGACAACACCAAGACATATTGTAATTAAGTTGACAAAATATAATGATAAATAAAAATGTAAAAGCAGCAGGACAAAAGAAGTTTTTACTTACTAAGGCAAACCCATATGGCTAGCTAGAGATTTTTCAACAGAATCCTGGCAAGCCAGAGGATGTGGTATAATATATTCAAAGGGATGAATGGGGAAAATCTGCAGCCAAGAATATTTTATCCAAGAAGGTTATCATTCAGAATAGAAGGATATATGTATGTCTTCTTTAGAGAACTGTCTGTTCTGAAATGCTCAATACTATTCAGCATCAGGGAAATACAAATCAAAATGAGATAATCACCTCACACCAGTCAGAATTGCTAAAATTAACAACTCAGGAAACAACAGATATTGGCTAGAATGCAGAGAAAGGGGAACCCTTTTACATTGTTGGTAGGAATGCAAATTGGTGCAGCCACTCTGGAAAACAGTACAGAAGTTCCTCAAAAAGTTAAAAGTAAAACTACCCTATGATCCAGTGATTACACTACTAGGTATTTACTCAACGGATGGAAAAACACTAATTAAAGGGAAACATGCACCCCGATGTTTATAGCAGCATTATCTATAATAACCAAGTTATGGAAAGAGCCTAGATGTTCATCGACAGATGAATGGATAAATAATTCTACTTTACGGTATTCTGTATTATTCGGCAATCAAAAAGAATGAAACCTTGCCTTTTTCAGTGACATAGATGGAACTAGAAGGTATTATGCTAAGTGAAATAAGTCAGTCAGAGAAAGACAAATACCGTATGATTTCACTCATATGTGGGATTTAAAAAGAAAAAGATATGAACACAGGGGAAGGAAAGGAAAAAATAAAATAAGATGAAAACAGAGAGGGAGGGAAACCATGAGCGACTCTTAACTATAGGAAACAAACTAAGGGTTGGTGGAAGGGAGGTGGCTGGAGGGATGGGGTAATTAGGTGATGGGGTAATAGGGTAATGGGAATTAGGGAGGGCACTTGAAGTAATGGGTACTGGGTGTTACAAGCAACTAGTAAATCACCAAATTCCACCTCTGAGACTAATAATACAGTATGTTACTTAAATTACATTTAAATTAAAATAAAAAATTAAATGCAAAAAAACTTTTAAAAAATAAAATGAGAGATAAAGAGCTTCCCAGACAAAAATTAAAGGAGTTCATGACCACTAAACTAACCCTGTAAGAAATATTAAAGGGGACACTCTGAATGCAAAGGAGAAACCAAAAATGACAGTGTAAAGGCAGGAAACACAAAAACAGTAAAAATGAATATTTCTGTAAAAAATCATTGAAGGAACTGACACACACAGAAATGATATAAAATATAATAACACTTACCTGAAATGTTTGGAGGAGAGAAGAAATTAATGGGTTCAAACTTGAATGACCATTACCTTAACATAGACTGCTATTTCCAGAAAAGGTTATATACAACATAATGGTAACAACATATCAGAAACCATTAATAAACTTGCAAAGAATCAAGAGAAAAAAATCCAAAAATATAACTAAATAGAAGCAGCAAAACATGAAAAAGATAAAGACAAAAAAGGATCAGAGAACATCTCCAGAAACAACAAAAGAAATAATATAATGACAATAAACACATATCTATCAATAATTACTTTGGATGTCAGTGGACTAAAGACTCCAATCTAAAGCTATAGGGTGCCAGAATGGATTAAAAAAAACCCAAGACCCATCTATATGCTGCCTATAAGAGATTCATTTTAGATATAAAGACATCTATAGATTGAAAGGGAGGGGATGGAGAAACATTTATCATAAAATTTAATACCAAAAGGAACCAGGGGTAGAAATACTTCTATTGGACAAACTAGACTTCAAAACAAAGACTATAACAAGAAACGAAGAAGGGCAGTATATCATAATAAAGGGGGGAATCCAAAAAATATATGTAACAACTTTAAATATTAAGCACCCAACACAGAAGCATCCAAATGTATAAAACAATAACAAAAATAAGGAACTAATTGACAAAAATACAGTAATAATAGGGAATTAACACCCACTTAAACCAATGGAGAGATCATCTAAACAGAAAAATGAACAAGGAAGCAATGGATCTGAAGGACACACTAGACCAGATGGCCATAACAGATATATTCAAAACATTCCATCATTAAACAGCAGAATACACATTATTTTCAAGTACACATAGAACATTCTCTGGGATATATCACATATTAGATTGCAAATAAGGCCTCAACAAATACAGAAAGACTGAAGTCTTTTACCATGCAATTTTTCGGACCACAATGCTATGAAACTAGAAGTCAACCATAAGAAAAAATCTGGAAAGACCACAAATACATGGAGGCTAATCAATATGCTAATAAACAATGAATAGGTTAACCAGGAAATCAAAGGATAAATTTTTAAAAATACATGGTAACAAATGAAAATTAAAAACATGATAATCTGACAGCTTTGGGATGCAGCAAAAGTGGTCCTAGGAGGTACCTAAGAGATCCTAAGAGGGTCTATAACAATACAGGCCTACCACAAAAAACAACCAAAATCTCAAATAAACAACCTAACTTTGCACCTAAAAGAATTAGAAAAAGAACAAAAAACAAAGCCTAAAGCCAGTAGAAGGAAGGATATAATAATGTTTAGAGTGGAAATAAATGATATAGAGACAAAACAACAAAAAGAACAATAACAAACAGTTGAACAGATGAATGAAACCAGGGGATGGTTCTTTGAAAAATTAGCAAAAGTGATAAATCTCTATTCAGACATATCAGAAATAAAAGACAAAAGAACCAAGTATTTAAAAATCACAAAGGAGAGAGAAAAAATAACAACACCACAGAAATACAAATAAATATAGGAAAATATTATGAAAAACTATATGCCAACAAATTGGACAACCTGGAAGAGCTAGATACATTTCTAGAAACATATAAATTATAAAAACTGTAAAAGGAAGAAATAGAAAATTTAAACAGACTGATAACAAAAGAAATTGTATCAGTAATCAAAAGACATCTAACAGAGTGCTCCCGGATGGCTCAGTTGGGAAAGCATGCAACTCTAGATCTCAGGGTTGAAAGTTAGAGCAGCACGTTGGGTGTAGAGATTACTTAAAAATAAAACCTTGAAAGAAAGAAAAAACTCCCAAAAAATAAAATCTGAGGACCAAATTGCCTCATAGGCAAAGGCAAATTCTACCAAACATGTAAAGAAGAGTCTATATCTACTCTTCTGGGGCAGCCCGGGTGGCCCAGCAGTTTAGCGCCGCCTTCAGCCCAGGGCCTGATCCTGGAGACCCGGGATCGAGTCCCACATTGGGCTCCCTGCATGGAGCCTGCTTCTCCCTCTGCCTGTGTCTCTGCCTCTCTCTCTTTCTCTCTCTCTCTCTCTCTAATAAATAAATAAATAAAATCTTTAAAAAAATATCTACTCTTCTGAAACTATTCCAGAAACTAGGAAAGGAAGGAACTTCTCCATTTATTCTATAAGGCCATTATTACCCTAATACCAAGCCAGATAAAGACACCGCTTAGAAAGAAAACTACAGGCCAGTATCCATGATGAACACAAATGCATAAATTCTCAATAAAATGCTAGCAAACTAAATCCAGTAATACATTAAAAAAAATCATTCACCACAAGCAATTGGGATTTATTCCTGGGTTGCAAGGGTGGTTAAATATTCACAAAGCAATCAGCGTGATACATCACATTAATGAAATAAATGATAAGAGCCACATGATCATTTCATTAAATGAAGAAAAAGCATTTGACAAAGTACACCATCCATTCACAATAAAGACCCTCAGCAAAGTTGAGTTTGAGAGAACATACCTCAAAATAATAAACAGCATATGTGAAAAATCCACAGCTAATATCCTCATTGTGGAAAAACAGAATTTTTCCTCTACAGTCAGGAACAAGATAGGGATGTCCACTCTCACTGCTGTTATTTAACATACTACTGGAAGACCTAGCCTCAGCAATCAGACAACAAAGAGCAATAAAAAAGCATCCAAATCAGTAATGAAGCAGTAAAACTTCCACTACTTGCAGATTTCATGATACTACACATTAAAAACCCAAAAGTTTCCACCAAAAAACTTCTGGAACTGATAAACAAATTTGGTGAACTCATAGGATTCAAAATCAAGGTACAGAAATCTGTTGCATTTCTTTTTTTTTTTTAAATGTTATTTATTTATTCATGATGAGAGAGAGAGAGAGAGAGAGAGGCAGAGACACAGGCAGAGGGAGAAGCAGGCTCCATGCCCGGAGCCTGATGCGGGACTCGATCCCAGGACTCCAGGGTCACGCCCTGGGCCAAAGGCAGGTGCTGAACCGCTGAGCCACCCAGGGATCCCCTGTTGCATTTCTATATGCCAATAATGAAACAGTATAAAGAGAAATTAAGGAATTAATACCATTTACAATTACACAAAAACAATAAAATATTTAGAATAAATCTAACCAAAGTGGTGAAGTACTTTACTCTTAAAACTATAGAGAAATTGAAGATGACACAAAGAAATGTAAATACATTCTATGCTCATGTATTGGAAGAATAAATATTGTTAAAGAGTCTCTACTACCCAAAGCAATCTAAATATTATATGCAATTCCTATCAAAATTCCATGAGCATTTTTTCACAGAGCTAGAAAAATTAATCCTAAAATTTGTATGAAACCACGACAGACCCCAAATAGCCAAAGCAACCTTGAAAAAGAAAAGCAGGGCTGGAGGCATCACTATTCCTGACATCAAGTTATATTACAAAGCTGCTGTAATTCAAACAGTATGGTACTGGTACAGAAATAGACACACAGTTCAATAGATTAAACTAGAAAGCCCAAAAATGAGCCCACAACTATATGGGCAGTTAATCTTCAACAAAGTAGAAAAGAATATACAATGACATAAAGAATGTCTCTTCCAAAAATGGTGTCGGGAAAATGGATAGTAACATGTCAAAAATGAAACTTGGCCACTTTCTTAAACCATACTCAAAAATAAATTCAAAATGAATTAAAGACCTTAATGTGAGATCTAAAACCATAAAAATCCTTGAATCCAGAGCAAATCTATATTGGCTGTAGCAACTTCTTTCCAGATATATTTCTTCAGACAAGGAAAGCAAAAGGAAAAATAGACTATTAGAACATCATCAAAATAAAAAGCTCCTGCACAGCAAAGCAAATAATCAACAAAACTAAAAGGCAACCTGCTGAATGGGGTAAAATATTTGCAAATAACAACTGATAAAGGGCTAGTTTCTAAAATATATAGAGAACTTATAAAACACAACACTCAAAAAAAATCCAACTAAAAATGGGCAGAAGACATGAATAGGCATTTTTCCAAAGAAAACATCGAGATGACCAACAGATACATGAGAAGATGCTTATTGTCACCTATTATGAGAGAAATGCAAATCAAGACTACAATGAGATATCATTTCATACCATTCGGATAGGCTAAATTCAACAACACAACAACAAATGTCAGCAAGGATGTGAAGAATGAGGAACCCTCTTAAACTATTGGCAGGAAAGCAAACTGGTGCAGCCAATCTGGAAAACAGTATGGAGGTTCTTCAAAAGTTAAAAATAAGGGGCACTTGGGTGGTTCATTTGGTAAAGCATCAGAATCTTTCTTTTGGCTTAGGTCATGATCTCAGGGTTGTGAGATCATGCCTCATGTTGGTCTCTGAGTTTGGCATGGAGCCAGCTGAAGATTCTCTATCCCTCCCTCTGTCCCTCCCTCTCTCCCAAATTAATTAATGACGTTAAAAACAGAACTACCCTAGGATCTTGCAATTGAGCATGGATCTCACAACTGAGAGATCATGACCTGAGACAAAACCAAGAGTCAGATGCTAACTATGCCACACAGGTGCTGTTTGTTGTGAGATTTTTGATTACTGATTCAATTTCTTTGATCTAGTGTTTGAATTTTCTGTTTCTTCCTGTTTCAGTTTTGGTAGTTTATATGTTTCTAGCAATTTATTTATTTCTTTCAGGTTGTCAATTTGCATATAATTTTCCATCATATTCTCTTATAATTGTATTTCTGTGGTGTTGGTTGTTATTTCTCCTCTCTTTTTGTGATTTTATTTATTTGGGTCCTTTCTCCTTTCTTTTTGATAAGTCTGGATAGACTTTTATCAATTTTATTAATTAGTTTAAAGAATCAGTTCCTGGTTTCATTGATCCATCCTATTGTTTTTTTCAGGTTTGTTTGGTTTGGTTTGGTCTTTCGTTGTTGTTATCTTCTATACAATTTATTTTTGCTCTAATATTTATTATTTCATTTCTTCTGTTGGCTTTAGGTTTAATTTCTTTTTCCTTATATGTAATGTTAGGTTGTTTATTTGAGATTCTTTGTTTTGTTTTGTTTTGTTTTTGAGACAGGCCTCTACTGCTATATACTTCCCCTTTATGAGTACTTTTGCTGCACCACAAAGTTTTTGGAGCGTTGTGGTTTCATTTTTATTTGTTTCCCTGTGCTTTTTAAAAATTTCTTCTTTGATATCCTGATGATCCACTCATTCTTTAGTAGCATGTTGTTTAACTTCCATGTATTTGTGGCCTTTCCAAATTTTTTCTTGTGGTTGACTTCAAGTTTCATAGAACCATGATAAAAAATATGTATGGTATTGTCTCATTTTTTTCTACAATTTGAAGCCTTATTTGTGATCTAGTATGTGGTCTATTCTGGAGAATATACCATGTGCATTTGGAAAGAATTTGTATTCTGCAGCTTTATGATGAAATGTTCTGAATATATCTGTGAAGTCCATTTGGTCCAGTGTGTCATTCAAAGCCATTGTTTCCCTGTTGATTTTCTTCTTAGATGATCTGTTCATTGCTGTAGGTGGGGTATTAAAGTACCCTATTATTATTGCGTTATTATCAGTAAGTTCCTTTATATTTGTTACTGTTTAATATATTTGGATGCACCCAAGTTGGAGGCATAAATATTTAGTTTTTAGATCTTCTTGTTGGATAGTCCCCTTTATTGTGATATAGTGCTCTTCTTCATCTCTTGTTACAGTCTTTGTTTTAAAGTCTAGATGTCTGATACAAGTATTGCTCCTCTAGTTTTCTTTTGATATCCATTTGCATGATAAATGTTTCTCCATCCCCTCTTTCAATCTGCAGGTGACTTTAGGCCTAAAATGAGTGTAGGCAGAATATATATATATATATATATATATATATATATATATATATATAGTTTTTTTTTTCCCATTCTCACACCCTATGTCTTTTGATTGAAGGTTTAGTCCATTTACACTCAGAGTTATTATTTTTTTTAATTTTTATTTATTTATGATAGTCACACAGGGAGAGAGAGAGAGAGAGAGAGAGAGAGAGAGGCAGAGACACAGGCAGAGGGAGAAGCAGGCTCCATGCACCGGGAGCCCGACGTGGGATTTGATCCCAGGTCTCCAGGATTGTGCCCTGGGCCAAAGGCAGGCGCCAAACCGCTGCGCCACCCAGGGATCCCCTCAGAATTATTATTGATAGATATGTGTTATTGCCATTTCTCTGGAGATTTTCTCTGATTATTTACTTTCTTTTCACTTTTGGTCTTTTCTTCACACTCAAAGTGTCCCCTTTAATATTTCTTGCAGGGTTGGTTTAGTGGTCATAGTCTCCTTTAGTTGTTGTTTGAGAACTATTTATCTCTCCTTCTATTCTGAATGATAACATTGCTGTATAGAGCATTCTTGGCTGCAGATTTTTTTTTTTCATTCAACACTTTGAATATATCATACTCTCTGGCTTGCCAAATTTCTGCGGAGAGATCTGTAGCTTAGATGAGTCTTCCTTTTTACGTTACAGATTTCTTTTGTCTTTCTGCCTTTAGGAGTTTTTTCTGTATTACTATATTTTTTCAAATTTAATTACAATGTATGTTGATATTGGTCTACTTTTGTTTATTTTAATGGGTGTTTTCTGTGCTTCTTGGATTTGAATGTCTGTCTCTTTCCCTAGTTTGGGGAAGTATTCAGCTATAATTTCCTCAAATAAATTTTTCATCCTCTTTTTCTTTCTCTTCTCCTTTTCCTTCTTATGATATAAATTCTTTTATGGTTGATGGCATCACTGATTTCTGTAATCTATTCTCATGTTCCATAATTATTCTTTCTCTCTTTTGTTCAGCTTCATTATTTTCCAATATTCTATCTTCTATATCATATATTTGTCCCTCTGCTTCTTCTATCATTGTGTTCATTACATCCAGTCTGTTTCAAATCTCAATTATTGTGTTTTTTTTTTCATTTCTGGCTTATTCTTTGTTAACTCTTTTATCTCTGCCTTATGGGCTTCCCTTAAGTTTTCCATTTTTTCTCAATTCCAGAGAGTATCCTTGTGGTTGCTTTAAATTCTCCATCAGGCATGTTAGTTTTTTAATTAATTAATTTTACTTTTTTAATTTAAATTCAATTTGCCAACATATTGTATAACACCCAGTGCTCATCCCATCAAGTGCCCTCCTCAATGCCCATCACCCAGCTACTCCATTCCCCCACCCACCTTCCATTCTGCAACCCTTTGTTTCCCAGAGTTAGGAGTCTCTCATGGTTTGTCTCCCTCTCTAATTTTCCTACTCAGTTCCAAGCATGTTAGTTATATCTGTTTTGATTAGATCTCTGGCCATGATCCTATCTTGTTTCATTTGGGATAAATTCTCTCATCTTGGTATTTTTGTTTAAGTTACTGTCTTCTCTGTGCTATAAAATCCTGGTTTGTTTCTTATTTCTGAGAATAATGGCTTTATGAAGAAGAGGCCATATAGTGTCCATGGCCTGGAACTTCAGAGTGTCTCTTTTGTGTACTGCGTTCACTCTGCTGATGTGTTTTGGTTGCTCTATTCTTCAGGACAGTCCTCTGCAGAGACTTTCCTTGCCTGCTTATGGCAGAGTTTGGACATTAGACAGAATGCAGTGAGGTTTATCTAGGTGTGCACAGATCTGCGTGTTAAATGATACCTAATACTTCTTCTAGCACTGAAGTCTTGCATATATCTCCATTTGGGAGATATGGTGTGGTTGGGGGTTTCTGCTGGTCTTCTGGGTAAGGGTCCTACTCACTGGGAGTTACTCAAGCTTGACCAAGAAGGGCAGTACTGGCAGAATGCATGGGTATGAGACTTGGTGTAAGCAGGTTAGGCAGCCAGTGTCAGTTCTGTGCTCTGTGTAGACACTACTGCAGTGGTTCTGTGCTTATGCTGAGGTAGGGCAATGGCAACAGCCAGTTCCTTTGTCCCAGCAGAGGTGTTTATTTGCTTGTTGCTTTCAGGAAATCACTTCCAGAGGAGAAAATAATTTCCTCCTGTGCATTCCAGGTGTTTTTCAGATTGTTGTCTTCATGTTGTCCGTCTCTAGGTTTTTTCCTGACTTCTCTCTAGGAGCATCTCAGTGCCTTCCAGGCTCTATTCCATCCATGCCTGCCGACATTTAAAACTACAAACTTTAAGAATGTGATATGGGGGCAGGAAGACCTACACTGGTCTTCTTGGAAGGGTCTTCTTGTGCTGGAACTAATGCAGATTTACTCAAGACAGGCAGTTGCACCAGAACACAGGGGCATGGGACTTGGAGCAAGCATGCTAGGCAGCATGTGTTGGGCCAAATTGCCCTTGGCAGGTGGCTCTGTGCCTATATGAAGGGGCAGGGGAGGAATATGGCACCTGCTGGCTCTTTTATCACCAAAGAGGCATCTCTATGAACACCATCTCTTACAGATGTGCTCCAAGAAGAGCAATCTCCCCCCTGAATGCCTTAGTTGCCTGTTGACCTTTAAAACTCCAGTCTTTAAGCCCTGCTTGTTACAAAAACTCATGAAAATCAGCTCTTATCATTTTTCCAGCTCATGGCTTTGAAGACATGTTCTCCCTTTCATTACCCTCTGTGCTCCACTTTCATGTGTCTTTTCTTGTGACCAGGGCTCCCTCCCCTCTGCGGCACACACAATCCATTTCTCCCCTAAACTATGTCTCTATATTTCTTGACTTCCTCAGTGTGGCTCTTCTCTTCCTCTATTTGTGGAATGTGTTTTGTCCATTCATAGGCTGATCTCTTAAGTATTCAGAATGATCCAAATGTTATCTATTTTTGTTCAGTGGACAAGAGGAGTCCTGGGTCCACCTACTATGCTACAATTTTAGATGTCCTTTCTAGGTACCCTTTTTAAATACCTTTCCAGCACACATTAAAAACTGCTACTAACACGTAAGACACTGCATTACAAAAATAAGTTTACTTGTATCTCGATCATAATAGCCTTTTTTTTAAAAAAAAATAGCATCCATTTGTTCATGAGAGACACACAGAGAGAGGCAGAGACATAGTTAGAGGGAAAGGCAGGATCCCCATGGGGAGCCTGATGTGGGACTCAATCCCAGAACCCCAGGATCATGCCCTGAGTAGAAAGCAGACATTCAACCACCGAGCCACACAGGCATCCCAATAGCCTATCTTTTTAAAAGTAGGAACATGTATTATTTCTCACTACATCCATAACTTGTAAAATTGTCTCTTCACCAACTAGGCTGCCAGTAAGCATTTATCCAATAAATAAATGGATGGAAATCAATGTGATCCAGATTCTGTCCATCCTACGTTTCAGTATTACGAACTCAGTATATGACTGGAGTTAAAATTTAGTCTGTAATAAGAGGACAATATCCTTATCAATAGCTGAGGTTAAGGATCAATTTGTGGTCTGGGACAGGTCACTCTCTAGCCATGATTAGATGCTCAGACTATAGCCAAGGTTAACTTCATATCTAGATTAGAAGATCAATCTGTATCCAGGTTTAAGTCCAGGATAAGGTTCCATGTGTGACCAGTATAACGATGTCTGGTAAAAGTAAAGACCTAAGTTATGTACCCTATTCTGAGATTGAAAATGAGTATTTCATAGAGATAAACTCAGACTGTTAAAAAATAATAACAATTAAATAAATAGACTCAGGCTGTGATTAATATTCTTGTTTAAGCTCTCTAAGAGCAATGAAAAAAAAAAGAGAGACAAGCCAGAGGGCTGAAGCAGAGGTACTACATATCCTTTGTCCCTTCAGCTAAGTGTTTTCACTCACCAGGTGCAGCGGCTAGTGGCCAACCAGTGCTAGATTCTAGCACTCCATGGGCATGCACAGAATAGGGGCGGCTGGCATTATTCTTGAACACCACAGTTAGGATATCACCAATCTCTCCTCTGAGAAGTGGACCTAATATACGCAAAAAAAAGAGGAAAGTCTTTTGTGGGGTAGTGGGAGAAGGATACTAATGGCATTAAAGAAAAGGACATTCATAGGAGCTCCCTTTTTTAAATTCAGAGGCTCTTAAACTGATACTGGTACCTACAGGATGAGGGTACTTCAACAAGAAGATTGTGCTTCTAATTATCATTATTTTTTCACACCAAATCTATTGTTTATATATCTACCTACCTATCTATCATTTATCTAATATCACAAGGATATCTCAGGAATCTGTGGAATCACTGTCAGTAAGGACTGAGAGTTTCACACAGAGTTAAAAAAAATAAAAACGGGCTCTCTGCAAGGGCCAATAGGTTTCTTCTGTGTGAGAAAAGAGTGAAGAAACTCATTGGCCCCTACAAAATGAAGAAACTGCATCAATAATTAAACTGGGGTACAAAGGTAATAATGATTCCTTGTAGTTTATTTCTTACTCTTTCATGTTCCTGAGTTCCCCTAACTTCAGTACTTTTAAAAAATCTATCACTGTCAGAGATCCCTAGAGAGATCCTGGAAAAAATATGGTTCACATTGCAGCAGAATTTATAAATCCTCCCCCACTTTGCTTATTTTATGACTGATTTTTTTTAGATTACTATAGTTCTATTATATAAGGAAAAACTAATAGAAATAAAAATGCCTTCTTGATATTACATTGCCTTTCTAAGAACAACATAAATCTCTAGATTCCAGGAGGAACTCACTTACCTAATATTCCCAGGTGTTCCTCGGGTCCAGTTCTTGGCCGAGGGATCTTGAATGTACCATCAGTGTATTCTCTGAATACAGCTTTCTTGTATCTGGAACCAAGGAGCCCATTCTGGTTGCTCAGGAAAATGTGACCATAACTAGAGGAATCCAAATAGTGGTATCAGCATCTGATCCTTGACCCCTCATTTTCAGGTATGAGAAAGCTAAGTCAGACCAAACATCATATCACAGACAGAAGAAAAAGAAGACATATTCCTTCTAATGTCAGATTTCCCACCATATTAGCTATATAACCACAATAAAGATGCCAGATTTAAATATCTACTTATGTAATTAATATGACCAGAACACTGGAATAAGAATCAGAAGCCCTGATCTTTAACTCTAGTCTTAGTGATGTCTCAGATGGAATTAGTTTGACAAAAGGACATGGTATAGGGTAAAAGGCGAGCACTAACTGCTGCTGCTGATGGAGAGTAAGGAATGGGAAGAGGTAAGGAGGAAATGGAATTTTACAAATTCTTCCTTGGAGATGATTTCTTGTTTACAAAAACCCTTATTATTTATTTTATTATTTGACATCTCCAACAGGCTAATTAGTTAGGTAGAGGGAGAATCAGTGGCCCAGAAGTGACAACTTATCTTCATTGATACTGTCAGCTAGAAAGGGAACTAGCACTTGGATGCAACTCTGCTGCTTTTTCCTTATTTCCTTCTAATCAAGTTATTTCAAGTGTACAACATCACTTTAAAGATAAATAAACTAAGTCCCAGGGAAGAAAATTCACTTTCTCTAGGTTTCAGAACAAGTTCGCAAGAAGACTTCAACATCAACAACCAACATAAAAGACAAGAATTGCTAAAGAGTTGTAAGAACACCAAAAATAAATTGTAGTGGAAGTTGCTAAACTGTTCTTAAGTTTCCATTCTCCTTCTCTCTTGGTAGTAATATAATCATGTAGATTTTAGCTGAGTGCATGGCCACTTAACTGTGGATTGTAGATTATATTTTCCAGGCTTTATTTTTTCTTAGAGTAGACATACAATGTTACATTAGCTTCATGTGTAAAACATAGTGATTTGATAAATGTATACATTTGTGCTATGTTCACCACAAGTATAGCTACCATCTTCCCCAATACATCTCTATTACAAAATCATTGACTTTATTCCTTATGCTGTGCCTTTTATTCCATGACTTATTTATTGCATAGCTGGAAGCTTGTATATCCTACTACCCTTCATTCATTTTGCCTAACCCTCAACCCCCTCCAAGTCTCAGGCTTTCTTGCAGCTAGGCATGGACACATTAATAAGTTTAGGATAATGGGTTATGAAAGAAAGTGGTTTTTTTAGGTTATGACTTTACAGATACTGCTGCTTGCCCTGGACTGATTTTCTCTTTTGTAATTGCTGGGAATGACTAGAATAGGCATCTTAGTTTCAGAGATGGAAAAAAGTATTATGAGTGATTAGTGTACCTACTATCCCTGGGCTGCTCATATATATACTATTATTTGAGCAAGAAATAAAATTCTAACTCACTCAAGCTACTCTATTTTTTTCTGCTATACAGATTAGCCTATACATTGGTGACATTTTTCAAGTGACAGGTAAGCTTGGGTGTTTAGGCCTTTGAGTAAGACCTCTGTAAAATTTAAGTTCTGCTGTAGGTGCTATTGGCAGCCAGAGGAAAAGAGGCAAAGATAAAGACCATGAAGATGTGGGTAAGGTCTTTTACTTCAGACCCACAGTACAACAATATAGAAGAATCACCGAGTTCCAGCTTTTCTGCATTCCAGCACCTGTTTCAGATTTGCTGGTATCTTATTAGGTTACTTTAGATAAGTGTTTCCTTTTCTCAGTATTTCAGTATCTTCCTTATCCATGAAATGGTCCAGAGTCTCTGAATTTTCTTTAAGCCTTACCTGTCCTTCTCAGACTGGTTGTGCCATTCCAGTTCCCAGCTCCTGTCAGGGCAATAGTCCCACTCTACCTCTTCTGCCATGATGTAGTAGATTCTTGCAGCCTGGTATCGTTGGTGATGGTTGGCTTGGTTGCCAGGACACTGGGAGACATTATAGACTGCCTTCATCCCTGATTCTCTATGGCTGCCTGCCTGGCAGTAAATCTCAAACATCCCTGAGGAAGGAATAGAGAGAAAAAACTGAATCTGAATATCCCTGTGTAGCATCTGGAGGATTTCCTGTATCTTTCTCAGCATACTGCATAGAGTGGATAATTTCAGATAAAGATCTTTTATGCATTGGATAAAAAATGATTACAAGTTTATTGAGAGCAGTGAGCACAGAAGTTAACAGCTCTGGCTCCAAACCTACATTGTTTGGGTTTAAAACTAGACTCTTGCCACTAGGATGGCCAACCCTTCCCTATTAACCTAGGACTTTCCTAGTTTTAGCACTGAAAATCCCATATCCCTGTGGAAACTGCTCAGTTCTGAGCAAACTGGGATAGTTGGTCACCATATGACACTTGTTAGCTATATGATCTTGAAGTAATTTTTAAGCCTTTGTATGTTTCAGTTCCTTCATGGTACAATGTGGATCATTTTACTTATTTCACTGGGTTGCTTTAAAATTAAACACAATAAGATGTACACATTGCTTAGCATAATGCATAGCGAATTGTAATAAGTAAAGTTATAAATAAGTAAATCAAGCTGTAATAATTATTATTCCAAAAAATGCATTGACCAGTTGTCTCTTATTTCTACCAAGTGCCAAATAAATAAAGGCTTAAATAGATTAAAGAAAACCTTCTTGACTATCAGGATGCTAATATCAGAAGGCTTTGAGATGGCTTTCCCTCAGTTTTTACAATAAATTTTTTGGATATCAGTCTTAAATATCAGAGTTGTGGAGCTAGCTGCCTGGAACTGACATAAAGCTACAGGATTCTGTCAAGGACATTAAGACATTTGGAATGTTGATCAGGAGAAGCTGACTTTCCTAGGACATTTATTTTCATCATTCTTTCACTTGATGCCTACTGCCTATCCCATCACTACAAACATTTTATTGGCTTTTAAAGGCCTCTATGAGCTGGCTCCAAACCATGACTCAGTCCCAAATTCAACCAGTGATCCAACTAAATTTGTCCCTTGCTTTCCTTATCACATAGCTCATTTCTATCTTGGAATTTTCATTCATGTTATTACTCCCTTTTGGAATGTACTTGCCCATCCCTCCCACAAATATCTACAAGAGTTCACTCATTCTCCAAGACCAAATTCAGATTTAATATCTTCCAGAAACTTCTCTATGACTATTCTGGCTCATACTGACCTCTACATTCTTGCCTATCTACTCTTAACACACTACATCTAAATCGCATGATTAAAGAGTAAGTGCTCCTCTCTTTACAAAACAGTCTTTCCCACTAGTTTATAGACTTCTTGAAGGAATCTTTTCTTTTCTTTCCAGAAAAGTTTCCCAACTCTTCTATTTCCCCTACCCTTCTACATCTGTTCCATCAGTAAATCCTATCAGCTCTTCCTTCAAAATTATCCTTCATTTTCACTCTTCTTCCCTAGTCAAAACCACCATCATCACTAAAATGGAAAACTTTAACAGGATCCTGACTGTCTTCTCTGCTTCTTCTCCTTCCATCTTCAACCATTTGTCACACAGGATTCAAGGCCCTCTTTAACAAATATGATCCAGAGCACATTGCTCCCTTGCCTTAAATGCTTCATTCATACTCAGAATGCAATCCAAGCTTATAACTATGATTTATAAGGCCTCACATAATATAAATCTTGCCAACCTCATTTCATGTCACTCTTTTTCTTTGCTTACTACAGTCCAACCCTACTGACTTTTTACTCTGACTCTTGAAAAACCATGCTTGTTCCCATTTTTGGACATTTGCACTTATTGGACCCTCTGTTTGAAATGTTCTACTTAGAAATCTTTATATGGCTCATTCATCCTCATTATTTAGGTCTCAATATAAATATCACATTCTTGGATTGGCCTTTCCCGAATATCCGCTCAAAATTAATGCCCTTTTCATTTTATCACATCACTATATTTTATTTCCTTCATGATATATATCACAATAAAAATTATCTTACTGTTTTATGAATGTGTTTTGGTGTGTTTTGATGTGTCTACTGTGGATCTTTGCAGAGAATAAGAATCATTCTTTCTTTTCACTTTTCTCCAGTCTTAGCACATTGAAGATGTACAATAAATATATTTTGAGTGAATGAATATGTGTGCAAATGAATGGCTCCATATGCTGCTCAAAACTCATAGCTCAGGGGTTGGTGTGGATAATAAAGTCTGATGGTTACTGAAGAGGATAGATAATAAAAAGAAGACATTCTGGGAAGTCATGTGCCTTTGGACTAGTACATCATCTAAATTTTCTCATATGGACATTATTATCCAAGCCACTCTCTCAATGCTCTTTAATACATTGCTTAGCATAATGCATATCCAAGCCACTCTTACAATACTGTTTTTGGAATCTTAGTATCCTCCTAACTCTTTGACCAATTCTTTTCTGTTTCCTTATTTTGACTTCTTTTCTTCCTTGTACCTCTTAAATGTTGATTTATGCTTTACGTTTTCTTTCCTATCACTTTACAGCTTATGGACTTGAACTATGAGAACACTCAAACTTGCTAGCCTGGACTACTTCTCCCATCTTTACATTTCTACCTAGCTACCTACTGTGAAATTCATACCACCTGAATTTCACCAGAAGCTTAAAAATTGACATACTCTAAAATGAGTACTTTCTACCCAAATCTTACTACCCTGTCCTTGTTTCTATACTTGCTAATTTGGTTAAATATGGTTAAATATGAATATATATATATATATATATTTCTATATATATTACAGAAACTGGAAACTTCAGGAATATTTTCTTCTTGCTCAGCCCCTCAGAAAAGTTCTGTAATTTCTCTCTCAAATAGCCCTCATTGCTACCCCTTCTCTCTATCCCTATTGCTTCCATTCATTGGCAGGCTCTTATTGCCTCTTGCAATAGCCTCCTACTTTGCCTCCTCTTAAGCCTTACTTCTCATTATTCCTTCACAGAGATGCTATTAGCATTTTGTGTGGGACTATTCTTCATTGTTTAAGACTGCCCTACATATTGCTGAAAGTTTTATCATATCTAACTCCCACCATCTAAATAATAGTATCACCTCCTCTATATCACCAGTCATTGTGACAAGTAAAAGTACCTCCACACAGTTCCAAACACCTTTTAGCATACCACCTTCAGTTGAGGGTCACTGAATAAAATCAGTTTGTGTTAACTTCTTCAGGCAAATTCTGCTTTTTTAAAAAAATATTTTATTTATTTATTTATTTATTTATTTATTTATTTATTTAATGGAGAGAGAGAGCACAATCAGGTAGAGTGGAAGGTAGAGGAAGAGGGAGAAGCAGGCTCCCCACTGAGCAGAAAGCCCAATGTGGGGCTCAATCCCACATTGGAATCATGGAATCATGACCTGAGCTGAAGGCAGACACTTTACTGATGGGGCCACCCAGGAACCCCCAGATGCTGCTTTCAAGTCACTACCCATAAGTGTCCTATTGCCTATAATAATGATCTCTTCACCACCCATTCCATTTCTGTGCCTGGTGACAGTTTACTCTTCTTCAAATGTTCATTTTGAATGCCTGCTTCCCTATAAGAGCTTTACTACACAAGTCAGGCAGAAATTGTTAGTTTTCTGTGTGTTAGTTTAGCTCTTGGCAAGACGGTACCATCATCTCTCCTTCATACTAACTGTGAGCTGCCTAATTCATCCTCGTATCCTCAGTATCTAGACCGCTTAGTGGAAGAAAACAGAGATTTACTGTTCTGTGAAAATGTTATTGTAAAATTAAGGGAAAATAAAAAGAAGTGAGGAATAAAACAGAAGGAAAACCAGAGAGAAAGTCAAAAGAGGAAAGAAAAGATACAGATTGTTGTCTGATTGCTGAGGCTAGGACTTCCAGTACTATGTTGAACAGCAGTGGTGAGAGTGGACATCCCTGTCTTGTTCCTGATCTTAGGGGAAAGGCTCCCAGTGCTTCCCCATTGAGAATGATATTTGCTGTGGGCTTTTCATAGATGGCTTTTAAGATGTCGAGGAATGTTCCCTCTATCCCTACACTCTGAAGAGTTTTGATCAGGAATGGATGCTGTATTTTGTCAAATGCTTTCTCTGCATCCAATGACAGGATCATATGGTTCTTGGTTTTTCTCTTGCTGATATGATGAATCACATTGATTGTTTTACGGGTGTTGAACCAGCCTTGTGTCCCAGGGATAAATCCTACTTGGTCATGGTGAATAATTTTTTTAATGTACTGTTGGATCCTATTGGCCAGTATCTTGTTGAGAATTTTTGCATCCATGTTCATCAGGGATATTGGTCTGTAATTCTCCTTTTTGGTGGGGTCTTTGTCTGGTTTTGGAATTAAGGTGATGCTGGCCTCATAGAACGAATTTGGAAGTACTCCATTTCTATACACTAACAATGAGACTGAAGAAAGAGAAATTAAGGAGTCAATCCCATTTACAATTGCACCCAAAAGCATAAGATACCTAGGAATAAACCTAACCAAAGAGGTAAAGGATCTATACCCTCAAAACTATAGAACACTTCTGAAAGAAATTGAGGAAGACACAAAGAGATGGAAAAATATTCCATGCTCATGGATTGGCAGAATTAATATTGTGAAAATGTCAATGTTACCCAGGGCAATATACACGTTTAATGCAATCCCTATCAAAATACCATGGACTTTCTTCAGAGAGTTAGAACAAATTATTTTAAGATTTGTGTGGAATCAGAAAAGACCCCGAATAGCCAGGGGAATTTTAAAAAAGAAAACCATAGCTGGGGGCATCACAATGCCAGATTTGAGGTTGTACTACAAAGCTGTGGTCATCAAGACAGTGTGGTACTGGCACAAAAACAGACACATAAATCAGTGGAACAGAATAGAGAATCCAGAAGTGGACCCTGAACTTTATGGGCAACTAATATTCGATAAAGGAGGAAAGACTATCCATTGGAAGAAAGACAGTCTCTTCAACAAATGGTGCTGGGACAATTGGACATCCACATGCAGAAGAATGAAACTAGACCACTCTCTTTCACCATACACAAAGATAAACTCAAAATGGATGAAAGATCTAAATGTGAGACAAGATTCCATCAAAATCCTAGAGAAGAACACAGGCAACACCCTTTTTGAACTCGGCCATAGTAACTTCTTGCAAGATACATCCACGAAGGCAAAAGAAACAAAAGCAAAAATGAACTATTGGGACTTCATCAAGATAAGAAGCTTTTGCATAGCAAAGGATACAGTCAACAAAACTCAAAGACAACCTACAGAATGGGAGAAGATATTTGCAAATGACATATCAGATAAAGGGCTAGTTTCCAAGATCTATAAAGAACTTCTTAAACTCAACACCAAAGAAACAAACAATCCAATCATGAAATGGGCAAAAGACATGAACAGAAATCTCAGAGAGGAAGACATAGACATGGCCAACATGCACATGAGAAAATGCTCTGCATCACTTGCCATCAGGGAAATACAAATCAAAGCTACAATGAGATACCACCTCACACCAGTGAGAATGGGGAAAATTAACAAGGCAGGAAACAACAAATGTTGGAGAGGATGTGGAGAAAAGGGAACCCTCATACACTGTTGGTGGGAATGTGAACTGGTGCAGCCACTCTGGAAAACTGTGTGGAGGTTCCTCAAACAGTTAAAAATAGACCTGCCCTACGACCCAGCAATTGCACTGTTGGGGATTTACCCCAAAGATACAAATGCAATGAAACGCCGGGACACCTGCACCCCGATGTTTATAGCAGCAATGGCCACGATAGCCAAACTGTGGAAGGAGCCTCGGTGTCCAACGAAAGATGAATGGATAAAGAAGATGTGGTTTATGTATACAATGGAATATTACTCAGCTATTAGAAATGACAAATACCCACCATTTGCTTCAACGTGGATGGAACTGGAGGGTATTATGCTGAGTGAAGTAAGCCAGTCGGAGAAGGACAATCATTATATGTTCTCATTCATTTGGGGAATATAAATAATAGTGAAAGGGAATATAAGGAAAGGGGGAAGAAATGTGTGGGAAATATCAGAAAGGGAGACAGAACGTAAAGACTGCTAACTCTGGGAAACGAACTAAGGGTGGTAGAAGGGGAGGAGGGCGGGGGGTGGGAGTGAATGGGTGACAGGCACTGGGGGTTATTCTGTATGTTAGTAAATTGAACACCAATAAAAAATAAATTAAAAAAATAAAAAAATAAAAAATAAATTTCCCCTGGGAAGCCAAAAAAAAAAAAAAAAGAAAAGATACAGATTGAAGGAAAAAGTAAAAGAAAACAAGAGGTAGGGAAAAGGAAAAAAATTCTGAAAAGAGAAAGGAATACAAAGAAAGAAAATTAAAGAAGTGATGGAAGAAATGGGGAAAAGGGAAACCAAAGAAGAGGGAAAAATTAAAGGAAGAAATAAAAGGAAAAAAAGGAGAAAAGAGAGGGGAGAGAAGGAAAAGGAGAAAGAGAAAAGAAGGAAGATAAAAAGAAGAGAGATAAAAGAATGAAAGAAGAAAATTAAAAAGAAGAAAGGACAAAAATAAGATGGAGAAAAAATAGATGGAAGTAAAAGAAGGAAAGAATGAATGAATAAAGAATAAATGAGAGATTAAAGGAGATAAGAAGAAAAGGAAGAAGAAAAATGAGAGAGGACAGGAAAAAGGAGTGGTGGAAAGAAAATAAGATTAAAAGGTGTGGGGAGAGGGGAATAATGAATAAAGAAAGCTCCAATAGTGAAAAAAAAGAAAGAAACCCTGAGAGACTAGGGAAATAATAAATAATAAATGCTCTCTTTGCTTGTTGAGAACTCTAACATGAGTTTCATGGAAAATAACACATTACAAGCCCTAGTTTTTTTCTGTCGCTTTTCCTATCCATTAAAGCTCTAGAATCATTAGTTCTACTGGAAGAACTGAGGTATGTAAGATAATATTTTTAAATACAATTGTTTATTTCTATTAAGTGTGAAATAAACTTATTAAAATCTAAAACAAAGGAAAAGAATATTAAAACAAATAACCAATAAACCCATAGGACTCAAACATTCTTAACATTTAAGATTTATTTATTCATGATAGACAGAGAGGGAGGCAGAGACACAGGCAGAGGGAGAAGCAGGCTCCACGCAGGGAGCCCCACGTAGGACTCGATCCCGGGCCTCCAGGATCACTCCCTGGGCCAAAGGCAGGTGCCAAACCGCTGAGCCACCCAGGGATCCCCAGGAATCTTTAATGGGGGAACAGAAGACTAGCTGAGGACAAAGCACAATCCCAGGGCAGCACATTGACAAGTCCTTGAAACAGGCAGGACATTCCTCTACAGACTCAACAGCCTCGATGGTAATACTTTGCTAAGGGCAAAAGGCAATCTTAGCCCAACCCCAGGATCCTGTCAGTCTACTTTATTTTTTTCCAATATTTTATTCATTCATGAGACACACACACACACACACACACACACACAGAGAGAGAGAGAGAGAGAGAGAGAGAGAGAAACAGAGAGGCAAAGACACAGGCAGAGGGAGAAGCAGGCTCCATACAGGAAGCCCGATTTGATACTTGATCCTGGGACTCTGGGATCATGCCCTGAGCCAAAGACACATACTCAAACTGCTGAGCCACCCAGGCATCCCTCTGATCATCTTTAAAATAATATTGCTTGCCTAAGCTAGACAACTTGAGGTAACCCTCAGAGAAATTGCCACAATAGCTCATGTATAGACAATCTTCTTGTTATTCTGTGGGGATAACAAGAGCCCATAAGTATATGATTATTTAAACAACCAAAGAATGGAATTCCCCAGCAATTGCATATACAACTAGCACTTTGAAAATTCTGTATGGCTGGGATGTCAAAATTGTTCCCCTTTTTAAAGAAAGATATTTTATTTATTTATTCATGAGAGATACAGAGAGAGGCAGAGACACAGGCAGAGGGAGAAGCAGGCTTCATGCAGGGAGCCCAATGTGGGACTCGATCCTGGGACTCCAGGATGATGCCCTGAGCTGAAGGCAGGCGCTAAACCACTAAGCCACCCACGGATCCCCCAAAATTGCTCCTTTAGAGCCAGAGCATACCCTACCACATGGGGTTAAATATGGACTTAACGGAGATGACCACACTTTATGATTGGATTGGATGATACATTTAGGGATGCCCAACATTGTATGACTGTCTCCTAATGTGATCCCAATGGCTATGCCACTCTGATTCATGGTCACGGCTTTGATAGGCCATGGCTGGATAAGTCACTGTAATCTGGGCTTTGCCTGGATGCACATATATATCATTACCATTACCAACCCAGCCAACCTTCCACATTTAAAACAGTGGACATGTTTTATGTTTCATTGTTATGATTGCCTAGCATCCACTTTTCTTCCCTCTTTGAGACCAGATGATGTTGTTTGGAACATGGAACTTCTTAATAAGTACATGGTCAAAGCCCTAAATGACACTCAATGTAGAATGTCTCTATTAAATACTAAAGCAACACAAATGTGTTGAAGCATTTTTACAAAACGGAATGACATTAGATGTTTTAACTGTTACACAAGATAAAACGTATGTTATCATTTAAAAATGCTGTATATACATTCCAGATGACCACAAAAATATTTCTGGGTTTCTATCTAACATAAATACTCAAATTGGTGCTTTAAAGGACCTCTCTCTAGCGATTGCTTTGAACTCCTGGACTAAAAGAAAATTACCAAAGTTCAGCTATCAAAGGTCTTCACTTTCTCATTATAATGTTAACCTTAATTTTCTCATTTCTGGTGTCTCCCTGCCTACTGAGACACTTCATTGCCATAATTTTCAGCTGAAAGATGATCCTGTCTACTCAAGAAGGTTCATGTGTTGTCCTCATTGGATTCAGCTGCCTTCTCCTTTTTATAATTCCCCAATATGTTCCCCAACTGACCAACATTGACCCATTGGTATGGACATCTCTACGCCCCTACTCAGCAGGAGGAAGTTACAGAAGATGACACCTTCCACCTTCAACAACCTTAAAGATTTAAGGGTCAAAATTGTTGAGGGGGAGGGAATGCCTGTGCGGCTCAGCGGTTGAGCGTCTGTCTTTGGCTCAGGGCATGATCCTGGGGTTCTGGGATCGAGTCCCACATCAGGCTCCCTGCGAGGAGCCTGCTTCTCCCTCTGCCTGTGTCTCTGCCTCTCTCTCTGTGGGTCTCTCATGAATAAATAAATAAAATATTTGAAAAAATTGTTCAGAGGGGAAGTGTTGGGGGAACAGAGGATTAGTTGAGGACAAAGCAGGATCCCAGCAAAGTACATTCACAAGTCCTTGAAACAGGCAGAGGGACATTCCTCTACAGACTCAACTGCTTTGATCGTAATACTTTGCTAAGGGCAAAAGGCAATTTTATCCCAACCCCCAGGATCCTGTAAGTCTACTTTAATACACAAAAATTCCTTTAGAAATTTCCTTTATCTCTAAACCCCAAAGATATGCGTTGGCAATCATTCTCCAAGCACATAGCCCACCATACATCTGAAGGGTCTCATTACTCAGGTTTTATTAGACGGTAATAAGTGACCTTTTCCCAACAATAGCTAGCCCCCTCAAGGTCCTGGAAACCTTGCTTCCAAAATTCCTTAGAGACTACACTATCCTCAACCCCTCCCCTAAATCCCATGTGTATAATCAGCCACTGCTCACAGGCCCAGGGCAGCAGCTCTTTCTGCTTTAATAAAATCACCATCTTGCATCAAAGACATCTCAAGAATTCTTTCTTGGTTGTTGGCTCCGGACCTCACCCCACCAAACCTCACTTATATTCCAAAACTTCATCAATCTTGACCAAGAGTAACCTTTCAAATCTTTACTCTAATAAACCCATCACTCCCGCTTTCCCCATATCACCAATCAGAATGTTTTTAAGCCATCTACAGCAACCCTCCTTGGGCCTCCTTTTGAGTGGCACAAAAATAATTTCATTTATCCAGAGTAAGAGTGAGTATGTGGAGGCATATAAACTTGACTGAGGAGGCTGACTAATTTTGCAGGAAGAAGAGTAAACCTAGGGGTATTTTTGTGACCAAGGCTAGAGAAGAGTGTCTTTTTTTCTTACTTGAAGTCCTCCTCTACCCAAGGCGCGAAGAGGGGAAGCAAAGACCACCCTCGACAACACCTCTGATTCTTCTTTCTTCTTTCTTTCTTTCTTTCTTTCTTTCTTTCTTTCTTTCTTCTTCTTTCCTTCTTTCTTTCTTCTTTTTCCTTTCTTTATTTCAAGACTTTCTCATCTAGAAGTTCCCTACCTTATGCCCAAGAGCTTGTGTCTGTTGTTTTTTTTTTTTATTTTATTTAAATTTTTATTTATTTATGATAGTCACAGAGAGAGAGAGAGAGAGGCAGAGACACAGGCAGAGGGAGAAGCAGGCTCCATGCACCGGGAGCCCGATGTGGGATTCGATCCCGGGTCTCCAGAATCACGCCCTGGGCCAAAGGCGGGCGCCAAACCGCTGCGCCACACAGGGATCCCGCTTGTGTCTGTTGTTATTTTAATCTCCATAAACTGCTGTTCCTAATTTGCTAACAATAACTCTGTCTAACCAAGAAAGTATCCCAAGTAGATGGACAGAAATGAAGTCCCAAGAAGTCTATTGAGACCAACTTTATGTCAAATATTTTTCAAATCTAGTGCCAAGATGTAATTATTAAGTTGTCAAAGAGACTTGTTTGGTTTACAGATTTATTTCTAAATATGAATGGAATTTAAAGAACTAAAATAAAAGCTTAGTGGAGACTGCATGGAACTGCCAGATTTTTCTGACAAATACTATTGCCACCTACTGCCTGAAATAATAATGCATCCTAGCGATTGCAAAAAAAAAAAATACTGCTAAGTGATAAAATGTCAGACATTAATGGAATCTAAAGAAATGTTCTAGTCAATTTTTTTCATGAAATAAAAATAGGGAAATTAGAGGAAGGGAGACAGAAAGGGATGAGGGGACGGGGTGGGAGTAGAGGGAGAGAGAGAGAGAGACAGAGGGAGAGAAAGGAAAGGAGAGACAGAGGGAGAGAAAGGAAAGGAAGGAGGGAAGAAAGGGGAAAGATAGGAAAGGAAGGAGAGGGAGGGGGGTGGGGGGTGGGACAGAGAAATAAAAGAAGGAAGAAATCTAGCCATAGAGTTGGGGTTGGTTAGACCAAAATTAAATAGCAAATTAATGAAAGAACTTAAACTAAAAGCTTTTATGCTCGATTCCTGGGCTGAAACTATCACAGTACACCCCCACACTATTCCCACCAGCAGTTTGCAGAAATCCTCACAAAATATTAGAGTTGAAAGCACTTATAGGTGTATCTTATGAACCTCCCTCCAATGTAAGGACTATATCTATAAAATCTCTACATAGCCATGGGACTACACATCCAAGTCCACCCTCTACCTATATAAGAATTGCCCTGACGCTGGGCAGCATCCTTGCTTCTTTCCTGTTGCTCCAGAAAAGATCTTCTCCAGATCTTAACTTTATATCTGCAGCTAAAAAAAAAAAACCCAAATAACCAGAACATAGGAGTACACATTGAGGAGAGAGAAGAGTGTTTTGAAAACTTCCATGTACCCTCAATATGTCTTCTTTTCTTTTCACTAGCCCCCCGCACCCAGTGCCATGCCCAATAGAGCTCTAAGCCTAGGGCCAGCCATTAAGGCACTTACCAGCATTGTCAGGCTGCATGATGGCCATGACAAAGGTATGAGGAAAGAGCATGGCTGCACTCTTCCTCATGCCCTGAAGCTTCACTGTGTTGCCCTGGAATATGACTCCATGCACGTCAGTCTCTGTGCCCAAACCAAGCAAATGCCAGGCCACTGTATCACCCTTGCACATGTCCAGGCTGGGCAGGTTAGAGAACAGAAACCCATTAATGGCTGGAAAACAAAAACACAAGACAGAACAGGAAGATGAGATCAGACTACTCAGGCACTGACCAGAAGCATAGCATCATAGAGATGATGGTTTCCAACAACTTGAAATTTCTGGGTTACATTAAACTCTTATGCCTTCTTCTCTAAGCCAATTTAGTTGTCCTTATGAAGATATGCCTCTTTGGAATGATGGTCCAACTTGTCTTTCTGACCTCCCCTCCTGCCCCTCCTCTACCACACTTCAAATTCTTGTAAAACTGAAGTACTTTCCACTACCACAACTCCTTCACATATACACATACACAAGGATATCAGCCTCTACTAATTCCACTCTCCTGAAACTCTCCTCCCTTAGCTTCTATAGCACCACACTTTCTTGGTTCTCTTACATTCTCTCTGATTGTTCCTCCTTCATCTTGTTCTTTTTCTCCATTCCTCCATAAATTACTGGGGTCCCCCCAAATTTCCATATTCATCTTTCAATCTGTCTCTTTTTCTTCACTTCACTGTTACTGCCTAGGTTCTGGCCCTCACCATTTCTGGTCTGAACTTCTGCAAAAACCCTCACTCTGGCACCCCTGCTTGCAGTCTATCCTCCCATGCCTCCTCACACACAGGTACACAACATTGTTGTGAGTTCTATTTGTTTCTGTATCCCCATAGCCTTAAACATGCTAGATGTTTATAAAACATATGTTGAGTTTTCACATGCTGTTCTTTCTGCCTAGAATACATTTTTCCTCCAGTCTTTATACAGAAAACTACTACTCATCCATCATGCTCCAGCTCAAATGTCACCTCCCATGTGCCGTTATCTCTCTTTCTCTCTCTCTCTCTCTCCCCCTTTCTCTCCTCCCTCTCCTCCCTCTCTTTCTCTTTCTCTCTCTCTCATTTCCATGAAACATCCCCCACACATACACAAAATTCTTCCATATCACTTACCACAGAGTCAAATGATTTACTTAAAAGTCCATCTCCCACACTAGATTGCCCTAGCAGGAAGGACATTATATTTTTTTATGTATCAGTATGACTGCCAAATCACCTGGCATGTATGCTTGTACTACTCAGGTGCTCCATTAAGTTCAAAACTGAAATGAACTTGGTTCGCAGGATTGGTTTCCCAGCTGATATAACTTACTGGTGATGAGAACCAAGAGATGGAGTCATAAGACAACACATTCATGACTCCCTCCCATCCTCCACACTCCTCTTGAAAATACAGGGAGAACTGATTAAAGCTGACCCCTTTTCAATGTCCCCACACCCACTAGAACTATCTTTAATAAGTAGCCCTGTTTGGTAATTCCCCAAAATGCTTATGAGAACATTGCTAATCTGATTCTGCTTCCTTTGCCTGTAATGTTTAATTGCAAACCTATTTAGCCTTTGAACCCTAGCTCAAGCTCTCTCTTCCAGGAATCCTTTAATTCGATTGTTCCTCATTAATGTTCTCCTCCTATGAACTCCATATCACTTGAAAGCTGTTTCACACAATTAAGCATTTAATTATAGTTGATCTTGGATTGTTCTATAATTATTTCATGTGTGTTAATAGTCTCATTTCATGGCAAAATGCTGGGAGCTCTTTGCAAACTGGGGACCATGTCTTCCCATTCACTCACTCACCCATCCACCTACATGTCTACTCATTAATTTGTTAGTTCACTTGTTCAATAAACATTTGCTATGTATTAGAAAGTGTAGACAATACAGAAATAAGCAATAAACAGTACTCACCTTTAAGGAGACTACACTCTAGCAGAAGTAAAAAACCATGCAACAAATAAATATATAGAACATACAATTAAAATAGTCTGATAAATTGCAACAGTGGTTCAGATGAGGGTGTCATCATCCTGGGGTTGGGTGACAAAGAATGGTTACATGGATGAAGTAGCTTTTGAGTAGGATGTTAGAGAATGAAAAGAATTTCAACAGGCTAAGGGCGAAAATGTAAGGAGAGGCCTTTCTTTTTATTTTATTTACTTATGTTTTTTAAATTTTAAAAATATTATTTTAATTCAAGTTGCCAAAATATAGTATAACACCCAGTGCTCATCACATCACATGAGGAGAGGCATTTCAACTAAAGGGCAAAACATTGTAAAGGCATGAAGTCAGAAAAGTACAAGATATATCTATATAAGAGAAAAATAGCCCCATTTGGATGGAGTATGGAGTTGAGGAGCAAGGGTAGTAGTCAATAAGGAAGAAGGAGATAAGACAGGAAAGGTATCATTCCAGCTTTCTCTCCTCACTTTCTAGTGGATTCCTTGTCTGCAATCATTTCGCAGCACATTTTTCCAGTGTCCCCCATTCTGTGTAACACAGGACACAGCACAACCAGGTGTTAAATATAAGATCTGTTGCCTTAGATTTAATTCTTCAATCTAGCTCATGTCTTGGGTAGAGCTGACCAATTGGATCAGTTCTTTCAAGGATGGAACATGATTAATGTTAGGTTAGATTTTTACATGTAACCTCCCAACTGCAGCTGGGGGCAAAAGCCTTCCCATACCATGCATCTGATTGGAATCTTGGAAACCCTTGACATCCTCTGAGAGCAGTCGAGAATCCAACATAGCAGCTGCTTGATTGGCATTGCTGTACCAGCTCTTGTTCTCATCCAACACAGTAAAAAGGAGAAAAAATTCCTTATCCACTCCTTTCTGTAGATCCATGGAAGAGAACATAGGAAAGAATGACAATGGTTTCAGCAGTTGTGGGCTGTGCAAATCCAGACCCAATGAGCTCTGATTCTTTCCTATTTATTTTTCCAGACACAGAAACAAGCCCATACCTCCTTCCTAGAGTTGTAGTTGTTGCTAGGCAGTTTTTCCTCAGCTGATTTCAAATTGAAGGTAGGTGAAAGAGGTCAGAACTATGTGACAAGATGAGAGAGGAGGAATGCATGAAAGGGGACAGAGAAGAAGCACAAGGTGGGGATTATGGAGAAGTACAGAGAGTGATAGAAGAGACCTTAGAGTTAGCTGGGGAAAGGAGTGGGGAAATGTGGCTAGCAGATCAGGAAAGGACTCTATATGGAGGGGATTAGAAAATAAAAGAAAGGATGTGTAATTGCTACTGATATATTATGTAATTGCTATTAATATATTATTTTATTATTATTTATTATTTTCATTATTATTATTACTTCTAACTTTTACTGAGTGTTTACTATGCAATCTAGACACTATGATAAACACTTCATATGGATTATTTTAATTAATCATCATAGAAACCCAAGATACTTCTTTCATTGTTAACCCTTTACTACAGACGAAGAAACTGAGGCAAAGAGAGCTTAAGCAACTTGCCCAGGGTTATACAGCTAGAAATGGTGAGCTGTACATGAAAGAATACAGACCAATATTAAAAGAGATTTAAGAATATAATCTCAAGTGTTAGGGGGCATTGAGGGTTTTTTTTAAGAGATGATGAGAAGATACAAAATAGAAAGGAATGGAGACTAAGATATTTATGAGTGAAAGAATAGTATGCAAAATAGCATGAGATCACCAACTGTTAATTTCTGATTAAATACCTTGGTTATTTTTTTCTGTTCCCACATCTCTTGAACCTAGTTCCATTTTCAACTCCTATTTAGTAACATAGCCTTCTCTTCCTCCCAGCAGGCTTTCCAGCTAAAAACCTTTGTAATAACCTGTTTGCCATCTGCATCCAAGGCACCCGCCCTGCACACCAACAGGGGGCCCACCAGACCCGAATTTGTATCTCTTATGGGATCTGCAGCAGAGAAGTACATCCAGGTGAGACACGCTGGATCCTGAGCAGCAGGGCCAGCATGGGAGGGGACTGTCCAGCGGTATGTTACTTTCTCAAAGGGCCTAGCCACCAAGCCAGTGTAGGATGAGCCTGCAGGGGGAAAAAATAGGACTCGTCACATTAGCTAGAATGAGAATCATCAGTTCCTAACTGTGAGGTACATTGTTAAACTACAAGGCATTTGGAGCAGCAGCAGTATGCAATACAGAATATTAAAAAGTATCCCAGAATAGGAGTGAAGACATCTAGGTGGTTCAGGGGT
This sequence comes from Canis lupus familiaris, assembly GCF_011100685.1. Taxonomy (NCBI): domain Eukaryota; kingdom Metazoa; phylum Chordata; class Mammalia; order Carnivora; family Canidae; genus Canis; species Canis lupus. The sequence continues at coordinate 51,235,105 of NC_049260.1, read as the reverse complement.
TGAGCATCTGCCTTTGACTTGGTTGTGATTCCGGGGTCCTGAGATCAAGGCCTCCATTGGGCTCCACACGGGAAGCCTGCTTCTCCAACTTTTCCTACAACTCTGCCTGTCTCTATGCGTCTCTCATGAACAAATAAATAAAGTCTTTAAAAACGTAAACTTCCCAGGTTTCAGTTTTCTAAGCTCATAGCACCTAAGGATTAAAAGGGCCTTTAAAACTTATTTGTAGAGGGGGGGCAAGATGGCGGAAGAGTAGGGTCCCCAAGTCAATTGTCCCCACCAAAGTACCTAGATAACCTTCAAATCATCCTGAAAATCTACGAATTCAGCCTGAGATTTAAAGAGAGAACAGCTGGAATGCTACAGTGACAAGAGTTCATGCTTCTATCAAGGTAGGAAGACGGGGGGAAAAAGAAATAAACAAAAGGCATCCAAGGGGGAGGGGCCCCGTGAGGAGCCGGGCTGAGGCCGGGGCGAGTGTCCCCAGGACAGGAGAGCCCCGTCCCGGAGAAGCAGGAGCTGCACCAACCTTCCCAGGTGGAAAGGCGCCCGCAGGGAGTTAGAGCAGGACCCCAGGAGGGCGGGGATGCCTTCAGGCTCCCTGGGACACTAACAGACACCTGCCCGCCCCAGGGAGAGTGCCCCGAGCTCCCTAAAGGGCAGCAGCACCTGCACGGCTGGACCCGGGAGCAGCTCAGAGGGGCTCGGGCAGCGGCTCCACGCGGGAGGGGCTTTGCGACCCCGGGAGCAGCTCGGAAGGGGCTCAGGCGGAGGCTCAGTGCGGAGGGGGCCGCGCGGCCACCGTAGCAGCTTGGTGGGGCTCAGGCGGCAGCTCGGCAGAGAGGGGGCTGCACTGCTGGGAGTATGAATCCAACAGCACACGCCGGGAGCACAGGACGCCAGGGACACAGCCCTGGATCCGGTCTTCCCCCGGGACAGGCAGAAGCCAAGAGGGCACAGAACAGCAAGGACATTCCTGCCCCAGGTGAGCAGATCAGCGGACCCACCCCCGGAGCATCCAGGCCCCTGCAGACTGAGAGCTCCCTAGTTGCTGCAGGAGCTGAATCCAGGGCTCCAGGGCTGACCGCCTCCACTGTGGTTGTTCCTCCTGGGGCCTCACGGTAAGCCCACTGAGCCTCACAGTGGCCTCACCAGATAAGCAGCTTAAACATCACTCACTGAGCCCTGCACTAGGCAGGGGGCTGAGCAGCTCCCCCAAGTGCTAACACCTGAAAATCAGCACAACAGGCAGCTCTCCCAGAAGACCAGCTAAACGGACAGGGGAAAAACAAATTATTGACCAACCAACACTGGAAAGTTCCAGGGGAAGTCAAGGAACTTACAGTATACAGAATCAGAGGATACTCCACCTTGTTTTTTTTTTTTTCTTTTTCATTTCTGTTTGCTTCCCCCCCCTTTTTTTCTTTTTCTTTTTTCTCTTTTTCTTCTTTTTTTTCTCTTTTTCTCTTTATTCTTCCTTTTTTCCTTTTATCTTTTTACTTTTCCTTTCCTTCTTTCTCTTCTCTCTTTTTCATCTTTTCCCAATACAACTTGTTTTTGGCCACTCTGCACTGAGCAAAATGACTAGAAGGAAAACTCACCTCAAAAGAAAGAATAAGAAACAGTTCTCTCTCCCACAGAGTTACAAAATCTGGATTAAAATTCAATGTCATTAAACCAAGTCAGAAGTACTATTATAAAGCTAATGGTGGCTCTAGAAAAAAAGCAAAAGGACTCAAGAGACTTCATGACTGCAGAATTTAGAGTTAATCAGGCAGAAATTAAAAATCAATTGAATGAAATGCAATCCAAACTAGAAGTCCTAAGAACGAGGGTTAATGAGGTGGAAGAACGAGTGAGTGACATAGAAGACTAGTTGATGGCAAAGAGGGAAACTGAGGAAAAAAGACAAAAGATCATGAGGATAGATTAAGGGAAATAAGTGACAGACTGAGGAAGAAAAACCTACGTTTAATCAGGGTTCCTGAGGGTGCCGAATGAGACAGAGGTCCAGAATATGTATTTGAACAAATCAAAGCTGAAAACTTTCCTAATCTGGGAAGGGAAACAGGCATTCAGATCCAGGAAATAGAGAGATTTCCCCCGCTAAAATCAATAAAAACCGTTCAACACCTCGACATTTAATAGTGAAACTTGCAAATTCCAAAGATAAAGAGAAGATCCTTAAAGCAGCAAGAGACAAGAGATCGCTAACTTATATGGGGAGAAATAACAGATTAACAGCAGACTCTCCACAGAGACCTGGCAGGCCACAAAGGGCTGGCAGGATATATTCAGGGTCCTAAATGAGAAAAACATACAACCAAGAATACTTTAACCAGCAAGGCTCTCATTCAGAATGGAAGGAGAGATAAAGGGCTTCCAAACACGTGGGAACTGAAAGAATATGTGACCTCCAAACCAGCTCTGCAAGAAATTTTGAGGGGAACTCTTAAAATCCCCTTTAAGAAGAACTCCAATGGGACAATCCACAAAAACACGGACTGAATAGATATCGTGATGACACTAAACTCATATCTTTCAATAGTAACACTGAACATGAATGGGCTTAATGACCCATCAAAAAGCACAGGGTGTCAGACTGGATAAAAAAGCAGGACCCATCTATTTGATATCTACAAGAGACTCATCTTAGACAGAAGGACACCTCCAGCATGAAAATAAAAGGTTGGAGAACCATTTACCATTCAAATGGTCCTCAAAAGAAAGCAGGGGTAGCCATCCTTATATCAGATAAACTAAAATTTACCCCGAAGACTGTAGTGAGAGATGAAGAGGGACACTATATCATACTTAAAGGATCTATCCAACAAGAAGACTTAACAATCCTCAATATATATGCCCCGAATGCGGGAGCTGCCAAATATATCAATAAATTAATAACCAAAGTTAAGAAATACTTAGATAATAATACACTTATACTTGTTGACTTCAATCTAGCGCTTTGTACACTCGATAGGTCTTATAATCACAACATCTCCAAAGAAACGAAAGCTTTAAATGATACAGTGGACCAGATGGATTTCACAGATATCTACAGAACTTTACATCCAAACTCACTGAATATACATTGTTCTCAAGTGCACATGGAACTTTCTCCAGAATAGACCACACACTGGGTCAAAAATCAGGTCTCAACCGATACCAAAAGATTGGGATCGTCCCCTGAGTATTCTCAGACCATAATGCCTTGAAATTAGAACTAAATCACAACAAGAAGTTTGGAAGGACCTCAAACATGTGGAGGTTAAGGACCATCCTGCTAAAAGATGAAAGGGTCAACCAGGAAATTAAGGAAGAATTAAAAAGATTCATGGAAACTAATGAGAATGAAGATACAACCGTTCAAAATCTTTGGGATGCAGCAAAAGCAGTCCTAAGGGGGAAATACATCGCAATACAAGCATCCATTCAAAAACTGGAAAGAACTCAAGTACAAAAGCTAACCTTACACATAAAGGAGCTAGAGAAAAAACAGCAAATAGATCCTACACCCAAGAGAAGAAGGGAGTTAATAAAGATTCGAGCAGAACTCAACGAAATCGAGACCAGAAGAACTGTGGAACAGATCAACAAAACCAGGAGTTGGTTCTTTGAAAGAATTAACAAGATAGATAAACCATTAGCCAGCCTTATTAAAAAGAAGAGAGACAAGACTCAAATTAATAAAATCATGAATGAGAAAGGAGAATCACTACCAATACCAAGGAAATACAAACGATTTTAAAAACATATTATGAACAGCTATACGCCAATAAATTAGGCAATCTAGAAGAAATGGACGCATTCCTGGAAAGCCACAAACTACCAAAACTGGAACAGGAAGAAATAGAAAACCTGAACAGGCCAATAACCAGGGAGGAAATTGAAGCAGTCATCAAAAACCTCCCAAGACACAAGAGTCCAGGGCCAGATGGCTTCCCAGGGGAATTTTATCAAACGTTTAAAGAAGAAACCATACCTATTCTCCTAAAGCTGTTTGGAAAGATAGAAAGAGATGGAGTACTTCCAAATTCGTTCTGTGAGGCCAGCATCACCTTAATTCCAAAACCAGACAAGGACCCCACCAAAAAGGAGAATTACAGACCAATATCCCTGATGAACATGGATGCAAAAATTCTCAACAAGATACTGGCCAATAGGATCCAACAGTACATTAAAAAAATTATTCACCATGACCAAGTAGGATTTATCCCTGGGACACAAGGCTGGTTCAACACCTGTAAAACAATCAATGTGATTCATCATAGAAGCAAGAGAAAAACCAAGAACCATATGATCCTCTCATTGGATGCAGAGAAAGCATTTGACAAAATACAGCATCCATTCCTGATCAAAACTCTTCAGAGTGTAGGGATAGAGGGAACATTCCTCGACATCTTAAAAGCCATCTATGAAAAGCCCACAGCAAATATCATTCTCATTGGGGAAGCACTGGGAGCCTTTCCCCTAAGATCAGGAACAAGACAGGGATGTCCACTCTCACCACTGCTGTTCAACATAGTACTGGAAGTCCTAGCCTCAGCAATCAGACAACAAAAAGACATTAAAGGCATTCAAATTGGCAAAGAAGAAGTCAAACTCTCCCTCTTCGCCGATGACATGATACTCTACATAGAAAACCCAAAAGTCTCCACCCCAAGATTGCTAGAACTCATACAGCAATTCGGTAGCGTGGCAGGATACAAAATCAATGCCCAGAAGTCAGTGGCATTTCTATACACTAACAATGAGACTGAAGAAAGAGAAATTAAGGAGTCAATCCCATTTACAATTGCACCCAAAAGCATAAGATACCTAGGAATAAACCTAACCAAAGAGGTAAAGGATGTATACCCTCAAAACTATAGAACACTTCTGAAAGAAATGGAGGAAGACACAAAGAGATGGAAAAATATTCCATGCTCATGGATTGGCAGAATTAATATTGTGAAAATGTCAATGTTACCCAGGGCAATATACACGTTTAATGCAATCCCTATCAAAATACCATGGACTTTCTTCAGAGAGTTAGAACAAATTATTTTAAGATTTGTGTGGAATCAGAAAAGACCCCGAATAGCCAGGGGAATTTTAAAAAAGAAAACCATATCTGGGGGCATCACAATGCCAGATTTGAGGTTGTACTACAAAGCTGTGGTCATCAAGACAGTGTGGTACTGGCACAAAAACAGACGCATAGATCAGTGGAACAGAATAGAGAATCCAGAAGTGGACCCTGAACTTTATGGGCAACTAATATTCGATAAAGGAGGAAAGACTATCCATTGGAAGAAAGACAGTCTCTTCAATAAATGGTGCTGGGAAAATTGGACATCCACATGCAGAAGAATGAAACTAGACCACTCTCTTTCACCATACACAAGGATAAACTCAAAATGGATGAAAGATCTAAATGTGAGACAAGATTCCATCAAAATCCTAGAGAAGAACACAGGCAACACCCTTTTTGAACTCGGCCATAGTAACTTCTTGCAAGATACATCCACGAAGGCAAAAGAAACAAAAGCAAAAATGAACTATTGGGACTTCATCAAGATAAGAAGCTTTTGCACAGCAAAGGATACAGTCAACAAAACTCAAAGACAACCTACAGAATGGGAGAAGATATTTGCAAATGACATATCAGATAAAGGGCTAGTTTCCAAGATCTATAAAGAACTTATTAAACTCAACACCCAAGAAACAAACAATCCAATCATGAAATGGGCAAAAGACATGAACAGAAATCTCAGAGAGGAAGACATAGACATGGCCAACATGCACATGAGAAAATGCTCTGCATCACTTGCCATCAGGGAAATACAAATCAAAGCCACAATGAGATACCACCTCACACCAGTGAGAATGGGGAAAATTAACAAGGCAGGAAACAACAAATGTTGGAGAGGATGTGGAGAAAAGGGAACCCTCATACACTGTTGGTGGGAATGTGAACTGGTGCAGCCACTCTGGAAAACTGTGTGGAGGTTCCTCAAACAGTTAAAAATAGACCTGCCCTACGACCCAGCAATTGCACTGCTGGGGATTTACCCCAAAGATACAGATGCAGTGAAACGCCGGGACACCTGCACCCCGATGTTTCTAGCAGCAATGGCCACGATAGCCAAACTGTGGAAGGAGCCTCGGTGTCCAATGAAAGATGAATGGATAAAGAAGATGTGGTTTATGTATACAATGGAATATTACTCAGCTATTAGAAATGACAAATACCCACCATTTGCTTCACCGTGGATGGAACTGGAGGGTATTATGCTGAGTGAAGTAAGCCAGTCGGAGAAGGACAAACATTATATGTTCTCATTAATTTGGGGAATATAAATAATAGTGAAAGGGAATATAAGGGAAGGGGGAAGAAATGTGTGGGAAATATCAGAAAGGCAGAACGTAAAGACTGCTAACTCTGGGAAACGAACTAGGGGTGTTGGAAGGGGAGGAGGGCAGGGGGTGGGAGTGAATGGGTGACGGGCACTGGGGGTTATTCTGTATGTTAATAAATTGAACACCAATAAAAAAAAAGAATGATGGCCTGTATCTCTAATTTAAAATGTGTGATTCAATAATTTGTTTAGATTGGTGATTCTAAATTAAGATATGACTATGTACAATATTCAACCTACTATTAAAAAAAAGCTTGAGATTCGTCAAAAAAAAAAAAAAAAAAACTTTGGGATACAGCAAAAGCAGTCCTGAGAGAAACACATCGTAATACAAGCATCCATCCAAAAACTGGAAAGAACTCAAATATAAAAGCTAAACTTATACCTAAAGGAGCTAGACAATAAACAGCAAATAGATCCTACACCCAACAGAAGAAGAGAGTTAATAAAGATTCGATCAGAACTCAATGAAAAAGAGGCCAGAAGAACTGTGGAACAGATAAAAAAAAAAACAGGAGTTGGTTCTTTGAAAGAATTAATAAGATAGATCAACCATTAGCCAGCCTTATTAAAAAGAAGAGAGACAAGACTCAAATTAATAAAATCATGAATGAGAAAGGAGAGATCACTACCAACAGCAAGGAAATACAAACGATTTTAAAAACATATTATGAACAGCTATATGCCAATAAGTTAGGCAATCTATAAGAAATGGACGCAGTTCTGGAAAGCCACAAACTACCAAAACTGGAACAGGAAGAAATAGAGAACCTGAACAGGCCAATAACCAGGGAGGAAATTGAAGCAGTCATCAAAAACCTTCCAAGACACAAAAGTCCAGGGCCAGATGGCTTCCCAGGGGAATTGTATCAAACGTTTAAAGAAGAAACCATACCTATTCTACTAAAGCTGTTTGGAAAGATAGAAAGAGATGGAGTACTTCCAAATTCGTTCTATGAGGCCAGCATCACCTTAATTCCAAAACCAGAGAAAGACCCCACCAAAAAGACTTATAGACCAGTCCCTGATGAACATGGTTGAAAAATTCTCAACAAGATACTAGCCAATAGGATCCAACAATACATTAAGAAAATTATTCACCATGACCAAGTAGGATTTATTCCTGGGACACAAGTCTGGTTCAACACTCGTAAAAACAATAAATGTGATTAATTATATCAGCGGGAGAAAAACCAAGAACCATATGAACCTCTCAATAGATGCAGAGAAAGCATTTGACAAAATACAGCATCCATTCCTGATCAAAACTCTTCAGAGTGTAGGGATAGAGGTAACATTCCTCAACATCTTAAAAGTCATCTACGAAAAGCCCATAGGAAATATCATTCTCAATGGGGAAGCACTGGGAGCCTTTCCCCTAAGATCAGGAACAAGACAGGGATGTCCACACTCACCACTGATGAAAGAATATGTGACCTCCAAACCAGCTCTAGTACTCAACAGAGTACTAGAAGTCCTAGCCTCAGCAATCAGACCACAAAAAAAATTAAAGGCATTCAAATTCCTAAAGAAGTCAAACTCTCCCTCTTCGCCGATGACATGATACTCTACATAGAAAACCCAAAAGACTCCACCCCAAGATTGCTAGAACTCATACAGCAATTTGGCAGTGTGGCAGGATACAAAATCAATGCCCAGAAGGCAGTGGCATTTCTCTACACTAACAATGAGACTGAAGAAAGAGAATTTACATTTACAATTGCACCCAAAAGCATAAGATACCTAGGAATAAACCTAACCAAAGAGGTAAAGGATCTATACCCTCAAAACTATAGAACACTTCTGAAAGAAATTGAGGAAGACAGAAAGAGATGGAAAAATATTCCATGCTCATGGATTGGCAGAATTAATGTTGTGAAAATGTCAATGTTACCCAGGGCAATTTACACGTTTAATGTAATCTCTATCAAAATACAATGGACTTTCTTCAGAGCGTTGCAACAAATTATTTTAAGATTTGTGTGGAATCAGAAAAGACCCTGAATAGCCAGAGGAATTTTAAAAAGAAAACCATACCTGGGGGCATCACAATGCCAGATTTCAGGTTGTACTACAAAGCTGTGGTCATCAAGACAGCATGGTACTGGCACAAAACAGACACCTAGATCAGTGGAACAGAATAGAGAATCCAGAAGTGGACCCTCAACTTTATGGTCAACTAATATTCGATAAAAGAGGAAAGACTATCCACTGGAAGAAACAGTCTCTTCAATAAATGGTGCTGGGAAAATTGGACATCCACATGCAGAAGAATGAAACTAGACCACTCTCTTTCACCATACACAAGGATAAACTCAAAATGGATGAAAGATCTAAATGTGAGACAAGATACCATCAAAGTCCTAGAGGAGAACACAGGCAACACCCTTTTTGAACTCAGCCACAGTAACTTCTTGCAAGATACATCCACGAAGGCAAAAGAAACAAAAGCAAAAATGAACTATTGGGACTTCATCAAGATAAGAATCTTTTGCACAGCAAAGGGTACAGTCAACAAAACTAAAAGACAACCTACAGAATGGGAGAAGATATTTCCAAATGACATATCAGATAAAGGGCTAGTATCCAAGATGTATAAAGAACTTATTAAACTCAACACCAAAGAAACAAACAATCCAATCATGAAATGGGCAAAAGACATGAACAGTAATCTCACAGAGGATGACATAGACATGGCTAACACACACATGAGAAAATGCTCTGCATCACTTGCCATCAGGGAAATACAAATCAAAACCACAATGAGATACCACCTCACACCAGTGAGAATGGGGAAAATTAACAAGGCAGGAAACCACAAGGCAGGAAACCAGAGGATGTGGAAAAAAGGGAACCCTCATACACTGTTGGTGGGAATGTGAACTGGTGCAGCTACTCTGAGAATACTGTGTGGAGGTCTCTCAAAGAGTTAAATGGAGACCTGCCCTACGACTCAGCAATTGCACTGCTGGGGATTTACCCCAAAGATAAAGATGCAATGAAACGCCGGGACACCTGCACCCCGATGTTTCTAGCAGCAATGTCCACAATAGCTAAACTGTGGAAGGAGCCTCGGTGTCCATCGAAAGATGAATGGATAAAGAAGATGTGGTTTATGTATACAATGGAATATTACTCAGCCATTAGAAATGACAAATACCCACCATTTTCTTCAACGTGGATGGAACTGGAGGGTATTATGCTGAGTGAAATAAGTCAATTGGAGAAGGACAAACATTATATGGTCTCATTCATTTGGCAAATATAAATGTTGGTTAAAGGGAATAGAAGGAAAGGGAGAAGACTTGGGTAGGAAATATCAGAAAGGGAGACAGAACATGGAAGACTGCTAACTCTGGGAAACGACCTAAGGGTGGTGGAACGGGAGGCGGGCGGGGGGTGGGGGTGACTGGGTGGCGGGCACTGGGTGTTATTCTGTATGTTGGCAAATTGAACACCAATAAAAAATAAATTTATTATTAAAAAAAACTTATTTGTATTACTTCTCACTTGAAAACATATTCCTGATTACTGTTTAAAATGTACAGAAGGGGCAATCAGGTGGCTCAGCATTTTAGCACTGCCTTCAGCCCAGGGCCTGATCCTGCAGACCTGGGATCAAGTCCCACGTCAGGATCCCTGCATGGAGCCTGCTTCTCCCTCTGCCTGTGTCTCTGCCTCTCTCCCTCTTAAAAAAAAGAAAAACACAAGCACTAAGTTTGAAATTCCTTAAATGGACACAAGCTATGGTCAAGAGATGCATAGAAATTATATTTAAAAAATTTAAACCTAGTCGTAAGATTTCTGGGTCATAAGGTAATTCCTTCTTTCACTTTTTGAGGAACCTCATACTATTTTCCATAGTGCCTACAGCAGTTTTCATTCACACTAGAGGGAAAGAGCATTCCACATTCTCCATATTCTTGCCAACACCTGTTGTTTCTTGGTTGCTAATTTTAGCCATTCTGACAGGTATGCAATGATATCTCATTGTAGTTTGATTTGTATTTCTCTGATGAAGAGTGATGATGAGCATCTTTTCATGTCTCTGTTGGCTGTCCAGATGTCTTATTTGGAGAAATATCTGTTCGTGTTTATTGCCCATTTCTTAACTGGATTATTTATTTTTTTGGTGTTGAGTTATGTAAACTGTATATATTTGGGATACTAACCCTAAAGGCTATATATGAAAAAACCCCACAGTGAACATCATACTCCATGGGGAAAAACTGAAAGCTTTACACACAAAGTCAGAAACAAGATAAACATATCCATTCTCAGTACTTTTATTTAACATAGTACTGGAAGTTCTAGTCACAGCAACTAGACTGCAAAAGGAAATAAAAAGTATGCAAGTTGGTAAAGAAGAAGTAAAACTTTTTCTATTGCAGATGACATACTATAGCAATATTTATATTTATATTTATATTTATATTTATATTGCAATACATATAACACCAAAATCTACAGGAACTGATCAATTAATTCAGTAATCATAGGATGCAAAATCAATGTGAAGAATTCTAATGCATCTTTATACACTAATAATGAAGCAGCAGAAACAGAAATTAAGAAAATAATCCCATTCATAATTGCACCAAAAATAATAAGAACCTAGAAATAAACCTAACCAAAGAGGTGAAAAAACTGTTCTCCAAAAACTATAAAACACAAATGAAAGAAATTGAAGATGACACAAAAAAAAATGGAAAGACATTCCATGCTCATAGATTGGAAGAACAAATATCATTAAAAGTCAATCAGGACTGCACCTGGGTGGCTCAGCTGGCTAAACATCTGACTTTGGCTCAGGGCATGATCTCAGGGTCTTGGGATTGAGCCCCATGCCAGGCTCCTTGCTCAGTGGGGAGTCTTCTTGTCCCTCTGCTCCTCCCCCACTCATGATATCTCTTTCTTTCAAATAAATAAATAAAATTTTTTAAATGGTACAACTTAAAAAAATAACATAAAATGTCAATCATCATATATTTAAATATATTTAAAGAATGTGTCTCTTATTGAGCACAGTTCTGCTTCATTATATCATGCATTCATTTAATAACATCCATGCAGGACAATCAATTCTGTTTCCTCTCTCATTCCTCCCTTATATATTTTTCCTCTAGAGCTACCTGTTATTACCTGCAGCTCATATTAGTTGGAAACCCTGCTTGCTCACCATCATTGTACACAGTTCCCTCGTAGTCTTTTTCATAGAAGACTCCATGAGGCTGTATGCTGAATGGTTGGGAAGCGCGGTTGTAAAAGATCACCTGGATGGTGTCACCCACCTCAGCCCGGATCACTGGCCCTGCAAGATAGGAAGGAGAGACAATGGAAATAAAAACAGGGATCACCAGGGAGGATGGAAACAAAATAGGAAGGAGGGGAAGAAAGGGGAAGATAAAAAGATAAAGAAACCCTCTCTTTGCAATCATAATAATCCCTTCCAAGTGTATTACAATTTATGTTTATAAAAAGCACCTTAAAATCCATCATCTCGTTTTGATCTTCAAACATCATACACAGGGCAGGAGATATTTTCATTTTACAAATAAGGAAACTGCAGCTCAGAGAAGTGGAACTGATTTTTCCAAATTCAAATAGCTGGTTGGGAACAGAATCAGGACATAAATACAGGGCTTTCTCCCACCTCACTCTCAGGTTCAATCCTATTTCCCCTACATTTATTTCTCCTCTCCCCATAGCTACATTTTCTGATAGGATCCACCTAAATATCTGATCTTGCCTCAATCTTAAATCAATTCTGAACACATAAAGTTATTATGTCTATAATAACTACCTGAACTCGGTAGTTGAGCCATGATTCCTGGAGTTATCTTTGTTCCACAACTCAGCACTTCTGACCTATTTTGGGTCACCTTTGAAATTAACCAGAAATATTAAGACAATACAATACCCTGAGCATTTATGCTGGCCCAAATCCTACTTCAGTTTTTTTGGCTTGTTTTCTACTCAATTTCCATACCTAATGCTTCACCTCTGATCCAAAAAGCAAATGAAAAAGAAAACATTGCATAGCAAAACATGAGATGTCATAGAAAATGTGTTAAGGGTGAAATTTATAGCTATTAATATTCACATTAAAAAAGATCTCAATCAATAACCTAACTTTAGTACTTGAGGAATTAGGAAAAGAAATACAAAGTAAACCTGTAGATGGAAGGAAATAATAAAGACTAGCACAGAGATAAATAAAATACAGAATAGAAAAACAATAAAGAAAATCAATAAAACCAAAAGTCGGTTCTCTGAAAAGATCAACAAAATTGATGAACTCTCAGTGAGATGGACTATGAGAAAAGAGAGAAGATTCATATTACTGAAATCAGAAATGAAAAGGAGGACAGTACTACCAATTCTACAGGAATAAAAAATAAGATAGTTTGAAAAATTATACACCAACAAATTGGATAACCTAGATGAACAGAGTCCCAGAGTAGAAAACCTACCAAGACTAAAGAATAAAGAAACAGAAAATCTGAATCAAATTATAACTAGCAAGGAGATTTTTTCTTTATTTTAATATTTACTTCATAACAGTGTAGGTAACATACAGAGTTATAATAGTTTCAGGGGTACAATATAATGATTCAACACTTTCCTACATCTAGAACTTATCACAATAAGTGTCCTCCTTAATCCCATCACTTATTTCACCCATTCCCCCCCAACCTCCCCTATGGTAAGCATCAGTTTGTTGTCTACAGTAAAGAGTCTGTCTTGTGGTTTGCCTTTCTCTTTCTCTTTTACTTTTCCTTTGCTCCTTTGTTTTATTTCTTAAATTCCAGATGAGGGAAATAATATGGTATTTATCTTTCTCTGACTGAACATTTTTCATTTAGTATTATTTTCTCTAGCTCCAACCATGTTGGTGCAAATGGCAAGATTTCATTCTTTTTTCTGGATGAGTAACATTCCATTGTGTATATATACCACCTCTTCTTCCCTTGATGGACACCTGGGCTTCTTCTTTAATTTGGCTATAATAATGCTTCTATAAACTTAGAAGTGTGTGTAGTCCTTTGAATCAGTCTTGTATTTTGGGGATAGATACTGCGTAGTGTGTTTACTGGATTGTGGGGTAGTTCTATTTTCAACTTTTTGAGGAAACTCAATAGTATCTTCCACAGTATCTGCACCACTTTGCATTTCCACCAACAGTGAAAAAGGGGTACCTTCTCTCCAAATCCTCGCCAACACTTGTTTCTTGTGCTGTAAATTTCAGCCATTCTGACAGGTATGAGTTGCTACCATATTGTAGTTCTTTTTGTTACTGTTTTGCCTTTTTACTTTAATTTTTTAGTTTTAAATTTAAATTCATAAATAAATTTAAATTCAATTAACATATAATGTATTATTAGTTTCAGATGTACAGTTCAATGATTCATCAGTCTTTCATATAATTCCTAGTGTTCATTATATCACTGTAGTTTTTTAAAAGATTTTATTTATTTATTCATGAGAGACACAGAGACAGAGGCAGACATAGCCAGAGGGAGAAGCAGGCTCCATGCAGGGAGCACAATGTGGCACTCAATCCTGGAACTCCAGGATCATGACCTGAACTGAAAGCAGATGCTTAACTGACCAATCCAGGTACCCCTATTATGCCCATTTTTAATTGGCATCTTTGTTTTTTGAGTTTTGAGTTGTATAAGTTCTTTATATATTTTGGATACTAATCCTTTATTGGATAAATCATTTGCAAATATCTTCTATCATTCTATGAGTTTCCTTTCAGTTTTCTTGACTGTTTGCTTCATTGTGCAGAACCTTTTTATTTTGATGTAGTCCCAATTGTTTATTTTGCTTTTTTCTCCCTTGCCTGAGGAAACATATGTAGAAAGAAGTTGCTACTGGAAATGTCAAAAAGGTTACTTCCTGTGTGCTTCTAGGATTTTTATGGATCTAGGTCTCACATTTAGGTCTTTAATCCACTTTGAATTTATTTTTGTATATGGTGTTAGAAACTTGTCTGGTTCCATTCTTTTGCATGTAGCTGACCAGCTTTGCTAATACCATTTGCTGAAGAGATGGTCTTTTTAAACGGGGACAGTCCTTTAAGCAAATGGTGCAGGGAAAACTGGGCTACTACATGCAAAAAAATAAATAAATAAAGCTGGACTCTAATTTAATACCACATAAAAATTTAACTTAAAAAATATTAAGACCTGACTAGAAAGAACTCACCATAAAAGAAAGAATCAGAAACAGTACAATTACAGTTACAGAATTTGGATTACAATTTGATGTCAGAAATCCAATTCAGAAGAACAATTATAAAGCTACTTGTGGCTCTGGAAAAAAGCATAAAGGAATCAAGAGACTTCATGACTGCAGAATTTAGATCTGATCAGGCTAAAATTAAAAATCAATTCAATGAGATGCAATCCAAACTGAGGTCCTAACGACAAGGGTTTATGAGGTAAAAGAAAGGGTGAGTGAATAGAAGACAAGTTGATGGCAAAGAATGAAGGTGAGGAAAAAAGAGAAAAACAAATTAAAGACCATGAGGAAAGGTTAAGGGAAATAAATGACAGCCTCAGAAGGAAAAATCTACATTTAACTGTGGTTGCAGAGGGCGCCAAAAGGGACAGAGGACCAGAAAGCATACCTGAACAAAACATAGCTGAGAATTTCCCTAACTTGGGCAGGAAAACAGGCATTCACATCCAGGGGATAGAGATATTCCCCACTAAAATCAATAAAAAACCATTCAACACCTCGACATTTAATAGTGAAACTTTCAAATTCCAAATATAAAAAGAAAATCCTTAAAGCAGCAAGAGACAAGAGATCCCTAACTTATATGGGGAGAAATATGACTAACAGCAGACCTCTCCAAAGAGACCTGGCAGGCTAGAAAGGGCTGTCAGGATATAGTCAGGGTCTAAATGAGAAGGACATGAAGCCAAGAATACTTTATCCAGCAAGGGTCTCATTCATAATAGAAGGAGATATAAAGAGCTTCCAAGATAGGCAGAAACTGAAAGAATATGTGACCACCAAAACAGTTCTGCAAGAAATATTAAGGGGGGGGATCTCTGGGTGGCTCAGCGGTTTAGCACCTGCCTTTGGCCTGGGCGCGATCCTGGAGTCCTGGGATCGAGTTCCCCGTGGGGCTACCGGTGTGGAGCCTGCTTCTCCCTCCTCCTGTGTCTCTGCCTATCTCTCTCTCTCTATGTCTATCCTGAATAAATAAAAAAATAAATCTTTAAAAAAGAAATATTAAGGAGAACTCTAAAATACAGAGGAAGTACAAAGAAATAATCTACAAAACAGGGACCTGAATAGGTATTATGATGACACTAAATTCATATCTTTCAATAATAACTCTGAACGTGAATGGGTTTAACGATCCCATCAAAAGATGCAGGGTTTCAGGCTGGATAAAAAAGCAAGAGCCACCTATTTGCTGTCTACAAGAGATTCCTTTTAGACCTAAGGACACATATAGCTTGAAAGTGAAAGGTTGGAGAACCATTTACCATTCAAATGGTCCTAAAAAGAAAGGAGGGGTAGCAATCCTCAGATCAGAAAAATTAGTTTATCCCAAAGACTGTAGTAAGAGATGAAGAGGGACATTATATCATACTTAAAGGATCTATCCAACAAGAGGACCTAACAATCATCAATATTCATGTCCCTAATGTGGGAGCTGCCAAGTATATCAAGAAATTAATAACCAAAGTAAAGAGATACTTAGATAATAATACATTGATGCTAGGAGACTTCAATACGGCACTTTCTGCAAATGACAGATCTTCTAAGGAAACATCTCCAAAAAACAAGAGCTTTAAATGATACACTGGACCAGATGGATTTCACAGATATTTACAGAAATTTACATCGAAATGCAACTGAAAACACAGTCTTCTCAAGAGCACATGGTACTTTCTCCAGAATTAGACCACAGACTGAGTCACAAATCAGGTCTTAACTGATACCAAAAGATTGGGATTCTCTCTTGCATATTTTCAGATCATAATGCTTTGAAACCTGAACTCAGTTACAAGAAGAAATATGGAAGAAATTCAAACTCATGGAGGTTAAAGGCCATCCTGCTAAAAATGAAAGGGTCAACCCTTTTCCTAAAGGGAAATTAGAGAAGAATTAAAAAGATTCATGGAAACTAATGAGAATGAAGATACAACCCTTCAAAATCTTTGGGATACAACAAAAGCAGTCCTCAGAGGTATATATATATATATATATATATATATATCACAATACAAGCATCCCTCAAAAAACTGGAAACAACTGAAATACACAAGCTAACCTTGCCCCTAAAGTAATGGGAGAAAGAACAGCAAATAAACCTACATCAAGGAGAAGAGAGATAATAAAGATTCAAGCAGAACTCAATTAAATAGAGACCAGAAGAACTGTGGAACAGATCAAGAAAACCAGGAGTTGGTTCTTTGAAACAATTAACAATATAGATAAAACATTGGCCAGCCTTATTAAAAACAAAAGAGAAAGGCTCTAATTAATAAAATCACAAATGAAAAAGGAAGGATCATCACCAATACCAAGGAAATACAAATGATTTAAAAACCATACTGAGGGGGGGCACTTGATGAGATGAGCACTGGGTGTTATGCTATATGTTAGGAAATTGAACTCCAATTAAAAATATGTATAAAAATAAAAAAATTAAATTAAATTAAAAAATAAAAACCATACTATATGCAGCTATATGCCAATAAATTCGGCAATCTAGAAGAAAAGGACGCATTTCAGGAAAACCACAAACTACCAAAACTGGAACAGGAAGAAATAGAAAACTTGAACAGGCCAATAACCAGGGAGGAAATGGAAGCAGTCATCAAAAACCTCCCAAGACACAAAAGTCCAGGGTCAGATGGCTTCCCAGGGGAATTCTATCAAAAGTTTAAAGAAGAAACCATACCTATTCTACGAAAGCTGTTCGGAAAGATAGAAAGAGATGGAATACTTCCAAACTCGTTCTATGAGGCCAGCATCACCTTAATTCCAAAAGCAGACAAAGACCCAACCAAAAAGGAGAATTATAGACCACTATGCCTGATGAACACAGATGCAAAACTTCTCAATAAGATACTAGCCAATAGGATCCAACTGTACATTAAGAAGTTATTCACCATGACCAAGTGGGATTTATCCCTGGGATGCAGGGCTGGTTCAACACACATAAAGCAATCAAGGTGATAGATCCTATCAACAAGAGAAAAAAACAAGAGCCATAAAATACTCTCAGTAGAGGGCAGAGAAAGCTTTTGACAAAATACAGCATCCATTCCTGATCAAAACTCTTCAGAGTGTAAGGATAGAGAGAACATTCCTCAGCATCTAAAAAGCCATCTACGAAAAGCCCACAGCAAATATCATATTCAATGGAGTAACACTTGTTGCCTTTCCCCTAAGATCAGGAATATGACAGGGATGTCCACTCTCACCTCTCCTATTCAACATAGTACTAGAAGTCCTAGCCTCAGCAATCAGGCAACAAATAAGAAATAAAATGCATTCAAATTGGCAAAGAAGTCAAACTCTCCCTCTTTGCAGATGACATGATTCTGTACATAGAAAACCCAAAGACTCCACCCCAAGATTGCTAGATCTCCTACAGCAATTTGGCAGTGTCGCAGGATACAAAATCAATGCCAAGAAATCAGTGGCATTTCTATACACTAACAATGAGACTGAAGAAAGAGAAATTAAGGGGTCAATCCCATTTACAATTGCACCCAAAAGCATAAGATACCTAGGAATAAACCTAACCAAAGATGTAAAGGATCTCTACCCTAAAAACTATAGAACACTTCTGAAAGAAATTGAGGAAGACACAAAGAGATGGAAAAATATTCCATGCTCATGGATTGGCAGAATTCATATTGTGAAAATGTCAATGCTACCCAGGGCAATTACACATCGAATGTAATCCCTATCAAAATACCATGGAGTTTCTTCACTGAGTTGAAACAAATAAACTTAAGATTTGTGTGGAATCAGAAAAGACCCCGAATAGCCAGAAAAATATTGAAAAAGAAAACCATAGCTGGGGGCATCCCAATGCCAGATTCCAGGTTGTACTACAAAGCTCTGATGAAGACAGACAACAAAGTAGGAAAGACTATCCACTGGAAAAAGGATAGTTTCTTCAATAAATGGTGCTGGGAAAATTGGACAGACATGTGCAGAAGAATGAAACGAGACCATTCTTTTACACCATACCCAAAGAGAAACTCAAAATGGATGAAAGATCTAAATGTGAGACAAGAGCCCAACTAAACTCTAGAGGAAAACACAGGTAACACCCTTTGTGAAGTTGGCCACAGCAACTTCTTGCAAGATACTTCTATGAAGGCAAGGGAAACAAAAGTAAAAATGAATTACTGGGACTTAATCAAGATAAAAAGCTTCTCCGTAGCCAAAGAAACAGTCAACAAAACTAAAAGACAGCCTACAGAATAGGAGAAGATATTTGCAAATGACTATGAAATAAAGAGCTAGTATCCAAGATCTATAAAGAACTTATTCAACTCAACAGCAAAGAAACAAACAATCCAATCATGAAATGGGCAAAAGACATGAACAGAAATCTCACAGAGGAAGACATAGACATGGCCAACAAGCACATAACAAAATGCTCTGCATCACTGGCCATCAGGGAAACACAAGTCAAAACCACAATGAGATACCACTTCACACCAGTGAGAATGTTTGAAATTAACAAGCCAGGAAAGAACAAATGTTGGAGAGGATGTGGAGAAAGGGGAACCGTCTTGCACTGTTGTTGGGAATGTGAACTGGTGCAGCCACTCTGGAAAACTGTGTGGAGGTTCCTCAAAGAGTGAAAAATATAACTACTCTATGACCCAGCAATTGCACTGCTGGGGATTTACCCCAATGATACAGATGCGGTCAAACGCTGGGACACCTGCATCCCAATGTTTATAGCAGCAATGTCCACTTTAGCCAAACTGTTGAAGGAGCTTTCAGTGTCCATCGAAAGATGAATGGATAAAGATGTGGTCTATGCATACAATGGAATATTCCTCAGCTACTAGAAAAAACAAATACCCACCATTTGCTTCAACGTGGATGGCACTGGAGGATATTATGCTGAATTAAGTAAGTCAATCAGAGAAGGACAAAAATTATATGTTCTCATTCATTTGGGGAATATAAAAAATAGTGAAAGGGAATAAAGGGGAAAGGAGAGAAAATGAGTGGTAAATATCAGTGAGGGTGACAGAACATGAGGCACCTAACTCTGGGAAATGAACAAGGGTTGGTGGAAAGGGTGGTGGGCAGGGGGTTGGGGTGACTGGGTGATGGGCACTGAGGTGGGCACTTGACAGGATGAGCACTGGGTGTTATGCTATCTGTTGACAATTTGAACTCCAATAAAAAATAAATAAAATTTAAAAAAATAGATTAAAAAATAGATTAAAAACCTGGGGAGAGGATTAGTTACGATGGCAGATGAGTAGGGGACCTCTACCTCATTCCTGAAATTTAGCTAGAAAATTATCAAATCATTCTGAACACCTATAAAATCAATCAGAGATCTGAGAAAAGAAATGCTGCAATTCTACTAATAGAAAAGCAACCACTTTTTGGAAGGGAGGAGGTACAGAGACATGAATATAGAGAGATATATTGAAGGATACAGCATCAGGGAGATAGCTGGCTTAACAAAAATAAACCAAAGTATTATAAGCAGCAGAATGCAAAATCAGAATTTCAGAAGTCTGCTACATCTGGGACATCCCTTAAAGGTGCTCAGGTGACAAAGAGGGGTGGAATCCCAGGTGGGATAGCAAGGTCTGTGGATCCCCAAGGTCACAAGAATAACGGTTATTCCTGAGTGTGGCAGAGTTCCCAGGCATTAGAGTGGGAAAGCTGGCCAAAAACAGGGAGTCTAAGCAATGGCTTTCTGCTCAGTGATGCCATAGACTATGAATTACTGCATGGTGGAACAACTGCTCTCTTGGCATGGGCCCAGGAAAAGGCAGATGTACAGAGAGACCTGCCTCCCACCCCAGGGGGGATCAGCAGGGACCTGCACAGCAAGAGTCCATAAAATTGGGAGACTTGAAACTCAGTTGCATGCCTCAGATAAAAACACTCAGTTTTTAGGCTAAGTGAAGGGGATCTGTGGGTGGCTCAGCAGTTTAGTGTCTGCCTTCAACCCAGGGCGTGATCCTTGGGTCCCGGGATCTGGTCCCACATCGTGATCCTGGAGTCCCTGGATTGAATCCCACATCAGTCTCCCAACATGGAGGCTGCTTCTCCCTCTGCCTGTGTCTTTGCCTCTCTCTCTCTCTCTCTCTGTGTGTGTGTGTGTGTGTGTGTGTGTGTGTGTGTGTCATGAATAAATAAAATCTTTAAAAGAAAAAGGCTATGTGAACAGAATTCTCAGGGAAGCCAGGGAGACATTGGGATGCTTCTCTGTGAGTACTGACTGAAGAGTAGGATGCACAAACTTTCAGCTCTAGGCCTAGAGAGTGGGGTGCTGCCATTTTCATCCTGCCCATCAGTGCTGAAAGCCTTCAGAAGGGAGCAAAACAGCAGCACATGGTGGAATCCAGAGCCACTTATAGGGACCCCAGTCCCCCAGCACTGGAGGCACATTTCCACAGCTGCAAGCATATCTGAGGATAACCTCAACAGGTGCCTCCCTCAGAAGACCAGCAGGAACAAGTGGCTGCACCAAATTTACAGAACATAGCTAAAAACACCAATTCTTGGGAAAGTAGTATATAGCATTAAAAAAAATCTTTAGTCTTTCAGTTTTATTTTTGATCTATTGTCTTATTTTTTTCAATTCTATAAAAATGATTATAAATATACTAGCTGGGCTTGAAAATGCATAGAACACGAGTAAGAATCCTTTACTGTAGAAATCAAAGAACTAAAATCTAATCAAGCTGAAATTTAAAATTCTATTACTGTGATGAAGTCACAAATGGAGGCACTAAAAGCAAGGATAAATGAGGAAGAAGAGATAGTCAGTGATATAGAAGATAAAATGATGACAAATTAAGAAGCTGAGAAGAAGAGAGAAAGACAATTACTGTATCACAAAGAGAGACTTAGAGAACTCAGTAATTCTATAAAGTGAAGAATATCCAGTTAATAGGGGTCTCAGAGGATGAGCAGGAGGGCAGAAGGTTTACTTGAACAAAATATAGCTGAAAAGTTCCCTAAACTAGGAAAAGAAACAGGCCTTCAAATCCAGGGGGCACAGACAACCTCTCTCAAAAATCAGTAAATATAGGTCAACACTTCGACGTATAATAGTGAAGCTTGCAAACTTCAGAGATAAAGAAAAAATCCTGAAAGCAGCTCGGGACAAGAGATCCTTAACCTACAAGGGTAGGCACATAAGACTTGAAGCAGATCTGTCCAGGGAGACCTGACAGGTCAGAAAGACTAGTATGATATATTCAGCATGGTAAATGGGAAAAAATATATGGCCAAGAATACTTTATCCAGCAAGGCTGTAATTCAGAATAGAAGAGGTAAAGAGTTTCCAGGACAAAACAAAACAAAAACAATAACTAAACTAAAGGAATTTCTGAACACTAAATCAGCCCTGCAAGAAATATTAAAGGGGATCCTTTGAGTAAAGAGAGAGCCCAAAAATAACAAAGAACAGAGACAATCTACAGAAAAAGTGACTTTACAGGTAATAAAATGGCACTGCATTCATATCTTTCAATAATCACTTTGAATGTAAATGGACTGAATGTCCAATCAAAAGACATACAATTTCAGACTGGATTTTAAAAGAAGAAGAAAAAAGGAGAAGGAGAAGGAGAAGGAGGAGGAAGAGGAGGAGGAGGAGGAGGAGGAGGAGGAGGGGAAGAAGAAGAAGAAGAAGAAGAAGAAGAAGAAGAAGAAGAAGAAGAAGAAGAAGAAGAAGAAGAAGAAGAAGAAGAAGAAGAAAAGAAGCAGCAGCAGCAGCAGCCCCATCAATATGCTGGCTACAAGAGACACGTTTTAGATCCAAAGACACCACTAGATTGAAAGTGATGTGGTAGAGAAACACTTATCATGCTAATGGACATGGACATCAAAAGAAAGCTGTATTTGAAATGCTTATATCAGAAAAACTAGATTTTAAGCCAAAGACTGTAATAAGAGATGAAAGAGTACACTATATCATAACAAAAGGATCTGTCCAACAAGAACATCTAACAGTTGTAAATATTTATGCCCCCAACATGGGATCAGCCAAATATACAAACAAATTAATAAGAAAATTAAAGAAACACATTAATAACACAGTGATAGTAGGGGGCACTAGCACCCCACTCACAGCAATGGACAGATCATCTTAACAGAAGATAACCAAGAAAACAAGGGCTTTGAATGACACACTGGACCAGATGGACTTAACAGATATATTCAAAGTACAGAATATACAGAATATATATTCTTCTTGAGTGCCATGGAACATTCTCCAGAAAACATCACATACTGGGTCACAAATCAGGTCTTAACCAGTACAAAAAACAGATTATACCATGCATAAATTTCAGAACACAATGCTTTAAAATTTGAAGTCAATCACCAAAAAAAAATTGGAAGGAACACAAATATATGGAAATTAAAGAGCATCCTACTAAAAAATGAATGACTAAAGCAGGAAATTAAAGAAGAATTTAAAATATACATGGAAGCAAATAAAAATGAAAATCTGGTAGTTCAGATCTTTTGAGATGCAGCAAAGGCAGTCCTAAGAAGCAAGTATATAGCAATATAGGCCTTTCTCAAGAAACAAGAAAAGTCTGAAATATACAACCTAACCTTACACCTAAAGGAACTGGTAATAGAACAACAAATAAAGTCTAAACCCAGCAGGAGAAGGGAAATAATAAAGATTAAGGCAGAAATCTTAGATATATAATTTTTTTAAAAAGTAGAACAGATCAAAGAAACTAGGAGCTGGTGCTTTGAAAGAATTAATAAGATAGATAAAACTCTAATGAGCCTATCAAAAAGAAAATAGAAAGGGCCTAAATAAAATCATGAATGAAAGAAGAGAGATCATAACCAACACTGCAGAAATACAGATAATATAGGAGAATATTATGAGTTATTATGTACCAACAAATCAAATATGGAAGAAATTGATTCATTCCTAGAAACATATAAACTATGAAAGCTGAAACAGAAAGAAATAGAAAATCTGAACAGACCCATAACCAGCAATTAAATTGAATTAGTAATCAAAAATCTCCCAGCAAATGAAAGTCCAGGGTTGGATGGTTTCCCAGGGGAATTCTACCAAACACTTAAAGAAGAATTAATATATATTTTTCTGAAGAGTTTTTAAAAAGTAAGAATGGAACTCATTCCAGACTCATTCTACTTGATCCCAAATATCCCCACCAAAAATGAGATATCCTATGTCCACATCCCTTATGAACATGGATGCAAAAATTCTCAACAAGATACTGGCTAATAGCATCCAACAGTACATTAAAAGGACTATTCACCATGACCAAGGATTTATTCCTGGGCTGTAAGGTTGGTTCAACATCCACAAGTCATTGTGATTCACTACATTACTAAAAGAAAGGATGGAAACACGATCCTTTCAACAGATGCAGAAAAAACACTTGACAAAATACATAATCCTTTCTTTTTTAAAAATGTATTTATTCATGAGAGAGAGAGAGAGAGAGGCAGAGACAGAGGGAGAATCAAGCTCCACACAGGGGGCCTGATACAGTACTCGATCCTAGGACCTCAGGATCACACCCTGAGCCAAAGGCAGATGCCCAAACCTGAGCCACCCAGGCATCCCTACAATTTCCTTTCTTGATAAAAAAAACTCTCTGCAGCGCAGGGATAGAAGAAACATACCTCAATAACATAAAAGCCATATATGAAAAGCCTGCAGTGAATATCATTTTCAATGGGGAAAAATTGAGAACATTTCCCCTGATGTCAGGAAAACGACAAGGATGTCCACTCTCACCATTCTTATTCAACATGGTACTGGAAGTCCTAGGCTTAGCAATCAGACAACAAAAAAGTAAAAGACATCTAGACTGGCAAAGAAGAAGTCAAACTTTCACTCTTCACTCTTCAATATGATACTCTATAGAAAACCCAAAAAACTCTACCCAAAAATTTCTAGAACTGATACAGGAATTCAGCAAATCACAGGATATAAAATCAGGGCACAGAAGCCAGATGCATCTCTATACAGTAACAATGAGGCTGAAGAAGGAAAAATTAAGGAATGGATCCCACTTACAATTACAACAAAATCCATAAGATACCTAGCAAGAAACCCAACCAAAAACGTAAATGATCTGTACCCTGAAAACTACAGAAAAATTATGAAATATTTTGAGGAAGACACAAAGAAATGGAAAAATATTCCATGCCCATTGACTGGAAGAACAAATACTATGAAAATATCTATGCCACCCAAAGCAATCTACACATTCAATGCAATCTCTTTCAAAATACTCAGCATTTTTCATAGATCTGGGGCAAACAGTTCTAAAATTTGCATGGAACCACGACAGACCCCACAGAGTCAAAGCAATATTGAAAAAGAAAAGCAAAGCTGGGGACTCCTGGGTGGCTCAGAGGTTGAGCATCCATCTTTGGCTCAGGGCATGATCCCAGAGTCCTGGGATCGAGTCCCACATCGGGCTCCTTGCATGGAGCCTGCTTCTCTCTCTGCCTCTCTGTCTCTGTCTCTGTCTCATAAGTAAATAAATAATCTTAAAAAAAAGAAAAGAAGAGTTAAAGGCATCACAGTTCTGGACTTCACATTATAATACAAAGCTATAGCAGTCAAGACAGTATGATGCTGGCACAAAAATAGACACATGGATCAACAGAATAAAAAATCCAGAAATGGACTCACAACTATAAGGTCAACTAATCTTTAACAAAGCAAGAAAGAATATCCAATGGAAAAAAAAAGACACTCTCTTCAACTAATGGTGTTTGAAAACTGGACAGCAACATAAAAAAGAGTGAAACCGGATCACTTTCCTAAACCATACACAAAAACAAATTCAAAATAGATGAAAGATCTAAATGTGCATGAGGAAACCATCAAAATTCTAGATGAGAACACAGGCAGTAACCTCTTTGACAATAGCTATAGAAACTTATTTGATGTGTTTCCTGAGACAAGGGAAATAAAAACTAAAATAAGCTATTGGGACTTAATCAAGATAAAAAGTTTTTTCACAGTGAAGGAAACAACAAAACTAAAAGGTAACCTATGGAATAGGAGAAGACATTTTCAAATGACATATCAGATAAAGGGTTAGCATCCAAAAATCTATAGAGAACTTATTAAACTCAACACCCTAAAAAAATCCTGTCAAGAAATAGGCAGAAGACATATAGATATTTCTCCAAAGAAGACATACAACTGGCCAACAGACACGTGAAAAAGGGTTTAATACCACTTGGCATCAAGGAAATATAAATCAAAACCACAATGAGGTACCACCTCATACCAGCCAGATTTCCTAAAATGAACAACTCAGGAAACAACATCTATTGGTGAGGATGTGGAGAAAAAAACCTCTTACACTGAATTCAAACTTGTGCAGCCATTCTGGAAAACTGTGGAGATTCCTCAAGAAGTTAAAAATAGAGCTACCCTACAATTTATCAACTACACTACTAGGTATTTATCCAATGGATATAGACCTAGTAGTTTGAAGGGGCACCATGCAGCCCAATATTCATAGCAGCAATATCCAGAATAGCCAAAATATGTAAAAGCCCAGATGTTCATCGATGGATGAATGGATAAAGAAAAAGCGGTATGTAAACAATGGAATATTGCTCATCTATCTAAGGAATGAAATCTTGCTATTTGTAACATTATGTTTGGAAATAGAGGGTATTACGCTAAGTGAAATAAGTCAGTCAGAGCAAGACAAATAGCATATGATTTCACTCATATTTGGAAGGAATTTTTCCTTCTGGAAAAATAAAAGGAAAGCAGAGAGGGAGGCAAACCATAAGAGACTCTTAACTTGGAGGAGGAGCAAGATGGCGGAAGAGTAGGGTCTCCAAATCACCTGTCTCCACCAAATTACCTAGAAAACCTTCCAATCATCCTGAAAATCTATGAATTCGGCCTGAGAATTAAAGAGAGACCAGCTGGAATGCAACAGTGAGGAGAGTTCGCGCTTCTATCAAGGTAGGAAGACGGGGAAAAAGAAGTAAAGAAACAAAGGCATCCAGGGGGAGGGGCCCCGCGAGGAGCCGGGCTGAGGCCGGGGCGAGTGTCCCCAGGACAGGAGAGCCCCGTCCCGGAGGAGCAGGAGCTGCACCGACCTTCCCGGGCGGAAAGGGGCTCGTGGGGAGTTGGAGCAGGACCCAGGAGGGAGGGGGTGCCCCCGGGTTCTCCGGGACAGTAACAGAGCAACTGCGCCCCCAAGAGAGTGCGCCGAGCTCCCTAAGGGCTGCAGCGCGCACGGCGGGACCCGGAGCAGCTCGGGGGGGGCTCGGGGGCGGCTCCGCGGAGGGGGCTGCACGGCCCTGGGAGCAGCTCAGAGGGGCTCGGGCAGAGGAAGAAGCTCCGTGCGGAGGGGGCTGCGCGGCCCCGGGAGCAGCTCGGAGGGGCTCGGGCAGAGGAAGAGGCTCCGTGCGGAGGGGGCTGCGCGGTTCCAGGAGCAGCTCGGAGGGGCTCGGGCGGCAGCTCCGCGGAGGGGGTTGCGCGGCCCGGGAGCGCGAATCCAACAGCCCAGGCTCCGGAGCACAGGGCGCCGGGACACAGCCCAGGATCCGGCCTCCCCCGGGACAGGCAGAGGCCGGGAGGGCCCAGGACAGCAAGGACGCTCCTGCCCCCAGCTGAGCAGATCAGCGGCCCCGCCCAGGAGCCTCCAGGCC
This sequence comes from Canis lupus familiaris, assembly GCF_011100685.1. Lineage (NCBI taxonomy): Eukaryota > Metazoa > Chordata > Mammalia > Carnivora > Canidae > Canis > Canis lupus. Next base: position 51,207,800 of record NC_049260.1, on the reverse strand, counting down.
CTGCAGACGGAGTTCCTGCCGGAGCTGAATCCAGGTTTCCAGAGCTGCCCCGCCACTGGGGCTGTTCCTCCTGCGGCCTCACGGGGTAAACAACCCCCACTGAGCCCTGCACCAGGCAGGGGCACAGCAGCTCCCCCAACTGCTAACACCTGAAAATCAGCACACAGGCCCCTCCCCCAGAAGACCAGCTAGACTGACAACTTACAGGAGAAGCCAAGGGACTTAAAGTACACAGAATCAGAAGATACTCCCCGGTGGTTCTTTTTTTTGTTTTTGTTTTGTTTTGTTTTGTTTTGTTTTGTTTGGCTTTTTGATTTGTTTCCTTCCCCCACCCCCCTTTTTTTCTCCTTTCTTTTTCTTTCTCTTTTTCTTCTCTCTTTTTTTTCGTTTTTTTTCTTCCCTTTTTTTCTCTTTCTCTTTTCTTTCCTTCTTTCTCTCCTCTCTTTTTCTCTTTTTCCCAATACAACTTGCTTTTGGCCACTCTGCACTGAGCAAAATGACTAGAAGGAAAACCTCACTTCAAAAGAAAGAATCAGAAACAGTCCTCTCTCCCACAGAGTTACAAAATCTGGATTACAATTCAATGTCAGAAAGCCAATTCAGAAGCACTATTATACAGCTACTGGTGGCTCTAGAAAAAAAGTATAAAGGACTCAAGAGACTTCATGACTGCAGAATTTAGAGCTAAACAGGCAGAAATTAAAAATCAATTGAATGAGATGCAATCCAAACTAGAAGTCCTAACGACGAGGGTTAACGAGGTGGAAGAACGAGAGAGTGACATAGAAGACAAGTTGATAGCAAAGAGGGAAACTGAGGAAAAAAGAGACAAACAATTAAAAGACGAGGATAGATTAAGGGAAATAAACGACAGCCTGAGGAAGAAAAACCTACGTTTAATTGGGGTTCCCGAGGGCGCCGAAAGGGACAGAGGGCCAGAATATGTATTTGAACAAATTCTAGCTGAAAACTTTCCTAATCTGGGAAGGGAAACAGGCATTCAGATCCAGGAAATAGAGAGATCCCCCCCTAAAATCAATAAAAACCGTTCAACACCTCGACATTTAATAGTGAAGCTTGCAAATTCCAAAGATAAAGAGAAGATCCTTAGAGCAGCAAGAGACAAGAAATCCCTGACTTCTATGGGGAGGAGTATTAGGGTAACAGCAGACCTCTCCACAGAGACCTGGCAGGCCAGAAAGGGCTGGCAGGATATATTCAGGGTCCTAAATGAAAAGAACATGCAACCAAGAATACTTTATCCAGCAAGGCTCTCATTCAAAATGGAAGGAGAGATAAAGAGCTTCCAAGACAGGCAGCAACTAAAAGAATATGTGACCTCCAAACCAGCTCTGCAAGAAATTTTAAGGGGGACTCTTAAAATTCCCCTTTAAGAGGAAGTTCAGTGGAACAGTCCACAAAAACAAGGACTGAATAGATATCATGATGACACTAAACTCATATCTCTCAATAGTAACTCTGAATGTGAACGGGCTTAATGACCCCATCAAAAGGCGCAGGGTTTCAGACTGGATAAAAAAGCAGGACCCATCTATTTGCTGTCTACAAGAGACTCATTTGAGACAGAAGGACACCTACAGCCTGAAAATAAAAGGATGGAGAACCATTCACCATTCGAATGGTCCTCAAAAGAAAGCAGGGGTAGCCATCCTTATATCAGATAAACTAAAATTTACCCCAAAGACTGTAGTGAGAGATGAAGAGGGACACTATATCATACTTAAAGGATCTATTCAACAAGAGGACTTAACAATCTTCAATATATATGCCCCGAATGTGGGAGCTGCCAAATATATCAATCAATTATTAACCAAAGTGAAGAAATACTTAGATAATAATACAGTTATACTTGGTGACTTCAATCTAGCTCTTTCTATACTCGATAGGTCTTCTAAGCACAACATCTCCAAAGAAACGAGAGCTTTAAATGATACACTGGACCACATGGATTTCACAGATATCTACAGAACTTTACATCCAAACTCAACTGAATACACATTCTTCTCAAGCGCACATGGAACTTTCTCCAGAATAGACCACATATTGGGTCACAAATCGGGTCTGAACCGATACCAAAAGATTGGGATTGTCCCCTGCATATTCTCAGACCATGATGCCTTGAAATTAGAACTAAATCACAACAAGAAGTTTGGAAGGACCTCAAACACGTGGAGGTTAAGGACCATCCTGCTAAAAGATAAAAGGGTCAACCAGGAAATTAAGGAAGAATTAAAAAGATTCATGGAAACTAATGAGAATGAAGATACAACCGTTCAAAATCTTTGGGATGCAGCAAAAGCAGTCCTAAGGGGGAAATACATCGCAATACAAGCATCCATTCAAAAACTGGAAAGAACTCAAATACAAAAGCTAACCTTACACATAAAGGAGCTAGAGAAAAAACAGCAAATAGATCCTACACCCAAGAGAAGAAGGGAGTTAATAAAGATTCGAGCAGAACTCAACGAAATCGAGACCAGAAGAACTGTGGAACAGATCAACAAAACCAGGAGTTGGTTCTTTGAAAGAATTAACAAGATAGATAAACCATTAGCCAGCCTTATTAAAAAGAAGAGAGAGAAGACTCAAATTAATAAAATCATGAATGAGAAAGGAGAGATCACTACCAACACCAAGGAAATACAAACGATTTTAAAAACATATTATGAACAGCTATACGCCAATAAATTAGGCAATCTAGAAGAAATGGACGCATCCCTGGAAAGCCACAAACTACCAAAACTGGAACAGGAAGAAATAGAAAACCTGAACAGGCCAATAACCAGGGAGGAAATTGAAGCAGTCATCAAAAATCTCCCAAGACACAAGAGTCCAGGGCCAGATGGCTTCCCAGGGGAATTTTATCAAACGTTTAAAGGAGAAACCATACCTATTCTCCTAAAGCTGTTTGGAAAGATAGAAAGAGATGGAGTACTTCCAAATTCGTTCTATGAGGCCAGCATCACCTTAATTCCAAAACCAGACAAAGACCCCACCAAAAAGGAGAATTACAGACCAATATCCCTGATGAACATGGATGCAAAAATTCTCAACAAGATACTGGCCAATAGGATCCAACAGTACATTAAAAAAATTATTCACCATGACCAAGTAGGATTTATCCCTGGGACACAAGGCTGGTTCAACACCCGTAAAACAATCAATGTGATTCATCATATCAGCAAGAGAAAAACCAAGAACCATATGATCCTCTCATTGGATGCAGAGAAAGCATTTGACAAAATACAGCATCCATTCCTGATCAAAACTCTTCAGAGTGTAGGGATAGAGGGAACATTCCTCGACATCTTAAAAGCCATCTATGAAAAGCCCACAGCAAATATCATTCTCAATGGGGAAGCACTGGGAGCCTTTCCCCTAAGATCAGGAACAAGACAGGGATGTCCACTCTCACCACTGCTGTTGAACATAGTACTGGAAGTCCTAGCCTCAGCAATCAGACAACAAAAAGACATTAAAGGCATTCAAATTGGCAAAGAAGAAGTCAAACTCTCCCTCTTCGCCGATGACATGATACTCTACATAGAAAACCCAAAAGTCTCCACCCCAAGATTGCTAGAACTCATACAGCAATTCGGTAGCGTGGCAGGATACAAAATCAATGCCCAGAAGTCAGTGGCATTTCTATACACTAACAATGAGACTGAAGAAAGAGAAATTAAGGAGTCAATCCCATTTACAATTGCACCCAAAAGCATAAGATACCTAGGAATAAACCTAACCAAAGAGGTAAAGGATGTATACCCTCAAAACTATAGAACACTTCTGAAAGAAATGGAGGAAGACACAAAGAGATGGAAAAATATTCCATGCTCATGGATTGGCAGAATTAATATTGTGAAAATGTCAATGTTACCCAGGGCAATATACACGTTTAATGCAATCCCTATCAAAATACCATGGACTTTCTTCAGAGAGTTAGAACAAATTATTTTAAGATTTGTGTGGAATCAGAAAAGACCCCGAATAGCCAGGGGAATTTTAAAAAAGAAAACCATATCTGGGGGCATCACAATGCCAGATTTGAGGTTGTACTACAAAGCTGTGGTCATCAAGACAGTGTGGTACTGGCACAAAAACAGACGCATAGATCAGTGGAACAGAATAGAGAATCCAGAAGTGGACCCTGAACTTTATGGGCAACTAATATTCGATAAAGGAGGAAAGACTATCCATTGGAAGAAAGACAGACTTTATGGGCAACTAATATTCGATAAAGGAGGAAAGACTATCCATTGGAAGAAAGACAGTCTCTTCAATAAATGGTGCTGGGACAATTGGACATCCACATGCAGAAGAATGAAACTAGACCACTCTCTTTCACCATACACAAAGATAAACTCAAAATGGATGAAAGATCTAAATGTGAGACAAGATTCCATCAAAATCCTAGAGAAGAACACAGGCAACACCCTTTTTGAACTCGGCCATAGTAACTTCTTGCAAGATACATCCACGAAGGCAAAAGAAACAAAAGCAAAAATGAACTATTGGGACTTCATCAAGATAAGAAGCTTTTGCACAGCAAAGGATACAGTCAACAAAACTCAAAGACAACCTACAGAATGGGAGAAGATATTTGCAAATGACCTATCAGATAAAGGGCTAGTTTCCAAGATCTATAAAGAACTTCTTAAACTCAACACCAAAGAAACAAACAATCCAATCATGAAATGGGCAAAAGACATGAATAGAAATCTCACAGAGGAAGATATAGACATGGCCAACATGCACATGAGAAAATGCTCTGCATCACTTGCCATCAGGGAAATACAAATCAAAACCACAATGAGATACCACCTCACACCAGCGAGAATGGGGAAAATTAACAAGGCAGGAAACAACAAATGTTGGAGAGGATGCGGAGAAAAGGCAACCCTCATACACTGTTGGTGGGAATGTGAACTGGTGCAGCCACTCTGGAAAACTGTGTGGAGGTTCCTCAAACAGTTAAAAATATACCTGCCCTACGACCCAGCAATTGCACTGTTGGGGATTTACCCCAAAGATACAAATGCAATGAAACGCCGGGACACCTGCACCCCGATGTTTATAGCAGCAATGGCCACGATAGCCAAGCTGTGGAAGGAGCCTCGGTGTCCAACGAAAGATGAATGGATAAAGAAGATGTGGTTTATGTATACAATGGAATATTACTCAGCTATTAGAAATGACAAATACCCACCATTTGCTTCAACGTGGATGGAACTGGCGGGTATTATGCTGAGTGAAGTAAGCCAGTCGGAGAAGGACAAACATTATATGTTCTCATTCATTTGGGGAATATAAATAATAGTGAAAGGGAACATAAGGGAAGGGGGAAGAAATGTGTGGGAAATATCAGAAAGGGAGACAGAACGTAAAGACTGCTAACTCTGGGAAACGAACTAGGGGTGGTGGAAGGGGAGGAGGGCGGGGGGTGGGAGTGAATGGGTGACGGGCACTGGGGGTTATTCTGTATGTTAGTAAATTGAACACCAATAAAAAATAAATTAAAAAAAAAGAGACTCTTAACTTTAGGAAAGAAACAGGTTTGCTGGAGGGGAGGTGGGTGGGAGAATGGGATAATTGGGTGATAGGCATCAGGGGAGGCACTTGAAGTAACAAGCATTGGGTGTTGTATGCAATTTATGAATCATTAGATTCTATCTCTTAAACTAATAACACAGTATATATGTTAATTAAACTGAATTTAAATTAATAATATATTAAATACCTACACTTAAGACCTAAAACTATACAACTCTGGTAAGAACATATATGGCAAAATCTTTCCAACATTTGCTTTGGCAGTGATTTCTTGGATATGACTCTAGACACACAGGTGATAATATAAAAATATAGACATAATGAAGTTCATTATTTTTAATTGTGTATCAAAATACACTATAAAGGGAGTTAAAGGACCACCCACAGAATGAGAGAAAATATTTGCAATTCATAGGTTTGATAAGGGATTAATATCCCAAATATATAGAGAATTCATACAACTCAACAACAAAAATTAAACAACACATTTAAAGATGTGCAAATGACTTAAATAGACATTCCTCCAAAGAATAAACAAATGACCAGTAGGTACATGGGAGGGTGTTCAACATCACTAATTATTAAGGAAATGCAAATAAAAAATACAATAAGATACCCCCTCGCCCCTATTAGGATGGCTACTATCAAACAGAAACAAAACAAAACAGAAAACAATGGGATGCCTGGGTAGCTCAGCAGTTTAGTGCCTGCCTTTGGCCCAGGGTGTGGTCCTGGGGTCCCGGGACTGAGTCCCACATCGGGCTCCCTGCATGGAGCCTGCCTCTCCCTCTGCCTATGTCTCTGCCTCTCTCTGTGTATCTCTCAAGAATGAATGAATGAATGAATGAATGACAGAAAACAAGAATTGGCAGGTATGTGGAGAAATTGGAACTTTTCTGCACTTTTGGTGGAAATATAAAATGGGACAGCTACTGTGGTAAACAGTATGATGTTCCTTAGAAAATCAAAATAGAGTTACCCTATGATCCAGAATTTCCACTTCTGTGCATATACTGAAAAGTATCCAAGGCATGTGTCAAAGACATATTGCATGCCTATATTCATAGCAGCATTATTCCCCATAGCTAAAGTGTGGAAGCAACCCAAGTGTCCACTGATGGATTCTTGGATAAACAAAATATAATATATACATAAAATGGAATATTATTGAGCCATGAAAAAGAATTAAGTCTTGTGATTTGCACCAACATAGATGGAACTAGAGGGTATAATGCAAAATGAAATAAGTCAATCAGAGAAAGACAAATACCTTATGATTTCCCTCATATGCGGAATTTAAGAAACAAAACAAAGGAACAAAGGAAAAAGGGAAGATAGAGAGAGAGAAACAGACTCTTACCTATAGAGAACTGATGGTTACCAGAGGGGAAGGATTCAGTGGATGGGTAAATAGGTGATGGGGATTAAGGAGTTACCTTGATGAGTACCGGATGATGTTGAATCACTATTGTACATCTGAACCTAATATAACACTGTATGTTAACTATATTGGAATTAAAATTTTTAAACTTAATAAAAAAGAAAGGCATGGGAATGAGAGATATCAGGAAAAAAAGAAGGAAATTCTGTGTAGGCTGCAATATGATGAAACTTGAAAACATTATGCTAAGTGAAATCAGCTGGTCACAGAAAGACAAACATTGAATGATTACTCTTATATGAGATACTTAGAGTAGTCAAAATCATAGACAGAAAGTTGAATGGTTTTTGTCAGGGGCTAGGATAAAGGAAGGATGATAAGTTATTATTTAATGGGTATAGAGTTTCAGCTTTATAAGATGGAGTTATGAAGGTGGATGATGGTGATAGTTACAGAGTATTATGAATGTATTTAATACCACTGAAGTGTACACGTAAAATGATTAAGATGGCAAATTTTATGTTATGTGTATTTTACTCCAATAAAAATATTGAAGAACAGAAAAGACTGATACTCATACTGAACAACAGCTAATGATAGCTTCTTTAATACTCAGTGCGTGTTGTCTTTCTGAAAGTGGTTTCTGCTCTTTATATCTTCCTGTCCAGCAGATGTAAGGCCTATTACCCATATGCAGATCTCCTAGAATCAACTTCACACACTTATCCCCAGAACATGGTCAATTGCATTACTTTCATTACCAAAATTTTCTTCCTAAAATCTAACCTATTTTGTTTCCTGGCTCTACCAAGTGGCTAACCCACACTGAACTTTGCTATATCATTTCAATACTGTGCTTTACACAAATTTGTGCTTCCAGATACTTTATCCAAGATCAGGCTTTAAGCCTTGTACTGAATCCTTCACCGTAGCAAGCATGTCCATGTGTAATATCAATCTGTTCCTGGCCTCATATTACCAAGAACCTAGACAGTCTTACTGCCCTATATAGCCCTTCAGAAATACATCTTTAGAAGCACTTCTAAAAGTGTGATCTATATAACAGTGCTACCAAAAGATGTTCACTAATAAAAGGTTCAGTAATTAAGCATGATATATTCTACATACTCTATTCCCATCTTGGACATTTTTGGTAAACAAAAAGAAATACAAGGCTCTGAGAAGCTCTGCAGCAAAGAATACTATTTGACCATGTTTAACCTAGTGTTTTGCAAACACATTCAGACTCATGACCACTTTTTCACCAAAGTGGGACTCAGTTTGAGAGATGCTTGTTTTGAGTACCTCTGAGGCACCCCCAGCCTCCATTTTCTAAGTCCTCCCCAGTTCTCAGGTTCCAGTCAATGAATTTCATAAGTTAAGGATTCCTCACCCAGTATTCCAAGATGCTTATTTTCTTCCAGCTGCACCTTTTCCTGGAATGTCTCATCTTGGAAGGCTTCATATCGGACTTTCCAGTAAGTGCCCCCAATCCGACTGGAGCCCTTCTGGAAGAATTTATCTGAGCCACTGGCATATAAAAAGGCAAACGTCACATGATTTAATTGTGTATCAAATAGATCCCCATCTCACCCTTGGTCTCATCAAGTTATGGATACTTATATTTAGGAAGAATCTCAGAGATCATTCAGGTTAAATTCCACCCAGTGAAGGTATCTCCTTTGATGACAGTACTAATAAATTAAATACAGCTTCTGCCTGCTTGAGTCTTTCAAAGGTCAGGGGACTTACTTTAAGAGAAAACAATTCCTCTTACTGTTGGATAGTTTTAATGGTTGGAGTTCCTCTATATAGTAGGCTAAAATCTTCTCTTGTAAGTTTCAGACAATGGGACTAGTTATGCCCTCTGACATTACATAGACTTACATCTTTCCTAATCATTCTCAGGTACTTAAGACTCATTCTAACCTTAATCAAAAATATTCTTTATTTTGGGGAACCTGAGTGGCTCAGTCAGTTAAGCAACTGACTTTGGCTCAGGTCATGATCTCAGGGTCCTGGAACTGAGCCCTATGTCAGGCTCCACACTCAGCAGGGAGTTTGATTCTCCTTCTCCCTCTGTCTCTCCTCCTGTTTGTTCTCTCTCTCTCTCTCTCTCTCTCTCTTAAATAAATAAATAAATAAATAAATAAATAAATAAATAAAATATTTTTAAAAATATACTTCATTTCAAAATGAAAGCCCACTAATTTAGCAAGCATAGTTGGAGATTCAAATTCCTATTTTCTTATGGTTTCTGCAGATTAATTCCATTATTTATTACTAGAAGAGTAAACATGACAGGTGCCCTAGAACTCAAAACTCTCCTAGTCATTTACTAAGTATCTCTTCTGTAAAAGACCTGGAATCATGATAGACCAGTGAGTCAATATAACTAAAGACCTAGAATCTGAATAGGGAACTAACCTTCTGCTCTATTTTGCCTATATCTGAGATATGAATGAGGCAAGAGAACTTTGAGAAATTCTTCCAAAGGGATAAGAATGGAATGGCTACAAGGTAAGTTGCCCCCACTCTTCTATATTTCTCTGAGTGCTTTTTACACTCTTGCTCAAATGCCTCCTTCAGACTATAGAAGAGAAAGGAAGGGACAATGAGGTAAACAATGAGTAAAATAAAGAAGAGTTGGATAAATGTCATTTCAAATGTTCTGGGTTTTTTTTGGGTTTCATTTTCTGAACACAGACTGGGATCATAGCAGAAGCAATCTCAAACTCTGCTTGGACCCTTTGCTGAGTATGTGACACAACTCAACAAAAAGCTTTGTGGCTTCCCAAGAGTGAGTTCTCCAGGGGACCACAAGAATTTGACTAACAATTGTGTCATGTAATTTTAGCTAGATAATGATCGTAACCCCCAAGTGAAGTGAGAGATTTCTAAGGAGGGGGGAGAAAGAGAGAGTTATAGGTGTTAGCCTGATCCCAGAAGCTGCGGGGGGGGGGGGAGCTCACCGCCTCTTACCTGCCTGGTTCCCTCAAATTCTTCCCAGTACTTCCATCATGCCCCATCGGGCCATAGTCCCATAGAATCTCATGGGCCTCAATGAAGTACTGCCGAACTTTGCCTGTGAGTTGGTTCATAGGAGGGGTCATAGAGCAAGACTTGACCTTGTAGAGTGCTTGCATGCCATCTAGAGGAAGAACATCATAGCTGACTTCATTCCACTCAACAGGTCTTGTAGGCAGATGACCCACCTTCCTCCCTTCTAATGTTTTTCCCTGCCACCTTTCACTAGGCCACTTTCTCTCACTCCTCAATAACCTGGCTGGAAGAAAGGGATCCTATGTGAGAATTCAAGTACCTTCACCTGTTAACTGCAACTGAATCATTTACTAGATCCTCATTCCTGCTTCTGCAAAAGGCTTACATTATAGCAACATCACAGAGTTTGAAGTCAGAATACTTGAGTTCCTGTCTAATCCTTATCACTTTCTGTAGGGCTTTTTGGCCAGTCATTTCCTAGATCTGAACTGTAACCCCTGTTTTGTAAATGAGAATAGGGGTATCTAGCATCACATTTTTAATAAGAAGAGTAAGCACTGGGTGTTATACTATATGTTGGCAAATCAAACTCCGATAAAAAATATACAAAAATTAAGAGTAAGAAAAAAAGGAGGAGCAAGTTATGTGTAATGTGGGAAGCTTCCAAAATAATGGAACATCTATATGTGGAGATGAAGCTTCAGACTTGGGAATGTCCGGAAAATTTAAATTCTAAATAGTATCCCCAAATGTGGAAGAATTTACACTGAGGCATAGTAATAATGGATGATACTGCTTTATATTTGCTTGACAACTTATAGAGGTCATTCGGGTATACTATCACATTTGAGTCTCACATCATCCCAAGGAAATTTGAAATTTGTAAATTAGAAATTTGAAGTAAGAAAAAGGGGGAGAAATAATATTAATTTTAATATGTATTATATCCAAGCTTTGTGCCAGGTGCTTTAAATATGTTACATCCTTCAATCTTCATAACCACCATGTGAAACAGACTTTTAATGTCCCCTTTGCACATGAAAAAACTAAAGATCAGAGAGGTTAAGTAACTTCCTCAAGATTGCACAGCTAGTCAGGGGTGAAGATAAGACTTAATCTATCTTTTAACTATAAATTTGAATGTTCGTTTTATTCTTTCAGGGAAGTTATATGAATTATCAAAGTTAAATAATTGGTAGAACCAAAATTTGAATTCAGGCTTATCTGGTTGGCCCTAATGCCCATACTTATTTCATTCTTATGCTGCATCCATAACTTCCATCCATATTCATTCGTACTCTCTTATTCAGGTAACTTTGGGACCAAGGGCAAGCCCTGGATGATGGAACATGGGTAAGTGGCCTCTATTGGTCAAACCTATCACCACAGACTCATTATCCTATTAGTCTATAACTCAAATATACTTTCATATACTCATAATACTTTCCTGATATCTACCTAATTTATCATATATCAAATAATTCTAGAAAGTTAAGAGCTGACAAGGACCTTAGAGACTATTTAGACTAAACCCCTCAATTTATGGATGTGGCAAATTAGGTCTATACATGGGAAGGGACTTTTTCAAAGCCCTATTTTTTCACAGAGCTGAGACAATAACTCAAATCTTCTAATCACTTGTCTAGTACTCTCTTCATTGCCTCATATATTCCTCCTCTCTTCTGCTGCTCCTCAATACACTATGCTATTACTGCAATAATTTTCCCTCTAAAAACCAAACTTTCTACCTCAGTTACTATTGGGTCCCAACTGGAGTGTCACTACTTGCCCACAATACTCTATGATCTCCCAAATAAGCTTTATACTTTAATATCTCCTTTACGTCCTGTTCGATAAGCTGCAAATACCTCCAGGTCTTAATTCCTTAGAATTTGGAGCAAAGAAGGACAACTTAAAAGTCTGCTTATCCATCTCTATAACATCTTATGTTAGAGATGGGGAAGATAAAACCCAGGGAGATGTCCCTGAGGTCACCCTGAAAATTAACAGCTCAGCTGGGAAAAATCTGGCTAGGTCCCAGAATTCCAAACTAGTATTTGATACCTTATACCTAGCTGTCTCATCTGAAAGACATATCTTACGGCTCCAGGCTCCTGATGATCATTAATGTCATCTCCCTTCTCTACCTCAAGGGTCAAAGATATTGGATCTCACCTCGAAAGTGACTATTCACTTGACAGCTAATCAACCAGGTGCCAGGTTCCCGGGGCACCATCTCAGCTGTCACAAAAGTGGCTGGAAAGATGTGAGCCACATCAGTGCGGTGGCCCCGGATAGTTAGGATCTGTCCATGGAAGAAAGCTGTGTGGACATCTACTTCATTGCCCATGCCAAACAAGTGCCAGGCCACACGCTTCTGTGCACACATGCTTAGATCTGGTAAGTTCCCAAACACAAAGCCATTGATTGCTGCAAAAAAAATCCAAAGAAAATAACAGAATTAGAAAAGTAAAGTGTGATGAGAGAAGATTTGCCATCTGGCAATATTAATAGGTGACATTTAGATGAATTTTTTAAAAGCACACTGTGCTGATCATATACCTTATTTTATTTAAGATGCCATAAACAGCCCTGGAAAATAAGCAGATGTCATTTATATCAAGCAAACAATGAGAAGACCAAGGCTCAGAAACGTGAAGTTACTTCTCTCCTAAGCCCACAGAGCTGTTAAGTAGAAGAATCAAGATTCCAACCCAGTAATCTGAGGAAGCTTTCTAATGAATGGGGTCTATTTTGCAAGCAATTCTTTACTTCCAGGCCAAGTTCCTTCTGAAATTTCCACAGGACAATTTTCAAGTTAGCTAATTACCATGGTTATCAAAAGTAATTGGTGTAAAACCTAAGAGGAATTTTAACTGTCCAAGCCATCCCTACATCTTCCTTCTGAGTTTCCACATTCCCTTGGAACTGCCTGGCTTTGAGACCATCACTAGCACCAAAGGGCATTAAATCCTTTTCTTAATTAAGCAAAAATAAAATCTACTTGATTTTATTACTGAAATCAGTTATCTGCTCATGCCTCAGGGCTTTTATGTTCTTAGGTTTTTTTTTAATTTAATTAAGATGATCAACTTCCTTATAGCCAACCATGTTTCCTCACAAAGTGGGTAGTTTTCCCATCCTTTTTAGGACAAAGAAATGTTGACTAAATATATCAGTGGGCGATCCTCACCCTGAGAGACTGAGCATAAAGTATGTGACTTTAGAATCAATAACCTAGACTATTACACATTAGGAGGCAAAGTACCTAATGGCAAGAGCACAGCCTGTGCAGTTTATCTGTTATGTAATCCGGAAGCCTCACTTCCCTCATAGGTAAAACAGAGAAAAGGTATCTACTACTCTTAGTTCTTCTGAGATACATGAAATTACCCACCAAATGCTAAGCCCAATGGAAACCCTTCATCACTCTTTACTGTCATGGTGTGGCCACCCTCCCCCAGCTTACCATGCATCCTATTGCTTTCCTGAAAGGCCTCATCTTCTTTGTCTACTGAGGTAGGATCTGAGCAGTAAGTGGCAATGTTCTCATCAATATGCCAGCTAAGGTTCTCATCTACTACACTGAAGAGCAGGAAGAAATCATTATCCACATCCTTCCGCTGAGGAGGGGAATTTCCATCCAGAGTTCCTAGAGTAAATAAGAAAGGTGCCCTTGAGAGCCTTCTCTCCTTAACAACAGTAACCTGCAAGGTGTACTCATAAAAAATAAATAGGAAGAGAGGATTCCTTAAGAGTCTGTTGGCAACAGCAAAGCAAATAAGGCCTTATGCTCCTAATTTCTATTTCCAAATGTTTATTTCCCCAGCTAAACCCAATTCAGTTGAGCCTAGGACTAGAAGATTGGACATACGGGATCTAGAATAATTCCCTCCCCCCATCTTTGCTTGTGTTATCAACCCAGAGCTTTAATCGGACCACACTCTTGTAACACCCAGGTCTTCCAGGTCTGACAATACTTAAACATACCATATTTCCAACAAAGTCCCCAATTCTCCCCAAATCCTGATGGGTACACTTTTGATCCTAACCACACTTAAACTCTAATTATATACCTTATTTTTATGTGATTTGACTCCCATCATTATTAATTCAAGATTTTAAAATAAGAAAATATTAAAGTTTTAAAAGATAATGAAATAAAAAAATAGTGGAAAAAAGTTTAGCAGGGTTTATTCCTCCTAATAAACAAGGGAGCTGAATGAACACCTCTTAAGGCTGTTGCTTAATATGTAGGTGATTGAATTATATCACTTTTTCCTGTAGATATCCCACCCTGCATCTCAATAGCTCACTCATGGGGCCTGTACCTCTTTTACACGTGATAAGGGGTCCAATGAGGCCAGTCGCAATGTCTCGTGGAGCATCTACATGAGAATGGTAGATCCAGGTGAGGCATGCTGGGTCAGCATCAGTGGGTGCATGGCCTTCTGGAATGGTCCAGTTGTAAATGTGGCTGCCTCCCGGGGGAACAGAGTCATCAGCTTTTAGTTGACCAGAGGAGCCATCTGGGTATAGGGAGCCTAGAAAATGAAATTGCACATGCTCAGTCTGAGTGAGAGGGAGTCTGGCAGACAGAGAAGCCAAGAGGAGGCTGACATGTGGCATAGTGTTCCTCACAATCTGAAGACAGTGCAGTCAGGTAATATCCAGCCAAAGAACCCCAGACTCACATCAATAATGGGTGGAGAGGTGACAGCCTTTGGAGAAGGAGCTGTGGCCATGGAAAATGCGTCAATAGCCCGATCTAATAGTATGCTAGTACAAAACCAGTGGCATAGAAGTGAGAAAGAAAACAGAATTCCCCCCTTCAAGCACTAACTTTGGAAAACAGAAAACAGACAATTATAGAATTCCAAACTAAAGCCAACTTAGTTCCTCTGAACAGTAAAAATACAACTACCCTGTGATTCAGTAATCATATCCCTGGGTATCTATGCCAAAGAATACAAAAATACTAATTCAAAGGATACATACAGTCCTATGTTATAGCAACATTATTTACAATAGCCAAATTATGGAAGCAGTCCAAGTGTCCATTCTTTGATCAATGGATAAGGAGATGTGATCCATCAATGAATGGATACTTGGGCTGCTTCCATTATATGTGTGTGTGTGTACATTATTATTATGTACACACACATATATAATGTTTATAATAATGTATATATACATATGTATATAAAATGTGTATAATAATGTATATGTATGTGTATATATATATATACACACATTATTCAGCCATAAAAAAGAATTAAATCTTGCCATTTGCAATGACATGAGTGGAGCTACAGAGTACTATGCTAAGCAAACTAAGTCAGTCAGAGAAAGACAAATACCATATAATTTCACTCACATATAGAATTTAAGAAATAAAACAAATGAGCAAAGGGGGAAAAAGTGACAAACAAGAAACAGACTCTTAGCTATAGAGAACAAACTGATGGTTACCAGAGGGCAGGTGGGTAGGAAGATGAGTGAAATAAGTGGTGAAAATTAAGGAGGGCACTTATGATGAGCACCGTGTGAGGTATGGAATTGTTGAATCACTATATTGTATATCTGAAACTAATATAACATTGTATGTTAACTATATTAGAATTAAAATTGAAAAAAATGAAACCAACTTAATGATCAATTGGTCCATGTATCCATTTTATGGAGGATAAAACTGAGGAAAAAATAACTTTTCCAGGGCTATACAGGGAATTAGTGGCCCAGTCAAAACCTGGATTCCCTTTCTAATCCTGTCACTCACTGTTGTGTCATTATTATAGGCCATTGGATGGGAGATACAAATTAGTAAACTGAATTTCCTCTTAAGGAAAGAAATGGAGTGTCAGAAGACTGTGACACTAGAATAATATTTCCTTGCATTCATAGCACACTCTTCTCTTTCCAAAGCACAATCAAATATTTTATGGAAATGTCATTCAAGTAATTCTTTGTGATAAAAGGCAGATTAAATCTCCATATACCTATTGAAGAATATGAGGCCCAGAGAGGGGGAAGTGGCTTGCCCAAAGTCACAGTGGATGAATAGCAGAAGTGATAACATTAGTTACCCGTTTTTCTAGGAGTGCCCCTGCCACCTCAGATCAATAAGGAGAAAAAAAGACTATTCTCATTCCCAGCTCCTCTCTCTCAAATTATAGTAAAAGAAATGTAAATATTTGTTGTGGACAGGAAGAAAAAAGCCTGATCTGATTTACCTTCTGAGTCCTTTTCATAGAAAACACCATGGGGATGGATGGTATAGGGACGAGTGGCAAAATTCTTCAGGTGGATAAGGATGACATCTCCCACCTCAGCCTGCAACACTGGCCCCAAGAAGCCCAACCAAGCAGGCTGGACCATTTCATCCATGTATGAGCCATCTCTGTATTCCTTGTAAATGGTCTTCTTGTAGTTGCTTCCTATCCGATTCTTGTCAGATTTTAGGAAGCTGGAAGCTACTCTAGGAAGGAAGAAAAGAAAGACTGACAATTTTCTCAGTCTTCAAACCTTTGGAGAGCTATTTTTCTAGAAGCTGACAAAAAATATATATTTTTGTTTAGGGCAAAACAAAGGAAAATGAAATTGTACTGATCAAAACACAGAAGTTTAGAGGCTATTAGAAAATGAGAAGAATTAAATTAAGGCATATAAATTTGCTGATATTTGACCACTTTTCACCTACAAAAAAGACAATTTTACACAGTTCAACCTAATATATAGTAACGGGGAGAAAACCAAATATGGACTGACTCTTTTTAAGTGATCAACTTCCAACCCATATAGCCTGACCTTGCATCATCTTGCTATATATGAGAGATCTTATAGCATAGTGGTTGAGATCACAAGTTCTGGAGCCAGGCAGACTTGATTAAATGCCCATATTGTCACTTCCAAATCTGTGGGACTTGAAGCAAGTTACTTAACTTCTTTATGCACAATTTCCCCATCTGCAAAATGGACATAATCATGGCACCAAGTTCAGATAATTGATACTGGTGATTTAAAAAAATTAAAATACATAAGGAGCTTAGGACAGTGCCTGGAAAATAGTAAAAGCTTAAAAATGTTAACTATTATTTCAAAGTATTAGAGATGGAAGATAATTAAGTTATTCCTCAAGGACACCTTTAATAAAAAGACTCTGTTACTCCAAAATAGATGGATAGGAAGGTAATTTGTCAATAAAAGATAGCTGCTTTCCTACTCTAATTCTTCCTAGAGAGCTCTGAGATACTATAGTCAACTTTGGAAAATTCTGAGGCTTTAGGGACCAAAGTAATTCAAGATCTCAAAAGATCCTTTAATACATTATTTTTGTTTTCAACAGACATTTGTGGAGCACCAGGAAGGCTCTGAGATTAAGAAAGGTTGAACTTATGGAATCTGTGAAAGGCAGAATGGTGAGGACAGTACCCTTATCAACATTACCCAGGTTTAAATTCCAGCTTTTCTATTTACTAGCTGTAGGACTTGGGCAGGTCATTTGATCTCCCTGAATCTGTTTTCTCATCTATAAGATGAGGATATCATACTCACCTCCTAGAGCTTTTGTGAGAATTAGGCAAGCCAAAATATACAAATTTCTAATATGGTGACTGTCACGGAGATAATATTATGTAAGTGATGGCTATTACTGTTACTTCCTTGATTCTGAGGCTTACCATATTTTTTCACATTTTCACATATCCAAAATCAATGTAGTTCCACTCAACTATGAGAGCATGGTTCCATCACACACATCTTATAAATACTGTATATATTTCACATTTCTTTCTTTTTTGAAAGCATTGTAGATAACATTTTAGAATCAAGATAATATGGAATTACCTTTAGGACTCTAAAGATGCTAAGGCACCTCAGTTGGAAAAGTGGACTCCAGGAAAAGTTGCTGTCTCCTGAGTTGACTATCCCTCTTACCAGCAAGTGTGCCATTGGGTAAATGGCCATGGAGATCAAGAGCTGGCTGCTAACACAGGCTGAAAAAAGGTCTTTAAAAGGCTACCCTCTGACCTCAAGAGTGCCCCCTCCAACTCCGGTTATAGTTCTACAAATGATTAAACATACGTGTCGTTGTCCAGAGGCTTGTCCATGATGACATTTCTTCCCTTGGGAGCATAGTTCCACTGCACATCCTGGATGCCCAAGTAGTAGACTCGAGTGGCCCCGTCTGTCCATTGGGGCCACAAAGGTTGCATCAACAAAAGAGCCCAGAAGAGATGGCCTGGTTCCATGGCCCACATTACCCTTGGAAACAGGGAAATGAATAGGGGCTGATATGAAAGAAAGAAAACAAAAGGGCTTTGCATATGTCTGGAAAACTAAAGAAGCAAGAGCCAAACCAAGTGCCTGAGAAAGAAAAAAACAATTAGCCCAGAATCTTTCTCTTACCTGACCCCTTTCAGTTCAAGAAACATTCAATTATCTGTACATTGGACTTCGGAGAGCAATGTTAAAAAATCACTTATAATTATGCATCATTTCTTTCAGATTAGAAGTGTGGATATAGTTCCTTCAGCATTGTAAAAGGAAGAATGTATTCTGGGAGCACTTGGGTGGCTCAGTCAGTTAAGTGTCTGCCTTCAACTCAGATCATGATCCCAGGATCCTGGGATAAAGCCCCAGGTTGAGCTCCCTGCTCATCAGGGTAGTCTGCTTCTGCCTCTGCCTCTGCTCCTGCTCATAATTGCTCTCTCTCTCTCTCTCTCTCTCAAATAAATAAATAAAATATTTTCCTTTTAAAGGAAGAATGTACTCTGACCCAAGAATCAGGAAACAGGTACCAGAAACCTGATAAGGCCACTGACTCACGCGGTACCTAAATCAAGTCACCAACTCTTCCAGTGCCTCTTTTTCCTTTGTTGTCACTTTCCATGCTCTATGAATTAAAAACAAATGAGAGCTCACCGAAACATATTTATCAGACTGTTCATAGACCTAAAATGGAAATAGCCAAAATGTTCATGAACACTAGGATGAATGACTAAAATGTATTTTATTCATACAATGGAATGCTATATATCAATGATGATGAACAAAGTACAACTACAAATAAACATATGTCTCTCACAAATGTAATATTGCAGAAAGAAACATACAAAAGAATACATACTGTATGATTTCATTTGAGTAGAGGACAAAATCAGGCAAAACTAATCTATGCTATTAGAAGCCAGGATAGTGTTTGCCCTTTAGGAAGGGATTAGTGACTGAGAAAAGAAGAGGATAATGGCTTTTAGGTAATGTTATGTTTCTTGATCTACATACTGGTTACATGTTGTATTCAGTTTGTGGAAATGTATTGGGCTATGAACTTAGCATTTGTGCAATTTTCTTTATGTATTTTATGCTTCAAAAAATGAATAATGAAACAAAAAAAGTGAGAATATGTGAGGGAAATATTAACTTCTCAGAAGAAATATTCTCTGCCGGCTCTCTGCTATGCACAAACCCATTTTATTAGGCCAATCCTGAGTCAGAGTCAGAATTAAGTCTCTAGCCTCTCACTCCAGTACATCACCCAAAAGGTTAGATCTGTTGGGGATGGGATGAAGTATTCAGTCAATCATACACAGTTAGAGTCAAACCCAGAAACATGGACTATTATATAAATACACATATACATAAGTGCATGTAGTCTTATCTAAAAGCAGACATAAGTTCATGTAGTCTTATTTAAAAGCAGAAATGCACACACCCGCATCCACACATAAAAACACACTGTCACACAGAGCCTTATTACTTTAGTCATCATCATTGTAATGACAAATCAATATTACTGTGTGTGCATGGAAGCCAGACACTATTCTATGTGTTTTATATAGATTAAATCACTTAATCCTCATAACCACGCTATGAAACAGCCATTATTATCCCTATATTACAGAAGAAGAAACTACAGAACAGAAGTGTAAAGTAATTTTTCTAAGGTGACCACATTAACAATCAGTAGAATTGGGTTGTTGCCCAGAAGGTATAACTTCAATGTCTATGTTCTTGATCACAGTACTACGCCACCTTCCACAAAATAAACTTGCACACTCACATACATATATACACAGAGAACATGCATATGCATAACCATAGCTATATCTGGGAAATCCACATACACTCTGAAACATGCAATCACATGTAGTTATAATCACTTCTAGAAACAGACATACATACTTATATAGGAAGAGATACACCAAATTGATATTATCCATGATGGTGATAATAATTATGGAAGCTACCGTTCATTGATAGATCATTATATACCAAATACCATGTTCAGTAATTTATACAACTTATTTCACTAAATCCCAGTCCTAAACACATGAGATAAGAGACTATTAATCAAAAATAGAAAGTCAAAAATATGCATAGACTCACATATGGATAAGAAATTCCCGGATATTTATCCTGGCTAGATCTAGATATTTACCTTGGTGAATAAATAGACTTCCCTACAAAGTCTCAGGCCTTTCTACACACACAGCAGTGGCCCAAGTACTAATCCCCTGTCTCCACATGACATTTGGTAGAAAGCCCTTGGTATAGAGGAGGACCCGTTCCAGGGTTTTTCTTTCCAAACCTGGATCTCCAATTGACCAGATGTGCAGCCTTGGGTAATACTTAACCACTCTAAACTTGTTTTCTTACTTATAAAATACATATAATTATGTCAATCTTGGAGAAGTAAATTAGAAAACTTACATGAAAGGATCCCAGTACAATTAGTGTTTAGAACATAACAGAAAATAACTGTTGATTTCCTTCTCCTTCTCCTACCTGGCTAGAGTTTATTTATCTTTACTGTCTCCCCGCATTGTATGTTCTATATTTCTACTCTAAGAGCTAACTTAAATCCTAAATGCCTCAGAAAAGCCCTTGTAGGTCCTCCATACCAGTATCCTCTGAAAGACTACTCACTTTCTATAACACCCAATTACATTAAGTCAGATTTTGTATTTTTGTTACCTTTCTGTGAGCTGTCTTATGAACTGTCTTTATTTCCCAGATTGGACTATAAACTCTTTGAAGTTGTATGTCTTAACAGTCTCTGTGTATCTAATGCCAAAAATGGTCACCATGGGCTCTGTAGGTATATCATAAACAGCTACTGCTTGGAATGCCATAAAGTGACATAAACATACATTTTCTCACCATTTGACTCTGGTTCAAGTTTGTCACTGATTCAAAGAGTGACTTTAGGCATTCACTTTAGTGAGCCTGAGTTTCCCTACCTATAAAATAATAGAGCTGCCCTATAGAGTTCTTACTTTTGGGGGGTTATGAATGTTTGAGAATATAATGAAATTCAAGAATGCAGAACTACAAAAAATGTTTTATATAAAGGGCTCTCAAAGAATCCATTTGAGTTTCAAAACCTGTCAATATTGGGATCCCTGGGTGGCGCAGCGGTTTAGCGCCTGCCTTTGGCCCAGGGCGCGATCCTGGAGACCCGGGATCGAATCCCACGTCAGGCTCCCGGTGCATGGAGCCTGCTTCTCCTTCTGCCTGTGTCTCTGCCTCTCCTTCTGCCTGTGTCTCTGCCTCTCTTTCTCTCTGCGTGACTATCGTAAATAAATAAAAATTTAAAAAAAAAGCTTTAAAAAAAAAAGAAAGAAACAAAACCTGTCAATATTCACATTCAATGATGAAACACAGGTGCATTTATTTACATGCATCTCCATAGAGTCCCACATAAAGTAACACAAATGCCTTGGAACCCTCGACAGGAAAGGGATGTCCTTGATTCAATAGAAGTCTGGATATAACATAGACCTTGTTTAAGCTTCCCTTTCAGAAAGATGCCAGAAAAGCCATTGTGCCTTAAACTCAATTAGAGAAAAATCTGTCCCAGGTAAGAGTTTCGTTATTAGAGAAGCTCATAATACATGCGAAAATATTGTATAAATAAACCAGTATGGACCTTTAGCATACAATGAACAAGCATTCAAAAGCAGTGAGTAATGACCAGAAGAGCTAGACAATAAAACCTGGGAAAAAATACTACCTAGCATTTTCCTAGTACTTCCCACTATACAGTATGATTCTGCCATCTTTTTAATTCTTAAACCTTTGGGAGATAAGGATTGTCTTCTCCTTTTTGCATCCAGGGCACAGGGTTTGAAATCAGACTACTTAAACCAGTCCTGGCCCCACTATTCTTGTGTGACTTGATAAACTGCTTCATTTCTCTAGACATAGTGTTTTCATCTTTGAAATCAAATTAATACTATTAGCTATATTTCAGAGTAGTTTTGAGCATTAAATGAATATAAATCTATAAGTGCATAGGACACAAATAAGTGCCCAAGTGCCCGAGTGAGCGATCAAAAAGTATTAGTGGCTATTATTATAACAGATGGGAAAAAGATTTAGAAATGAAACTTGACAGGAATACAAAGCTTTAACATTTTATAGATAGCCACATGTACACACTCACAAGTTCCTATATACAGTAACGCATACTAAGCATACAGGTACATGTATATAGCTGAGTTTAGTCTCTTTGGAAGCAACATGATATAATGAAAAAAATCATAACTTTTAAGTCAGATAAACTTAGATTTTGAGCACTGTTTTCAGTTGTATTTTAATGAGATAGCATTGAGGATTTAATAGTCCCCTGATAAATATTAGTTTTCTTTGTTTCTAATTACTGACTTCCTCTTTTTCTTCCTAAATCTGAATTTGTTGTTGCTATTATTGTTGTTATTGTCATTTTTAATTTGATTTTACAATACACTATAAGAACAGAAGAAAAGGAAAGCCCATAAAATTCCTTAATGATCACTTGGGTATTTAATGGTAAACTGAAAATTTTCAGACCATAGGAAAAAATGGGTTCTAGTTCTGGAATCATCATGTATTAGTTGCATGTCATTGAGCACATCAGCTAATAGCCTGAGCTATATACATGGAGATGATCTCTTAAATGGTGTAATCTCTGCTTTGGGTCTCTCATTAGTTTGCTATGAAAATTTGATGAGCTAAAGGATGTAAATCCTTATGTAAACTTTTCATTTGGGCAGGGCTATTTTCTTTCAGCTGAGTCTATAGGAGGAATTCTTAAAAGGCAGACTGAAATGGGAAAGATAAAAAATAATAAAATAAACAAAGTAGGTAAGGTAAGCAAGAGTCCTAGAGGAACGTAAAAAAAAAGGAAGAAAAGAAAAAAAAAAGAAAAAGAAAAGAAAGGCAGAATGAAAAGGTGCCCAAAGGAGGAGAGGAGGAGATAGAGATAGAGAGGGAGAGATGGAGATGAGAAAGGGAGAAAGAAAGGGTGAATGAATTTATGGGCTACTTGAAATAAGACATAGTTTAATTATACTTGAAAATAACCTTAGCAAGAAGGTCAGTTAGCAGCCAGTCAAGCCTCTCCTTCCTTTACCTCATCTTCCTCTCATCAAAATATCACTTTAGCCTGGCCTCCATTACCCATAACAATTTGCATTTGCTGTTTTCCCTAGAATTTGCAAGTTGTTCCTTTAATGGAACAATGCTCTTTTCTCTCCTTCCATCTCTCTTTCTGCATTGAGCTACACTGGGCTAAACAGGCTCATTCTAGACAAAGGATCCCTCAACTGAACATAAGAATGCTGAGCTAATCTTGGGATCCAGTATCTAATTCTGGCAGCCTTTCTAATAGAACTCTTCATCAAGATTGACCTTTTGGTTCTCTGTTTTCTTAATGATTTTATGCTCTGACTCAAAACAAAATAAGCAAAGAGGAAAGAGAGAGAGAGAGAGAGAGAGAGAGAATAGCAAACCATGATATAGACTCTTAACTATAGAGAACAAACTAGTGGTTACCAGAGGCGGGGTGGGTGGATGGATGAATTAAATGGATGATAGGGATTAAGGAGTGCATTTGTGATGAGCACCAGGTGTTGTATGGAAGTGTTGAATCATTATATTATAAACCTGAAACTAATATAATGTATGTTAACGAACTGGAATTTAAATAAAAACTTTAGAAAATAGATTCCATATAGGGATTTTCTCACCTTCAGTAGGTATAAGCCTTTCTTTTCTGGGAGGGAAAATGGAGAGTGTTAAAAGCCCCAAAGGGTTCTAGATAGTACAAGTACAATTTATATTATTATTTAATCATTATTACTGTGTCCTAGCATGCCAGAGGTGAGAAAATTGAGGCCCAGAGGGGAAGGGGCTCACCTGAGGTCCTGAGAGCTAGTACTAGAACCTAAGATTCCTGATCCCTTGGCTTGGCAATAATGTTCAGCATAACACCACCATACCATTCCTGAGACAATATGATTCCACTATATATTGGTATTTGTAGTAATAAGAATGCTTTATTTTCTCATACCCCAATTGTGGTATCAATGAAAGCAAACTGATTTCAGATTAGAATACCTGGACTTAAATCCTTCTTCTTGCCTGTAATAGCTATGTGATCTTTCAATAAATCACTTTTACCTACGTGAGCCTCAGTTTTCTCATCTAAAAATGCAAATATTTATCTCACAGGATTGTTTGAAGTTCAAACAAAATGACAGATTTGAGCCCATAGCAAAGACCTTGGAATACAATAGATGCTTAGTGTAAAGATCAAAAGTGTTATAGATTCATACATCCATAAAGACTTTTAGAAATCATCTTTTTTCAACTCCTTGATGTGACATATAGAAAAGTGAGGCAGAGAGGTAAAAGGATTTGCTCAAAGTCAATCAGCCAGTTACTGGCAAAGCCAGAATATGAACCCATGTTTTCTAAAATATATCTGCTATTTGGACATTAAGCATGAAAAATAATTTAGATTCTAAGCTGATAGTTTGGTTCAGCTATCATTTATTGGCTTATTCTATGACAGTTTGGATCTTAAAACATGAAGCCAAGTAGTTGTTTCTAAGTGTTTGAGGTTCTCTTTTATGTAGTCCTCAGATCCATAATCTCAATAAATTCTTCAATTTGTGAGGCAGAAAATGAGCACATTATTTCAATAAGAAAATTAACTACTGTACACAACTCCATAAGTATCTGAAGCAGTTAAACCAGTGTGGTCCTGGGCATTTTGGTGAGAGGAATGAAAGGAGCCTATTGTTCTGTTCACTTTAACTTCCCTGCACACCCAGCCAAGCTTCCTCCACCCTCTCTGACACTCACTTTCTCAGTGGCCTAGGACTCCCCTAAGCCCAGCCATATACAGGTTTTCTTTGAAAAGAAAAAAAAAGAAATGAAAGCAAAGTAGGGTTTGGAAAGCAAGGTTAACTTTGCTAGAGTAAACACTTCCTATTTATGTCAGCAGCCTAGTGATGCTTGTCTGCAGACCACAGCATGAGTCAGCCAACCCTGCTCAGTCAGTATCCTGAGTTGCAGAGTCTTTCTCATAAAGCCCAACGTTCTAATCTGATTGGTGTTACTGCAGTGGAGTGAATAGAAGAGGGTGGTACTGGGTGCCTTTTTTCCCCCAAACCAAACTATTGGAATACCTTGTTTGGCCTGGTTTGGTACAAAATCTGGGATGGTTCTTTTACCATATCCAGGTATTTTTCAAATCCCTGTTACGATCTCAGGAGGAATTACAGGGGGGTGGGCTACATTTTTGCTTATCAAAGCTTGATAGTTGGTCTTTGCTGAAAGGGGAAGGAGAATGTACTGTCAGTATGATCAGCCAAAGCTCACAGACAGATTCCAGCAGCTCTGTTTAAGAAATGGGGCCCTTTGCAAGAGTTATTAGATGTGGGAAGGGCCCTCACCCCCATCAATTTTTTTTCCTTTTGCTGTGAAGCACAGTTATCAGTCCTTCCTGTTATTCTAAGGCCATGGTTTCTTGGTAATAGAGAAGGATGAAACTGGCAATAAAATGAAGAGCTTTCAGGCAGCCAGGATGGCTCAGTGGTTTAGTGCCACCTTCAGCACAGGGCATGATCCTGGAGATCCCAGGATCGAGTCCCATGTTGGGCTTCCCTGCATGGAGCCTGCTTCTCCCTCTGCCTGTGTTTCTGCCTCTCTCTCTCTCTCTCTCTCTCGAATAAATAAATAAAATCTTTAAAAAATGAAACGCTTTCTACATACCAGGCCCTATGCTATAAACTTTACATACATTCTTTAAGTCTCATGACCATCCTGTGAAACAATTATTCTAATTCTGCTTATTTTACACCTAAAAAAAGCAGGCTCTGAGACAGAAGGAAACTTATTCAAGGTCACATTGTTAGGAAGTAAAGGGGAGGGGGCATTTTACTGGATCCATCTAGACTTTTAGCCACCACATTCCCATACTGTGCTATAGTGAGAAATAGAGAAACTTTTTGAGATAAGGAAAATGACTTCAAAATTATGTGCCTATTGTGTGCCAGTCGCTGCTAGATTTTGTTTAATGTACATTAACTCTAACTCTGCCATTTATAGCAACTCCTAGAGTGAAAACCCAGGACTGTATTACCAGCATTTTCCATCAAGGAGACCAGATGTAGCTAAAAGATAGCCTGGATTAACATAGGTCAGTATCCTAAAACCTAAGAAGACCCAGAAGAATTGGAAATATTAAATTAAAAAATAAACTGAAAAAAAGGCAAATGAGCCCTAAAATTTCTGAGTAAAACTGGAGTCTGGATTTTTTAAAACCAATGTTTTTCCTTATTCCTGCTGAAAGAGAAGATAGTGAAAAATGACTAGTCTGAGTCAAATGACCTAGATGCCAGCCCTGGTTTGCTCTGGCAGTAACCAACCATGTGCCCTTGACCCAGGCTCTTCTTTTTTCCTGTCTTCAGTTTCTCCATTTGTACAATGAGGGCCTTGAACTAGATATTGACCTTCTCAGATCTATAAATTTACATAACTGGTATTCCATGGAAACAGCATATTCTTTACATGAAGAGTAGAAGAGAAAGAGGTTTCAAAACTTATACCAAAATATAAGTAAAAAATGGGTACAGACTAATTTTGGAGGAAAGGTATAGAACTCTATACTTCTTTGGAAAGGACTACATCTACCCACCAGACCCAGGTATAGGAAGGAGACAGGTATGATAGTGGTTCCACCACCTAATATCCTTACTTTGTGATGAGATCTTGGCTAGAAGCGAATGCTCTTCTCTAGGCAGGCTTGATACATTTTTCTTTCCTGGATTTAAAGTGTCTGGAGCAGGGTCCAGAGAGGAGAACCTTCAAAGACTGAGCTGGTGGGGCAAAGTCTGGGTTATAAACCAGTGTAAGTACTTAAGGGTGCCTAGACACAGGAGCTTCCCCCACAGACTGCACCCCAGGCTTAGCCAAGTAGAAGCAACCAACAGGGAGAAGGGAGGAGCCACAAGCTACAGTTTCCTCAGAAATGCTTAGTGATCAAAGGAAGCTGGATCAGGCCACAGCAGCCCTTGGAGTTATCTCCCTCTTCCCCTACTTGGCACAGAAGTAGACCTTGAAGTTAAAGGGGGTAGGTGGGGATAAAATCCATTAAGCTGAGATCCAAGTCCAGGCTCTAAGGCATTTATGACAGGGAGTGGAGGGGATAAGGTCTCTGTTCTGACTCATAAAAGACAACAGGAAACAAGTCATATAGTCACTTAAGTCAACACAATGAAGGCTTCAGGAGGCCAGTGAGGCTAGGTTTCTTAGCTTGTATTATTAATTCAGCAATTTTAAGAGAGCATGCAATGCCTACTTCTTCTACAAATCCTGGACATATTTCTGGTGCCCTTCCTCAGGAGTCACCTAAGAAATGTTTAAGTCAATACCTATATAACAGTAGTTGGTAAACTACTTCAGTAAAAAGCCAGTTAGTAAATATTTTATTTGGGAACATATAGCCTCTCTCTGTCATATCTATTAAAATACGCCATTGCAGAACATTAGGTGTATCTATGAACAAATGAAAGTTAATTTAAAAAACAAGAAGCAAGACATATTTGCCCCACAAGCTATAGTTCAAACACCCCTGCTGTAGATTGTTTTGCAATATAAATGCTGGCAAAATGGCAACTTATCAAGAGCAGAGAAACTAGAATCAGACATCATGGATACAAATTTCAACTTTATGACTTCCTGAGTCTATGACCTTGGAGAAATCATTAAATCCTTCTAAACCTCAGTTTTACCACTGTAAAATTCCAAAAATAAGTTATTATTTCAAATTTTTCAATAAAGAAATTAATCTAATTTCTCCTTTCTCATTCTTAGAAAACAAGTTGTAATAATTCATGTTTAAAAAAAAGAATATTTCCAGAATCTTGGTTTTAAGTTCTACTTATATTACTAAAGTAAGCACAGATAATATTGGGAAAGCCATTTTGCCTTTATGAGACTCAATTACTTCAATAGTAAAATTAATAAGGTGATCTACATTTATAATTTTTCAAAATTATTTTTGGCAGCAAAACTGTTTCCCAAAAGGAATCTTATGATAAACCCTCACTATCTATGGAAGATGAAGGTGGAGCTTTTCTGGTAAGGCTAGGAGAGAGAGAGAGAAACTGTGCAGGGTTAAGGGCACCCACGAACCTGTCCACTTGTATGGCTGCCCACCCAGGCAATATGGTTAACCCTGGAACACCAGCAAAGAATTTTGATGGCTCTAAAAGCACTTTGGAGAAACACAAGACCAGAATGTATTTGTAAGTACTTTAAGTCTCAAAACAAAAAGGCAACCTCCTGACTGGGAAAAGATATTTACAAATGATATGCTCAATAATGGGTTAATATCCAAAATATAAAGAATTTATACAACTCATGGGGTACCTGGGTGGCTCAGTCAGTTAGGTGTCCAACTCTTGATTTTGGCTCAGGTTATGACCTCAGTGTTCTGAGATTGAGCCTTGTATGGGGCTCTGTGCTCAGCAGGGAGTATCTTGGAGATTCTGTTTCTCCCTTCCCTTTGCCCCTCCTCCTGCTCCTCCTCCTCCTCCTCCTCCTTCTTCTTCTTCTTTTTCTTCTTCTTCTTTGTCTTCTTCTTCTTCTTCTTCTTCTTCTTCTTCTTCTTCTTCTTCTTTTCTCTCTCTCTCTCTCTCTGTAAAATAAATAAGTGAACCTTAAAAAAATTTATAGAACTCAAAACCAAAACCCAAAATCAAACAAATAATGTAATTAAAAAATAGGCAGAGCACCTGAATAGATATTTTTTAAAAGAAGACATATAGATGGCCAAAGACACATGAAAATATACTCAACATCACTAACCATCAGGAAAATGCAAATCAAAACCACAATGAGATACCACATCACACCTATCTGAATAGTTGAGATAAAAAAAACACAAGAAACAAGTGTTGGGGAGGATGTGTAGGAAAAAGAACCTTCATGCACTGTTGGTGGGAATAAAATTTGGTGCAACCACTATGGAAAACAGTATGGAGGTTCCTAATAAAAATAAAAACACTGTATGATCCAGTAATTTCACTACTGGGTATTTACCCAAAGAAAATGAAAACACTGGGGATCCTTGGGTGGCTCAGCGGTTTAGTGCCTGCCTTTGGCCCAGGGCATGATCCTGGAGTCCCAGGATCGAGTCCTGCATCAGGCGCTCTCTCTCTCTCTCTCTCATGAATAAATAAATAAATAAAATCTTTTTAAAAAGAAAATGAAAACACTAATTTGAAAAGATATATTCATTCCTATGTTTATTGCAGCATTATTTACAATAGCCTAGATATGAAAACAACCTAAGTGTCCATCAATAGAAGAATGGGTTAGAAAAATGTGTTATGTATATACAATGGAATATTATTCAGCCATAAGACAACGAAATCTTGCCATTTGCAGTAACATGGATGAACCTAAAGACTATAATGCTAAGTAAAGTAAGTCAGCCAGAGAAAGATAAATACCACATGATTTCTTTCTTACGTGGAATTTAAGAAACAAAACAAAGGAAAATGATTTTTAAAAATAGGTTCTTGGGATCCCTGGGTGGCGCAGCGGTTTAGCGCCTGCCTTTGGCCCAGGGCGCGATCCTGGAGACCCGGGATCGAATCCCACGTCGGGCTCCCGGTGCATGGAGCCTGCTTCTCCCTCTGCCTGTGTCTCTGCCTCTCTCTCTCTCTCTCTCTATGTGACTATCAAAAATAAAAAAAAAATTAAAAGAAAAATAGGCTCTTAAATACAGAAAAGAAAGTGGTGGCTGTCAGAGAGGAGGTGAGTGGAGGGAAGGATGAAATAGATAAAGGAGATCAAAAGTACACTTATCTTGATGAGCAATGCATAGAATTGTTGAATCATTACAGTACATATTTGAAACTAATATAACACTGTATGTTTTTTCAAAAAGATTTTATTTATTTATTCATGAGAAACACACACACGAAGAGAGAGAGAGGGAGAGAGAGAGAGAGAGAGAGAGAGAAAGCAGGCTCCATGCAGGGAGCCCAACGCGGGACTCGATCCCAGGTCTCCAGGATTACACCCTGAGCTGCAGGCAGCGCTAAACCACCGCACCACCAGGGCTGCCCTATAACACTGTATGTTAATTACACTTCAATAACAACAACAAAAAACAAAAAACAACAAAACACAAAAACAACAAAAACAAAAAACAAAAATCCTCCTTGTTTCAAATTCTGTCACTAATTTATTCCTTTATTAATTCACCTAATCAATATTTCCAGGTTATAACTGTGTATGGACAACCACAAGGGCATGGCCCTGGGATGGCTAGATGAGAGATTCACAGAGTTCCTCACTATCTAGTGTGGGAAGTATATTGTTTGAAGTCAGAAAGACTATTTTATCATGTCCAGCTTTTTCTGAACTATGTTATTACTTAAGCTTTCTGATCCACTGGTTTCTCATCCAGCGGATGAAATTGGAACAATAAAACTTCCATGACTGAAATATTTTGAGGGTTAAATAAGCTTGTATTGGCATGAACCTTGAGCACGGTGCTCAATACCTTAGGAACCTTCAATAGATGTTTTAATTTTCCTTCCCATCTTCCTTACAATGAAATTTAATGACAACATAAGGTACTTAGTGAAAATAAAATCCATGGGCAGCACCCTGGCATAGCCAGACTGCTTGCTTTATCCCAGGGTCATTTGATGAGTTTGCCCTTATTCTTTCTTTTTAAGACCTATGGGGGAAAGTGGAGAGGTGCAAGGAGGAAGGAGCTCTCCCCTAGAGACCACATCTCTTCTTTTTTGTATATTTTTTTATTGGAGTTCGATTTGCCAACATATAGTATAACACCCAGTGCTCATCCCGTCAAGTGCCCCACTCAGTGCCTGTCATCCAGTCACCTCATTCCCCCACCCACCTCTCCTTCCACTATCCCTTGTTCATTTCCCGGAGTTAGGAAGAGACCACATCTCTGAAGCCACTGTCGTCCCTTTATATTCCTCCCCACCACTTCTGTCCAACAGGCTTCATCATGCTTTGAAAGGATTGATCTAGATGTAACTCTCCTGGGCTCTCTCAGGGAGCACTGTCTGGTCCTTGAGCTCTGGTTCTTGAATTCTACATGCTGCTGTATCAGTCCTCCAAAGCAATGGGTCTCACACTTGAGTATGCACCAGATTTCCTTGGAGAGTTTGTTAAGGAGTGTTTACTTCAGTAAATAATATCAGATGAGGCCTGATAATCTGCATTTTCCACAAGTTGCCAGGTGATGCTGATGTTACTGGACTGAGGACCCCTTTTTGAGAACCACTGCTCAAATATAAGGGACTCTTGGTTTGAAATTCGCCCCAGTCCAGCTAACTTGAATATGCAGACTGATTCTTAGGCTCTTGACACTCCTGGTCTTCAATACCCATCTATGTCCCCAGACCAAAGGTATATTTCCTTTAGCTTCTTCATAGCTTATTCATGTAGAGTTTCCCTGAGCATCCTCTCAACACTTACTTGCCCATTCCCTTTATCCCAGATCCTTCCTGCCTGCCTTGGTGAACCTCTCTTTTCCCTTCATGTTCAGTGAACATGTCTTATTTTCTGGCTGCTTTCCTTGAACAGCTCTATGAATGGCATCAACTCCTACTTTACTATTTTTTACATTATCATATGGTTTCCTGATCATGGGTTTTGGGTGTGGACTACTCTGGTTTGAATTTTGTTTCTGCCTCTTCCTAAAGTGTGTATGATCTTGAGGAAGTCACTTGAATTCTCTGAGCCTCAATTTGTCATCTGTAAAACCAGGTTGTAAAAAAAATGGAAAAATGTCTATAAAAAGGACCAGTACAATAAAAAATATATTTATTATAAAAAATAATAATATTTCACTGTATGTAACCATCTGGAATTTAAAATGTGGAGAATAAAATAAAAGAATTAACAATAAAAAAAGGACCAGTACAGCATCTATCACAAAATAAGCTATCAGTTAATACTAGTCTCTTTTGCTTTACTCCTTCTACTTTCCTTATCCTATCCATCCCCCTCTACTAAGAAGAGAGCAGTAAATAAGGATTGAATAATGCAGGAATAAAGTGTTTCATTAGTATAAAAGAACATGGTAAGTGAGAGAAGGGAGGCCCACACAAAGTAACATATCATTTAAGAGAAAGGAGAGGTCATTTTCAATAGATGGGAATCAGATTAAGCTTCAGGAAGATGATAGCATTTTCCCTCCCACTCCTATTTCTCCAGCTAGAAACCTGAATGTCATCCAAGATTCTTCGTTTCTCTCTCATTCTCCACACACATTCCATTGACAAATCCTGTCATATTTATATTCTAAACATATTTTTTATGAGAGAGAGAGAGAGAAAGGGGTGAGGGTTAGAGGGAGAGACAGAATCTTCAACAGGCTCCACACCCAGCATGGAGCCCAATGCAGAGCTCAATTTCATGACCCTGAGATCATGGCCTGAGGCAAAATTGAGAGTTGGATGCTTAACTGACTGAGCTACCCAGGTGTCCCCTAAATATCTTTTGAATCTAATTACTTCTCTATTTCTCCACTGTCATGGGCTTGAGCATGAGCCATGCTCATCTCTTAATTGGATCACTGTAATAACCTCCTCACTGTTCTATTTGCCTTAATTCCTGCCCTGCACATTCTGCTCTTCAAATAACAGCCAAAACTATTTCCCCAAATCACAGAAGTGATTATATTTCCGCCTTACTTAACACCCTCCAGCAGTGTTTGCTGTATTGACTGAAATTGGAATATAGAGAGCAGATAGGACCGCTAGGTAAGGGTGATATTCAAACTGGTAAAATGTGTGTGTATATGTATATGTGAAGGCACATATGGAAATATTCACAAGATATACCATTAAGTAAAATGCAAGGTAGAAAAGAGGGAACATCTTGTGTTTGCTTTATTTTAGAGTAGGGAGGGGAAAAGGGGGGAAAAGAATCTTAAGCAGGTTCTACAACTAGGGTGGAGCCTGACTCAGGGCTCTATCTCACAACCCTGGGATCATGACCTGAGCCAGGCAAGAGTCAGACACTTATGATTGAGCCACCTAGGTCATCCCTCACATTTGCTTTATACATACACACATGCATACATCATTCACACACATCTATGTGTTTGTATATACTTATATGGTAGAATAAGGAAATTTTTTTTCTGGAAGTCATCACAAAAAATATATATTTTTTATTTTTTTATATTTTTAATAATAAATTTATTTTTTATTGCTGTTCAATTTGCCAACATACAGAATAACACCCAGTGCTCATCCCATCAAGCCCACATCAGTGCCCACCACCCAATCACCCCACCCACCGCCCTCCTCCCCTTCCACCAACCCTAGTTCCGTTTCCCAGAGTTAGGAGTCTTCCATGTTCTGTCTCCCATTCTGAAATTTCCCACCTATTTTTTCTCCTTTCCCCTTTATTCCCTTTCACTATTATTTATATTCCCCAAGTCAATGAGACCATATAATGTATGCATATGAGAAAATTCTCTGCATCACTTGCCATCAGGGAAATACAAATCAAAACCGCAATGAGATACCACCTCACACCAGTGAGAATGGGGAAAATTAACAAGGCAGGAAACCAGAAATGTTGGAGAGGATGTGGAGAAAGGGGAACCCTCCTGCACTGTTGGTGGGAATGTGAACTGGTGCAGCCACTCTGGAAAACTGTGTGGAGGTTCCTCAAAGAGTTAAAAATACACCGGCCCTACGACCCAGCAATTACACTGTTGGGGATCTACGCCAAAGATACAGATGCAATGAAACGCTGGGACACCTGCACCCCTATGTTTATAACAACAATGTCCACAATAGCCAAACTGTGGAAGGAGCCTCGATGTCCATCGAAAGATGAATGGATAAAGAAGATGTGGTTTATGTATACAATGGAATATTACTCAGCCATTAGTAACGACAAATACCCACCATTTGCTTCGACATGGATGGAACTGGAGGGTATTATGCTGAGTGAAATACATTTTTTTATTTTTTTTCTTATTAAACTTCCTTTATTGCACTTTGCAGATATTGTTTTTTAAAAAATTCTTTATTTACAAACTGAAGGTTTTATTTTTTTTCTTTTTTTATAATAAATTAATTTTTATTGGTGTTCAATTTACCAACATACAGAATAACACCCAGTGCTCAACCCATCAAATGCCCCCTCAGTGCCCGGCACCCATTCACCTCCTCCCCTTCACCACCCCTAGTTCGTTTCCCAGAGTTAGGAGTCTTGATGTACTATCTCCCTTTCTGATATTTCCCACACATTTCTTCTCCCTTCCCTTATATTCCCTTTCACTATTATTTATATTCTCCAAATGAATGAGAACATACAATGTTTGTCCTTCTCCGATTGACTTACTTCACTCAGCATAATACCCTCCAGTTCCATTAACGTTGAAGAAAATGGTGGGTATTTGTCGTTTCAAATGGCTAAGTAATATTCCATTGTATGAATAAACCACATCTTCTTTATCCATTCATCTTTCGATGGACACCGAGGCTCCTTCCACACTTTGGCTATTGTGGACATTGCTGCTAGAAACATCGGGGTGCAGGTGTCTTGGCGTTTCATTGCATCTGAATCTTTGGGGTAGATCCCAAACAGTGCAATTGCTGGGTCGTGGGGCAGATCTATTTTTAACTCTTTGAGGATCCTCCACACAATTTTCCAGAGTGGCTGCACCAGTTCGCATACCCACCAACAGTGTAAGAGGGTTCCCTTTTCTCCGCTTCCTCTCCAACATTGGTGGCTTCCTGCCTTGTTAATTTTCCCCATTCTCACTGGTGTGAGGTGGTATCTCATTGTGGTTTAGACTTGTATTTCCCTGATGGCAAGTGATGCAGAGCATTTTCTCATGTGCATGTTGGCCATGTCTATGTCTTCCTCTGTGAGATTTCTCTTCATGTCTTTTGCCCATTTCATGATTGGATTGTTTCTCTCTTTGGTGTTGAGTTTAAGAAGTTCTTTATAGATCTTGGAAACTAGCCCTTTATCTGATACGTCATTTGCAAATCTTCTCCCATTCTGTAGGTTGTCTTTTAGTTTTGTTGACTGTATCCTTTGCTGTGCAAAAGCTTCTTATCTTGATGAAGTCCCAATAGTTCATTTTTGCTTTTGTTTCTCTTGCCTTCATGGATGTATCTTGCAAGAAGCTGCTGTGGCCAAGTTCAAAAAGGGTGTTGCCTGTGTTCTCCTCTAGGATTTTGATGGAATCTTGTCTCATATTTAGATCTTTCATCCATTTTGAGTTTATCTTTGTGTATGGTGAAAGAGAGTGGTCTAGTTTCATTCTTCTGCATGTGGATGTCCAATTTTCCCAGCACCATTTGTTGAAGAGACTGTCTTTCTTCCAATGGATAGTCTTTCCTCCTTTATTGAATATTAGTTGACCATAAAGTTCAGGGTTCACTTCTGAGTTCTCTAGTCTGTTCCATTGATCTATGTGTCTGTTTTTATTCCACTACCACACTGTCTTGATGACGACAGCTTTGTAGTACAAACTGAAATCTGGCATTGTGATGCCCCCAGATATGGTTTTCTTTTTTAAAATTCCCCTGGCTATTCGGGGTCTTTTCTGATTCCACACAAATCTTAAAATAATTTGTTCTAACTCTCTGAAGAAAGTCCATGATATTTGGTAGGGATTGCATTAAACGTGTAAATTGCCCTGAGTAAAATCGACATTTTCACAATATTAATTCTGCCAACCCATGAGCATGGAATATTTTTCCATCACTTTGTGTCTTCCTCAATGTCTTTCAGAAGCGGTCTATAGTTTTTAGGGTATAGATCCTTTACCTCTTTGGTTAGGTTTATTCCTAGGTATCTTATGCTGTTGGGTGCAATTGTAAATGGGATTGACTCCTTAATCTCTTTCTTCAGTCTCATTGTTAGTGTATAGAAATGCCATTGATTTCTGGGCTTTGATTTTGTATCCTGAAACACTGACAAAGTGCTGTATGAGTTCAAGCAATCTTGGGGTGGAGGCTTTTGGGTTTTCTATGTAGAGTATCATGTCATCGGCAAAGAGGGAGAGTTTGACTTCTTCTTGGCCAATTTGAATGCCTTCTATTTCTTTTGTTATCTGATTGCTGAGGCTAGGAATTCCAGTTCTAGGATGAATAGCAGTGGTGAGAATGGACATCCCTGTCTTGTTCCTGATCTTAGGGGAAAGGCTACCAGTGCTTCCCCATTGAGAATGATATTTGCTGTGGGCTTTTCTTAGATGGCTTTTAAGATGTTGAGGAATGTTCCCTCTATCCCTACACTCTGAAGAGTTTTGATCAGGAATGGATGCTATATTTTGTCAAATGCTTTCTCTGCATCTAATGAGAGGATCATATGCTTCTTGGTTTTTCTCTTGCTGATATGATGAATCACATTGATTGTTTTACCACTGTTGAACCAGCCTTCTGTCCCAGGGATAAATCCTACTTGGTCATGGTGAATAATTTTCTTAATGTACTGTTGGATCCTATGGGCTAGTATCTTGTTGAGAATTTTTGCATCCATGTTCATTATGGATATTGGTCTGTAATTCTCCTTTTTGGTGGCGTCTTTGTCTGGTTTTGGAATTAAGGTGATGCTGGCCTCATAGAATGAACTTGGAAGCACTTCATCTCTTTCTATCTTTCCAAACAGCTTTAGTAGAATAGGTATGGTTTCTCCTTTAAACGTTTGATAGATTTCCCCAGGGAAGCCATCTGGCCCTGGAGTTTTGCATCTTGGGAGGTTTTTGATGACTGCTTCAATTTCCTCCCTGGTTATTGGCCTGTTCAGGTTTTCTATTTCTTCCTGTTCCAGTTCTGGTAGTTTGTGGCTTTCCAGGAATGCGACCATTACTTCTAGATTGCCTAATTTATTGGCGTATAGCTGTTCCTAGTATGTTTTTAAAATCGTTTGTATTTCCTTGGTGTTGGTAGTGATCTCTCCTTTCTCATTCATGATTTTATTAATTTGAGTCTTCTCTCTCTTATTTTTAATAAGGCTGGCTAATGGTTTATCTATCTCATTAATTCTTTCAAACAACCAACTCCTGGTTTTGTTGATCTGTTCAACAGTTCTTCTGGTCTCGATTTCGTTGAGTTCTGCTCGAATCTTTATTAACTCTCTTCTTCTGCTGGGTGTAGGATCTATTTGCTGTTTTTCCTCTAGCTCCTTTATGTGTGAGGTTAGCTTTTGTATTTTTGTTCTTTCCAGTTTTTGAATGGATGCTTGTATTGCGATGTGTTTCCCCCTTAGGACTGCCATTGTTGCATCCCAAAGATTTTGAACGGTTGTATCTTCATTCCCATTAGTTTCCAAGAATCTTGTTAATTCTTCCTTAATTTCCTGGTTGACCCTTTCATCTTTTAGCAGGATGGTCGTTAACCTCTACGTGTTTGAGGTCCTTCCAAACTTCTTGTTGTGGTTTAGTTGTAATTTCAAGGCATTATGGTCTGAGAATATGCAGGGGACGATCCCAATCTTTGGTATCGGTTCAGACCCAATTTGTGACCCAGTATGTGGTCTATTCTGGAGAACGTTCCATGTGCACTTGAGAAGAATGTGTATTCAGTTGAGTTTGGATGTAAAGTTCTGTAGATATCTGTGAAATCCATCTGGTCCAGTGTATCATTTAAAGCTCTCGTTTCTTTGGAGATGTTGTGCTTAGAAGACCTATTGAGGGTAGAAAGAGCTAGATTGGAGTCACCAAGTATAAGTGTATTATTATCTAAGTATTTCTTCATTTTGGTTATTAATTTATTGATATATTTGGCAGCTCCCACATTCGGGGCATATATATTGAGGAATGTTAAGTCCTCTTGTTGGATAGATCCTTTAAGTATGAGATAGTGTCCCTCTTCATTTCTCACTACAGTCTTCGGGGTAAATTTTAGTTTATTTGATATAAGGATGGCTACCCCTGCTTTCTTTGAGGACCATTTGAATGGTGAATGGTTCTCCAACCTTTTATTTTCAGGTTGTAGGTGTCCTTCTGTCTAAAATGAGTCTCTTGTAGATAGCAGACAGATGAGTCCTGCTTTTTATCCAGTCTGAAACCCTGCACCTTTTGATGGGATCATTAAGCCCGTTCACGCTCAGAGTTACTATTGAAAGGTATGAGTTTAGTGTCATCATGATATCTATTCAGTCCCTTTTTTGTGGATTGTTCCATTGGACTTCTTCTTAAAGGGGAATTTTGAGAGTCCCCCTTAAAATTTCTTGCAGAGCTGGTTTGGAGGTCACATGTTCTTTCAGTTCCTGCCTGTCTTGGAAGCTCTTTAACTCTCCTTCGATTCTGAATGAGAGCCTTGCTGGATAAAGTATTCTTGGTTGCATGTTTTTCTCAGTTAGGACCTTGAATATATCCTGCCAGCCCTTTCTGGCCTGCCAGGTCTCTGTGGAGAGGTCAGCTGTTACCCTAATACTCCTCCCCATAAAAGTCAGGGATTTCTTGTCTCTTGCTGCTTTAAGGATCTTCTCTTTATCTTTGGAATGTGCAAGCTTACCTATTAAATGTCCAGGTGTTGAATGGTTTTTATTGATTTTAGGGGGGACATCTCTCTATTTCCTGGATCTGAATGCCTGTTTCCCTTCCCAGATTAGGAAAGTTTTCAGCTATGTCTTGTTCAAATACTTATTCTGGACCTCTGTCCCTTTCGGTGCCCTCGAGAACCCCAATTAAACGTAGGTTTTTCTTCCTCAGGTTGTCATTTATTTCCCTTAATCTATCCTCATGGTCTTTTAATTGTTTGTTTCTTTTTTCCCCAGTTTCCCTCTTTGCCATCAACTTGTATGTCACTAAATCATTCTTCCACCTCGTTAACCCTCGTCCTTAGGACTTCTAGTTTGGATTGCATCTCATTCAATTGACTTTTAATTTCTGCCTGATTAGATCTAAATTCTGCAGTCATGAAGTCTCTTGAGTCCTTTATGCTTTTTTCTAGAGCCACCAGTAGCTATATAATAGTGCTTCTGAAATGGCTTTCTGACATTGAATTGTAATCCAAATTTTGTACCTCTGTGGGAGAGAGGACTGTTTCTGATTCTTTCTTTTGAGATGAGGTTTTCCTTCTAGTCATTTTGCTCAGTGCAGAGTGGCCAAAAAAAAGTTGTATTGGGAAAGGAGAAAAAGAGAGGAGAGAAAGAAGGAAAGAAAAGAGAAAAAGAAAAAAGAAAAAAGGAAGAAAAAAAGAAAAAGAGAAGAAAAAGAGAAAGAAAAAGAAATAAAGGAAAATAGGGTGGGAGAAGCAAACAGAAATCAAAAAGCAAAAAAATAAAAACAAAAACAAAACACGGGGGAGTATCTTCTGTTTCTGTATACTTTAAGTTCCTTGACTTCCCCTGGAACTTGTCTTTCTAGCTGGTCTTCTGGGGGAGGGGCCTGTTGTGCTGATTTTCAGGTGTTAGCACTTGGGGGAGCTGCTCTGCCCCCTGCCTGGTGCAGGGCTCAGTGGGGGTTGTTTACCCTGTAAGGCCCTAGGAGGAACAACCTCAGTGTTGGGGCCAGCTCTGGAGCCCTGGATTCAGCTCCCACAGTAACTACAGAGCTCTCAGCCTGCAGGGCCTGGATGCTCCGGGGGCGGGGCCTCTGATCTGCTCAGCATGGAGCAGAAGCGTCCTTGCTGTCCTGGGCTCCCCCGGCCTCTGCCTGTCCCGGGGGGAGGTCGGATCCTGGGCTGTGTCCCGGCGCCCTGTGTTCCAGGGCCTGCGCTGTTGGATTCGCACTCCCGGCCGGGCAGCCCCCTCCACACGGAGCCTCTGCCCGAGCCCCTCAGAGCTGCTCCAGGGTCAATGGGTGCGCGCTGAAGTCCTTAGGGAGCTCGGTGCACTCTCCTGGGCGCGCAGGTGTCTGTTAGTGTCCCAGGGAGCCTGAGGGCACCCCCGCCCTCCTGGGATCCTGCTCTAACTCCCTGCAGGCACCTTTCAGCCCTAGAAGATTGGTGAACCTCCTGCTTCTCCGGGACGGGGCTCTCCTGTCCTGGGGACAGTCGCCCCGGCCTTAACCAGGCTCCTTGCGGGGCCCCTCCCCCTTGGATGCCTTTTTTTTCTTTATTTCTTTTTTACCCTCTCTTCCTACATTCACGGAAGCGCGAACTCTTCTCACTGTAGCATTCCAGCTGTTTTCTCTTTAAATCTCAGGCCGCATTCTAGATTTTCAGGATTATTTGAAGGTTATCTAGGTAATTTGGTGGCGACAGGTGATTTGGGGACCCTACTCTTCCGCCATCTTGCCCCTCCCCTCGTGATTGCTTATCTTTGTGTTAAGAGTCTCATTTATGTCTTCCATTCTTTTGTCAAGTCCAGTGAATATCCTTGTGATCATTGTTTTAAATTTTCTAACAGGCATATTACCTATATTTGTTTTACTTAAATCTCTGGCCATGTCCTTGTCTAGTTCTTTTCTTTCTGATAAATTTCTCATCTCTTATTTTGTTCACCGCTCTATGCCTGTTTCTGTGTGTCAAGAAAATCAGAATCTTCTGCTCTTAAAAGCAATGACATTTATTATTATTATTATTATTATTATTATTATTATTATTATTACTGTTATTAAGATTTACTTGTTTGGGGCACCTGGGTGGGTCAGTCAGTTAAGCATCTGCCTCTGGCTCAGGTCATGATCTCAGGGTCCTGGGATGGAGCCCCACATTGGGCTCCCTGCTCAGCAAGGAGCCTGCCTCTCCCTCTCCTTCTGCCACTCCTCCTGCCTGTGCACTCTTACTCACTCTAATAAATTAAAAAATATTTTAAAAAGACTCATTTTAGAGACAGAGTGTGTGTTTGTGAATGAGGGGAAGGGCAGAGGGAGCGATTCCTTAAGCAGACTCCCCACTGAGTGTGGAGCCTGACACAGGGCTCAATTCCACAACCCTTGAGACCATTACTTGAGCTGAAACCAAGAGCTGGATGCTTGACCAACTGAGCCACCCATGTGCTCTGAAAGTAGTGACTTTAAGAGGAGGTCCTGGAGTGTCCTGCAATGCAATGTTCTCTGTTCACCAGAACCTGGCACTTCAGTAAAGTATTCTATATGTTTTGCTTATGTCCCTGTCTTCTGTCTAAGTCACTTTCCCTTTAGTGCAGTCATCTGCACTTACTCATTGTCAGTTGTGGTCTATAGTGCTGTCTGTGATTTTAGTGAAATTCTGGCAGGCTAGCTCTGTGGGTGCATACCTTCCCTGGTATTTGGGAGAAGGGTGGTGGTGTTTGCAAAATTTTAATTGAACCACTAGTCCCATGCAGATTCTCCTGAAGTATTGCAGTGGCTGTGGTCTGTGTGCTGGGCCAGCCAGGGCATGAGGCTCAGCATGGAACAGGATGATCACAGAACACACATGGGCTTATTGCACAATGGTGGCTGTGTGACTGGTTGTTGTGCTTCAGGTGGCAGAATGTAAGGAAGCAGCTGTACACCTACCTATTGGTTGGGAAGGACAAGCATACAGCATTAGCAAAATTTGCCTGAGTCCTGGCCAGAGGCTACAAGTGTCTGTGTAGTCCCACCTCCTTCAGGTGGCTCTGTATTTATGCTTGGGGGTGAGGAACAAAAATGGTGCCTGCCAGCTCTATCATTTTAAACGAACTCTCCAACACCTTCCAAAATCAGTATGAACAGATCTGTCCCCATATTCTCCAGCATTGTATAAACTGTTATGTTTATGTTGCCTCACTATGAAAGCTGCTGTCTCCTTAAGGACAGCCACCCAGCTATGACTTGTGCACTAGGTTGACTCAAAGCTGAGTCAGCTGACTTTTACAGCTCCAGGCTCCAAGTCTACCTCGCTTTATACAATCACAGAATTCAGAACCTCTGGTTTTTAAAGCCAAATGTTATGGGATTAGTCTTCCTTTTGTGAAGTCCCTTATGTGAGAACCCATCCCTCTGCCCTCTTTGGGCTGCAGCTCCGTCCTTCCTGTAGGAAGCCTCCCTCTGCCTTTCTGACCTTCTTAAATTTTCACATGCAGCTTCTTTTCTATATTTAGTTGTGGAGTTTGTTCTGCCAATCTTTGGATCACTTTCTGGTTTATTCACTTAGATGTGGATGATATACAGTTGTAAATTTGGGATTGGGTGAGTTCAGGGTCCTTTTACTATGCCATCTTCCCAAGATCCTCTACAAATTTATTTTAAAAAAATACTCTTGGGACAGCTGGGTGGCTCAGTGGTTGAGCATCTGCTTTTGGCTCAGGTCGTGATCCTGGGGTCCTGGGACCAAGTCCCACATTGGGCTCCCTGCAGGGAGTCTGCTTCTTCTAACTATGTCTCTGCCTCTCTCTGTGTGTCTCTCATGAATGAATAAATAAATAAAATCCTCTAAAAAACATTACTCTTTTTTTTCTATTTTAAAAGACTTATTTATTTATTTTGGAGAAAGAGAGTCATGAGTGGGAGGGGCAGAGGGAGAGGGAGAGAGAATCTAAAGCAGACTCCATGCTGAGTATGGCTCAGACACAGACACTGAGTTCCTGGGGCTCAGTCTCATGACCGTGAGATCACAACCTGAGCCAAAATCAAGAGTTGGATGCTTAACTGACTGCACCTCCAAGGGGCCACTTTTTCTTTTTAAAGTAAATGAAAAACATTTCTGCTGGCTTTTTGTTCAGATTTCCCAAGGATCTCTCAGCTGCGCAGTCTGAAGAGAGTGATATTCAGCAATTATAGTATCTACACCAACTATATCATATTTTGGGGGAAGAATTTCCTCTGTCTCCCACAGGAGAAAACAAAATTTAATAAAATTTAATATTCATCAGAGAATCCACACAAACAAGGAAATTTCATAGAGTCAAGCAATAGGATGCTTCTTTGAGCTAAGGAGAAGGGTATGGTCTATGCAGCAGTTTAAATGAAGTAAAAAAAATTAAGATGGATTGATGGATGGATAGAAGAATGTATAGGTAAGACATATTATCAAACTAGCATAATAAAATATTAATAGTAGAATCTAGTTTGTTAGATATATGGATAAACTCTGTAAAATTAATTCTAGTTTGCTGTATGTTTGAAATTTTCAAAATGAAACAATGAAAAACTATACTAGTAATTAGATTTAAAAAAACAACAAAAGATAATAAGTCATATTTTGTTTATTTTTATTTGAGTATAGCTGACATTAGATGGATATTTATTGCATATTGAGCAGGTACAGAATGATTTGATACTTCTGTTCAAAAATATACTAACATGACAATATTGTGCATTTTCTTTAGTTAAAACATATTCATTTATACAGTTACAAAACCTTATATACACTTACATAAATTTCACATAATCTTACAGAAGATAAGTCACTTATGTAAAGCACACTCATTCAAACTAATAAAATTATAGCAGTGACGTAGAGGGTAGAGGACAGCATATGTATACCAGTATGGTGATGATGGTCAAGGAGACATTAGCCTAATCTTGTAATGCTTTAATATTTTACAAATAATGTTATCAGAAGTTACTGTAAAATAAAACTAAAAATAATATTAAAATATATTTATATTCTCATTCTCACTATTAAGGATCCAAGCTATCTGTGGCAATATGGACTTTGAGTACTTACTGCTCTTACCACAAAGCCTTGCCCAAAGGATCTTTCTTTTTCTGGGGCCTAACATTTTGTCTCTAGCTTTCAAAAGACTATAGCCCTCTCCCCATTTAAACCTCATCAAGCATATGAAGTGATTAAGTGTGAAGGCTATGGAGACAGCCAGCCTGGAATTGAATCCTCCAATACCATTTTCAATTCTTTTCCACTTCCTAGGTATAGACTTTAAGTAGGTTACTTGAAGCACATTGTGCTTTCAGGTCCCTCATCTATAAAAAAGAGAATAATACCTCATTTGTTGTTGTGAGGATTACATGAATAAATACATGCTAAGTATGTAGAATAGCTCCCAGCACATAGAAGATTGTTAAGATTGACAGTTGACAATTGAAGATTGTTTTCTAGTATTACTTGTGAAATCTGAATAATTTTCACTAATAGTT
The DNA here is from genome assembly GCF_011100685.1 of Canis lupus familiaris. Lineage (NCBI taxonomy): Eukaryota > Metazoa > Chordata > Mammalia > Carnivora > Canidae > Canis > Canis lupus. The sequence goes on along the minus strand of NC_049260.1, from coordinate 51,163,551 downwards.
CTTTTATGTTTTAGTCAAAGTAAGTTATAATTCCAGTTTCCCTGATTCATTTAAATTTTATAAGAAATTTAAATAATATTTTTCTTTCTGAGGCAATAGTTAGACTTTAAAATATTGCAAGGCAAAAAAGGTTATGAATGTCAAACGACTATGTCAGTTTATAACCAAAGCCTAGTTTAAGGAGTATAAACATGGGGTGCCTCGGTATCTCAGTCAGTTAAGTGTCTGCCTTTGGCTTGGTAATGATCCCAGGGCTCTGGGATCAAGCCCCACATTGGGGTCCCTGCTCAGTGCAGAGTCTGCTTCTCCTTCTCCGTCTGCTCTTCCTCCCCACTCATGCTCTCTCTCTCTCTCTTTCTCAAAAAAATAAAATGAAATCTTTTTTTTTAGAAAAAAAGGGGGGATAAATATCTCCCCAAACACTTGAAATGCTTTTCATTTCACTTTCCACTAATCAACTCTGTCCTATTTTTCAAGGACAAGTTGAAATCTCACCTTGTTCCAAAAGTCCTTCTTGAATATAGCTAGCCTTCATTAATTGTTTTCTCCTCCAAACTTCTAGAGCATTTTTCATTAGTACCAAGCAGTGTAGTTCTTAGCTCAATAATGTCTCATATCACTTTCTAGTAATTCAATGTTTAGTCTTAAATATGAGAATGAGATATATATCACCTCCTTAACAAGCAGGAGTGGGCCACATTACTCACATGGCATATTACCTTCCTTACTAAGCCTAGTGATAAAAATAAATGCAGTAGGCATTGCAGACACATAAGTTCTGATTGCCACATCTAATGTAAATAAAAGTGTATGGTGATTATTTAATACTAGGTTTACTGGTTTCATCACTGGGATCTCTTAGAACCTGGCATAATGTTCTGCACATAATAAATATCTGTTGAATGGAGACGTCAAGGAACAGTAATGCTGACACAGACTACAAAAGTATAAAGTGAATCTACTAAAATCTAATGAATTAATGAATACTTAGATTAATATGACTATTTTGGCAAGAATCCTTTCAACCAGGGAAAGAAAATACTTTCCTTCAATTTATTAAAAAAAAAAAAAAAAAACGTTGTAGTGGCTAAATCTTCAACAGATAAAAGGTTTTGGTAGAATTCATTTTGAAGCTATCTGGTTCTGAGCTTTTATTCATTGGTAGGTTTTTGATTACTGATTCAATCTCTTTCCTCATTATTGGTCTGTTCAGATTTTCTATTCGTGATTACATCTTGACAAGTTTTTTTCCAAGGAATATACTCAGTTCTAAATTTTCTAATTTTGGGATATAATTGTTTACAGTGGTTTCATTATTTTTGTATTTCTGTGGTATCAGTTATAATGTTTCCTCTTTCATTTGTAATTTTATTAATTTGAGTCCTTCTTTTTCTTGGTCTAGCTAAGCTTTGACAACTTTATCTTTTCATTAACCAATCCTTAGCTTGCAAATCTTTTCTATTTTCTTTCTAGTCCTAATTCATTTTTTTCTACTCCAATCTTTCTTCTGCTAAATGAAATAAGCCAGTTAGAAAAAGAAAAATAAAAAGAATGTATGGTACCATATTTATGGGGAATCTTTTTTAAAAACCAAATTTCATGAAAACAGAATAGAATGGTGATTTCCAGGGGCTGGGGAAAGAGGGAAATAGGATTATGTAGGTCATGGTTACATATTTTCAGTGTAAGTTCTGAGATCTGCACAATATAGTGACTATAATTGATAAGATCTTATTGTATACTTCGAAGTTGGAAAGGGTAGACCTTAAGAATACTTACCGCACACAAAAAAAGTTGACTATGTTAACTATGTGAAATGATGGATGGATGTGCTTATTGTATTGACATTGGTAATGTTGAAAGTCTATACTGTATGTCAAATCAACACCTTGCACACTTTAAATATATTCAAGTATATTTCAATTATCCATCGATAAAGTTAAAAAACAGTCTGTAAGAAAAAAGAATAATTTTTATCAATAGAGGAAGTTTCTGGAAGTAAGGCTGTTATTTGATAGTTTTGATAAACTGAGATATATTTCTGGAAAGAAGAGTCCTGTTCTGTGATCTGAAATAGGAAAAGCTATCAGTTAAAATATGGAACCAAAATTCTCATCAATCAAATAAATGACTTAGTACTAAACAAACACCTCATTATAAGACTGGAGAGAAAAGCATTGATATAATTCTTAAATGCATAGAACTGTGATATGTATTTTGATACCAGTTTCTTTAAGAAGATCCCTGTCAATTTACTTTTTCTATCATTGTTCTCAACTAAAAGAGAAAAAGGAAAACGTTATAAATTCTTGGGATCCTAAGTAAGTCATTTCTATGAAATAATGTGTTTGAGGGGCTTTGCAAATTTTAAAGTGATCAAGTAATAAATGAACACAAGGGACTTCTGTTAGTATCATCGCACTTTTTACCACTTCCAGTCATGTATAGGCCATTTTATACCATGACTATGACCATATTTTGGTGCCTAATTATACAACTCTGTGTATGGAATGCATTTAAAAATCAAAATGAAAAAGATGAAAATTATTTCTTTTTTGTGTCTTGTAGATCTCTTTTCTTTTTAAAATATTTATTCATTTATTTGAGAGATGGAGAAAGGGAGAGAGAGAAAATGTAGGAGAGGGGCAGAGGGAGAGAGAATCGCAAGCAAGCTTCCTGCTGAGTTCAGAGTCTGATATAGGGCTCCATCCCAGGACCCTGAGATCATGACCTGAGCAACAATCAAGAGTCAGATGCTCAATGGACTGAGCCATCCAGATGCCCCAATCTATTTTTTTTTTCAAAAATATTTTCCCCATCCTTTTCCAACTGTCTCCTCCCATTTCTCACTCATTCCTCTACCTCACTAATTTCATGTCCTTGTAACTCCTCTACCAATTTTTGTCTTTTCTGTCTATATTGTTTCTTTCTCTTCTCTTTCACTCATCATTTTCATTTTCTCCCTATACTTTTGCCTTGTTTGCTCTGTCACTGCTTTCTTTGACCTCTATCATGACTCTCTCCTCTCTTCGTCCCTAGCATCTGTGTGTGTCTCCCTGTCTTTGTAATTCTATCTTTTGCCAAAGTTTTCTTTAACATACCACAATTAAGCTAAAATCTTTCTAAGGATAGATTATTCATAGTAACTGTAATCTAAACTTTTGACATGTTAACTTTTCATCAGTTGATAGTATGTCATGGGAATCTCCACCCCTCATAGAACTGCATGCTTTTATTTATGGTTATTTTAAAGAGTTTCTCTGCTGGGGGGAAGTTGGAAGATGGTAGCACAATAGGAAGACCCGAGGCTTGCCTTGTCCCACAAATACAATTAGATAAACATCAAATCATCCTAAATACCCCAGCAATTGATATGAAGACTGACATAACAAACTTCACAACTAAAGGTAAAACAAAAAAGGTTACACTGGAAAAGGTAGGAAGCGCAGAGATGCAGATAGGAGAGAAATGGATCATGGCTGCTGCTTTGGGAAGGAAGTTGCAGTCATGGAAAACAGTGAAAGAGGGGTGTGCACAGGGAAAATGCACCCTAAAAGTAATTGGCTTGGAAAGTGAGAAGAGCCATATTTCATGAGTTCTGACAACAAGTAGGGCTTAAGACCTGGAGTTTTAGTCAGCAAGCTTGGATGTGAAGGAACCCTGAGGGCATTGCACTGCTCTTGGAGAAAAGGCAAGCAAACAACCCATGGGCATACAATGTGGAAACAGCAATCTGAAGAGTGCCTAGGACACATAGTGGGGAGATCGTTCATCTCAGAGTACATCCTAGAGAGGCAACATTCACAGATAGACTCCTCTGAAACAAAGAAACTGGTCAGTAACATTTTTCTCCACCACCCGTCAGCACAGGGCCACCTGTGGGAAGCAACCCAGCACCCACACTAGCTACCTAACTTGCTTACACCAAGCCCTGGCCCCATATACTCTGGTGGAATGGCCCTTCCTAAACAAGTTTGCAGGTGTCCCAGAGCAGCAGGACTTGCCCAAACTCCTGCTCACACTGCAGCTCCCAACACTGGAGTTTTGTGAAGCATCAGTTCCAGCAATGATGACAACAGGTCTCATTTCACAAATAGATGAGAACACACCCAGTTAAAATGCATCACATTCAGATCAAGGACCTAATATCACCCATGACAGGCAAAGAGAGCCCCTGCAGATGACTTGCCTGAAAGATAAAGTGGCCAGAATAAAACTGCAGAACACACAGTACACAATTGAGACATTCCTGGAAGTGTCAGAACTTGAAGAACAGAGGACACAAAATGGCAAGGTACAACAGGACCTCTTCTTCATAAGGCCATTTCCCTCAAAAATAGGATATGTAAGCTGACTTTCCTAAAACACAGGAGCAGGCACAGAGACTTAGACAAAATGAGAATACAGAGAAATTTATCCCAAATGAAAGAACAAGACAAGCCATGGCCGATATCTAAGCAAAATAGATATAAGTAACATGGTTGATAGAGAATTTTATGTAATGAGGAGAGGATGTGGAGAACGGGGAACTGTCTTGCACTGTTGGTGGGAATGTGAACTGGTACAGACCCTCTGGAAAACGGTGTGGAGGTTCCTCAAAGAATTAAAAATAGAACTGCCCTACGACCCAGCAATTGCACTACTGGGGATTTACCCCAAAGATACAGATGCAGTGAAAAACCAAAACACCTGCACTCCAATGTTCATAGCAGCAATGTCCACAATAGACAAACTGTGGAAGGAGCCTCAGTGTCCATAGAAAGATTAATGGATAAAGAAGATGTGGTCTATATATAAAATGGAATATTACTCAGCCAGTAGAAATGATAAATACACACCATTTGCTTCAACGTGGATAGAACTGGAGGATATTATGCTGAGTGAAGTAAATCAACTGGAGAAGTACAAATATTATATGGTCTCATTCATTTGGGGAATATAAAAAATAGTGAAATGGATTAAAAGGGAAAGGAGAGAAAATGAGTAGGAAAAATCAGAGAGGGTGAAAAAACACGAGAGACTCCTAACTCTGGAAAATGAACAAGGGGTAGTGGAAGGGGAGGTGGGAGGGGCATGGGGTGACTGGGTGATGGGCACTGAGGGGGGCATTTGGCAGGATGAGCACTGGGTGTTATACTATATGTTGGCAAATCGGACTATATATATATATTATATATATATATTATATATATATAAAATGAAAAATAAAAACTACCAAAAAAAACACAAATCAACATATTCCCTGTATGAGTAAAACCATATAATGATATAATGAACTGGCTGTACCAGTTCACATTCCCACCAACAGTGTAAGAGGGTTTTGTTGATTTGTTGTATCATTATATTGTACCCCTGAAATTGATTTAAAACTGTATGTTAATTATACTTTAATTAAAAATAATAATTCTAAATTAAAAATAAAATGAATAAGTCATGGGGTTGTAATTTGCATCATGGTTAACAATGCTATATTGCATTTTTAAAAATACCTAGGAATATAGACCTTGAAATTTTTCATCATATGAAAAAAAATGTTGTAATTATGTATGGTGATGTATATTTTTTTAAAAGTTTTTTTTTAATTTTTATTTATGATAGTCACACAGAGAGAGAGAGAGAGAGACAGAGAGAGACAGAGACATAGGCAGAGGGAGAAGCAGGCTCCATGCACCAGGAGCCTGACGTGGGATTCGATCCCTGGTCTCCAGGATCGTGCCCTGGGCCAAAGGCAGGTGCTAAACCGCTGCACCACCCAGGGATCCCTGGTGATGTATATTAACTGGACTTATGGTGGTAACAATTTTGCAATATATACAAATATCAAATTACTACATTGTACATTTATAACTAATACAATGTAATGTCAATATTACTTCAGTTAAAGGTTAATAATGATAATAATAAAAATAAACAAGGATGAAAGAGGCAACATGGCTTAGTGAAAAGGACTAGGACTTCAGGCACTAAGTTTCTAGTTCTGGTAGAATTCTTTTTTCTTTTTAAGTTTTTATTTAAATTCTAGTTAGTTAGGATGCCTACATGGCTCAGTGGTTGAGCATTTGCCTTCAGCTCAGGGTGTGATCCTGTGTCCTGGATCGAGTCCCGTATTTGGCTCCCTGCGACGACCCTGCTACTCCCTATATCTGTCTCTGACTCTCTCTGTGTCAAAAAATAAAACCTTAAAAAATTCCAGTTAGTTAATATACAGTGTAATATTAGTTTCGGGTATAAAAATCAGCGATTCAGCACTTCCATACAACACCCTGTGCTCATCATAAGTATCTTCTTTAATCTCCAGCACCTATTTAACCCATCTTCCCACCCAACTGCCCCCTGGTAACCATCAGTTTGTTCTCTATAGTTGAGAGTCTGTTTCATGGTTTGCCTCTTTCTCTCTTTATTTTCCCCCTATGATTTTTTCCCTTAAATTCCACATATGAGTCAAATGATATGGTATTTGTCTTTCTCTGAAGGACTTATTTTGCTTAGCATAATATTCTTTTTTAAAAATATTTTATTTATTTATTCATGAGAGACACAGATAGAGAGGCAGAAACATAGGCTTGCTGCAGGGGGCCTGATATGGGACTTGATCCCAGAACCCTGGGATCACGACCTGAGCCAGAGGCAGACCCTCAACCACTGAGCCACCCAGGCATCCCTAGCATAATTCTTTAGCTCCATCTACATCATTGCAAATGGCAAGATTTCATTCTTTTTGATGGCTGTATAATATTGTAATATTTCATAGAGCATAGATGATAGATAGATATATAGATAGATCACTTTAACCATTCATCATTGATGGCTGCACAATCTTGCATTCTTAACAACAGTGCAGGAAGTTTCCCCTTTCTCTACATCCATGCCAACACCTGTTTGTGGTGTTATTGATTTTAGTCAATCTGACAGTTGTGAGATGATATCTCATTTTAGTTTTGATTTATATTTCCCTGATGATGAGTGATTATTTAGTTGCTGCATAAAATAGAGCCATTCCTATCATCTTTCTGAGCCTTGGTTTCCTCACTATAAGATGAGAAAGTGAGACCAGATTATCTAAAAATCTCTTTAGTCTTGGATTTCTATGATTTAATGATTTAGATGAGGCATTTTAATTAAGCTTTAAAAAAAATTCCTTTCAGGGGAGGAGGGGCAAGATGGCGGAAGAGTAGGGTCCCCAAATTACCTGTAGCCACCAAATTACCTAGATAACCTTCAAATCATCCTGAAAATCTACGAATTCGGCCTGAGATTTAAAGAGAGAACAGCTGGAATGCTACAGTGAGAAGAGTTCGCGCTTCTATCAAGGTAGGAAGACGGGGGAAAAAAGAAATAAAGAAAAAAAGGCATCCAAAGGGGAGGGGCCCCAAGAGGAACTGGGCTAAGGCCGGGTCGAGTGCCCCCAGGACAGGAAAGCTCCATCGCAGAGAAGCAGGAGCTTCACCAATCTTCCCGGGTGGAAAGGCACTCACAGGGAGTTAGAGCAGGACCCCAGGAAGGGCGGGGATGCCCACAGGCTCCCTGGGACACTAACAGAGCAACTGTGCACCGGGGAAAGTGCGCCAAGCTCCCTAAAGGACTGCAGCCGATGCACATATTGACCCAGGAGAAGCTCAGAGGAGCTTGGGTGGAGGCTCTGCACGGAGGGGGCTGCACGGCCAGGCGCGGGAATCCGACAGCGCAGGCCCCAGACAAAGGGCGCCGGGGACAAGGCCCAGGATCTGGGGCCCCCGGGACAAGCAGTGGCCAGGAGGGCCCAGGACAGCAAGGACACTCCTGCCCCAAGCTGAGCAGATCAGCGGCCCCACCCCCGGAGCTTCCAGGCCCCAGCAGATGGAGAGCTCCATAGTTACTGCGGGAGCTGAATCCAGGGCTCCAGAGCTGGCCGCCGACACTTTGATTGTTCCTCCTGGGGCCACGGGGTAAACAACTCCCACTGAGCCCTGCATCAAGCAGGGGGCTGAGAAGCTCCACCAAGTGCAAACACCTGAAAATCAGCACAACAGGCCCCTCCCCCAGAAGACCAGCTAGAAGGACAAGTTCCAGGGGAAGTCAAGGGACTTAAAGGATACAGAATCAGAAGATACACCCCGGGTTTTTTGTTTTGTTTTGTTTACTTTTGTTTTTTGTTTGGCTATCGTGGCCATTGCTGCTAGAAACATCGGGGTACAGGTGTCCCGGCGTTTCACTGCATCTGTATCTTTGGGGTAAATCCCCAGCAGTGCAATTGCTGGGTCGTAGGGCAGGTCTATTTTTAACTCTTTGAGGAACCTCCACACAGTTTTCCAGAGTGGCTGCACCAGTTCACATTCCCACCAACAGTGTATGAGGGTTCCCTTTTCTCCACATCCTCTCCAACATTTGTTGTTTCCTGCCTTGTTAATTTTCCCCATTCTCACTGGTGTGAGGTGGTATCTCATTGTGGTTTTGATTTGTATTTCCCTGATGGCAAGTGATACAGAACATTTTCTCATGTGCATGTTGGCCATGTCTATGTCTTCCTCTCTGAGATTTCTGTTCATGTCTTTTGCCCATTTCATGATTGGATTGTTTGTTTCTTTGGTGTTGAGTTTAAGAAGTTCTTTATAGATCTTGGAAACTAGCCCTTTATCTGATAGGTCATTTGCAAATATCTTCTCCCATTCTGTAGGTTGTCTTTGAGTTTTGTTGACTGTATCCTTTGCTGTGCAAAAGCTTCTTATCTTGATGAAGTCCCAATAGTTCATTTTTGCTTTTGTTTCTTTTGCCTTCGTGGATGTATCTTGCAAGAAGTTACTATGGCCGAGTTCAAAAAGGGTGTTGCCTGTGTTCTTCTCTAGGATTTTGATGGAATCTTGTCTCACATTTAGATCTTTCATCCATTTTGAGTTTATCTTTGTGTATGGTGAAAGAGAGTGGTCTAGTTTCATTCTTCTGCATGTGGATGTCCAATTTTCCCAGCACCATTTATTGAAGAGACTGTCTTTCTTCCAATGGATAGTCTTTCCTCCTTTATCGAATATTAGTTGCCCATAAAGTTCAGGGTCCACTTCTGGGTTCTCTATTCTGTTCCACTGATCTATGTGTCTGTTTTTGTGCCAGTACCACACTGTCTTGATGACCACAGCTTTGTAGTACAACCTGAAATCTGGCATTGTGATGCCCCCAGATATGGTTTTCTTTTTTAAAATTCCCCTGGCTATTCGGGGTCTTTTCTGATTCCACACAAATCTTAAAATAATTTGTTCTAACTCTCTGAAGAAAGTCCATGGTATTTTGATAGGGATTGCATTAAACGTTTATATTGCCCTGGGTAACATTGACATTTTCACAATATTAATTCTGCCAATCCATGAGCATGGAATATTTTTCCATCTCTTTGTGTCTTCCTCAATTTCTTTCAGAAGTGTTCTATAGTTTTGAGGGTATAGATCCTTTACATCTTTGGTTAGGTTTATTCCTAGGTATCTTATGCTTTTGGGTGCAATTGTAAATGGGATTGACTCCTTAATTTCTCTTTCTTTTTTTTGTTTGTTTGCTTTTTGAAATCTGTTTGCTTCCCCCACTATTTTTTTCCTTTCTTTCTTTTTCTTTCTCTTTTTCTTCTTTTTTCTTTTTAATTTTTCCCTTTTCTTTCCTTCTTTCTTTATCTCTCTTTTTCTCCTTTTCCCAGTACAACTTGTTTTTGGCCACTCTGCACTGAGTAAAATGACTAGAAGGAAAACCTCACCTCAAAAGAAAGAATCAGAAATAGTCCTCTCTCCCACAGAATTACAAAATTTGGATTACAATTCAATGTCAGAAAGCCAATTCAGAAGCACTATTATAAAGCTACTGGTGGCTCTAGAAAAAAGCATAAAGGACTCAAGAGACTTCATGACTGCAGAATTTAGATCTAATCAGGCAGAAATTAAAAATCAATTGAATGAGATGCAATCCAAACTAGAAGTCCTAACGACGAGGGTTAACGAGGTGGAAGAACAAGTGAGTGACATTAAAGACAAGTTGATGGCAAAGAGGGAAACTGAGGAAAAAAGAGACTAACAACTAAAAGACCATGAGGATACATTAAAGGAAATAAACAAGAGCCTGAAGAAGAGAAACCTACATTTAATTGGGGTTCCTGAGGGCGCCGAAAGGGCCACAGGGCCAGAATATGTATTGGAACAAATCATAGCTGAAAACTTTCCTAATCTGGGAAGGGAAACAGGCATTCAGATCCAGGAAACAGATCCCCCTCCCTAAAATAAATAAAAACCGTTCAACACCTCGACATTTAATAGGTAAGGTTGCAAATTCTAAACATAAAGAGAAGATCTTTAAAGCAGCAAGAGACAAGAAATCCCTGAATTTTATGGGGAGGAATATTAGGGTAACAGTAGACCTCTCCACATAGACCTGGCAGGCCAGAAAGGGCTGGCAGGATATATTAAGGGTCCTAAATGAGAAGAACATGCAACCAAGAATACTTGATCCAGCAAGGCTCTCATTCAGAATGGAAGGAGAGGTAAAGAGCTTCCAAGACAGGCAGGAACTGAAAGAATATGTGACCTCCAAAGCAGCTCTGCAAAAAATTTTAAGGGGGTCTCTTAAGATTCCCCTTTAACAAGAAGTCCAATGGAACAATCCACAAAAACAAGGACTGAATAGATATCATGATGACACTAAACTCATCTCTTTCAATAGTAACTATGAATGTGAATGGGCTTAATGACCCCATCAAAAGGCTCAGGGTTTCAGACTGGATAAAAAAAAGCAGGACCCATCTATTTGCTGTCTACAAGAGACTCATTTTAGAGAGAAGGACACCTACAACATGAAAATAAAAGGTTGGAGAATCATTTACCATTCAAATAGTCCTCAAAAGAAAGCAGGGGTAGCCATCCTTATATCAGATAAACTAAAATTTACCCCAAAGACTGTAGTGAGAGATGAAGAGGGACACTATATCATACTTAAAGGATCTATCGAACAAGAGGACTTAACATTCATCAATATATATGCCCCGAAGGGGGGAGCTGCCAAATGTATCAATCAATTAATAACCAAAGTTAAGGTATACTTAGATAACAATACACGTATACTTGGTGACTTCAATATAGTGCTTTCTACACTCAATAGGTCTTATAATCATAATATCTCCAAAGAAACGAGAGCTTTAAATGATAACTGGACCAGATGGATTTCACAGATATCTACAGATCTTTACATCCAAACTCAACTGAATACACATTCTTCTCAAGTGCACATGGAACTTTCTCCAGTATAGACCATATACTGGGTCACAAATAGGGTCTGAACTGATACCAAAAGATTGGGATTGTCCCCTACATATTCTCAGACCATAATGAGTTGAAATTAGAACTAAATCACAACAAGAAGTTTGGAAAGACTTCAAACACGTGGAGGTTAAGGACCATCCTCCTAAAAGATGAAAGGGTCAACCAGGAAATTAAGGAAGAATTAAAAAGATTCATGGAAACTAATGAGAATGAAGATACAACCGTTCAAAATCTTTGGGATGTAGCAAAAGCAGTCCTAAGGGGGAAATACATCGCAATACAAGCATGCATTAAAAAAATGGAAAAGAACTCAAATATAAAAGCTAAACTTACACATAAAGGAGCTAGAGAAAAAACAGCAAATAGATCCTACACCCAGCAGAAGAAGAGAGTTAATAAAGATTCGAGCAGAACTCAATGAAATCGAGACCAGAAGAACTGTGGAAAGTATCTACAGAACCAGGAGTTGGTTCTTTGAAATAATTAATAAGATAGATCAATCATTAGCCAGCCTTATTAAAAAGAAGAGAGAGGAGACGCAAATTAATCAAATCATGAATGAGAAAGGAGGGATCACTACCAACACCAAGGAAATACAAACGTTTTTAAAAACATATTATAAACAGCTATATGCCAATAAATTAGGCAATCTAGAAGAAATGGACGCATTCCTGGAAAGCCACAAACTACCAAAACTGGAACAGGAAGAAATAGAAAAACTGAAGAGGCCAATAACCAGGGAGGAAATTGAAGCAGTCATCAAAAACCTCCCAAGACACAAAAGTCCAGGGCCAGATGGTTTCCCAGGGAAAATCTATCAACGTTTAAAGAAGAAACCATACCTATTCTACTAAAGCTGTTTGGAAAGATAGAAAGAGATGGAGGACTTCCAAATTCGTTCTATGAGGCCAGCATCACCTTAATTCCAAAACCAGACAAAGACCCCACCAAAAAGGAGAATTACAGACCAATATCGCTGATGAATATGGATGCAAAAATTCTCAACAGATACTAGCCAATGGGATCCAATAGCACATTAAGAAAATTATTCACCATGACCAAGTAGGATTTATTCCCGGGACACAAGGCTGGTTCAACCCTGGTAAAACAATCAATGTGATTCATCATATCAGCAAGAGAAAAAACAAGAACCATATGATCCTCTCATTAGATGCAGAGAAAGCATTTGTCAAAATAAAGCATCCATTCCTGATCAAAACTCTTCAGAGTGTAGGGATAGAGGGAACATTCTTCAACATCTTAAAAGCCATCTATGAAAAGCCCACAGCAAATATCATTCTCAATGGGGAAGCACTGGGAGCCTTTCCCCTAAGATCAGGAACAAGACAGGGATGTCCACTCTCACCACTGCTATTCATCCTAGAACTGGAATTCCTAGCCTCAGCAATCAGACAACAAAAAGAAATAGAAGGCATTCAAATTGGCCAAGAAGAAGTCAAACTCTCCCTCTTCGCCGATGACATGATACTCTACATAGAAAACCCAAAAGCCTCCACCCCAAGATTGCTAGAACGCATACAGCAATTTGTAAGTGTGGCAGAATACAAAATCAATGCCCAGAAGTCAGTGGCAGTTCTATACACTAACAATGAGACTGAAGAAAGAGAAATTAAGGAGTCAATCCCATTTACAATGGCACCCAAAAGCATAAGATACCTACGAATAAACCGAACCAAAGAGGTAAAGGATCTATACCCTCAAAACTATAGAACACTTCTGAAAGAAATTGAGGAAGACACAAAAAGATGGAAAAATATTCCATGCTCATGGATAGGAAGAATTAATATTGTGAAAATGTCAATGTTACTCAGGGCAATTTACACGTTTAATGCAATCCCTATCAAAATACCTTTGATATTCTTCAGAGAGTTGGAACAAATTATTTTAAGATTTGTGTGGAATCAGAAAAGACCCAGCATAGTCAGGGGAATTTTAAAAAATAAAACCATATCTGGGGGCATCACAATGCCAGATTTCAGGTTGTACTACAAAGCTGTGGTCATCAAGACAGCATGGTAGTGGCACAAAAACAGACACATGGATTAATGGAACAGTTTAGAGAACTCAGAAGTGAACCCTGAACTTTTTGGTCAACTAATATTCGACAAAGGAGGAAAGACTATCCACTGGAAGAGAGACAGTATTTTCAGTAAATGGTGCTGGGATAATTGGACATCCACATGCAGAAGAATGAAACTAGACCACTCTCTTGCACCATACACAAAGATAAACTCAAAATGGATGAAAGATCTAAATGGGAGACAAGATTCCATTAAAATCCTAGAGGAGAACACAGGCAACACCCTTTTTGAACTCAGCCACAGTAACTTCTCACAAGATACATCAATGAAAGCAAAAGAAATAAAAGCAAAAATGAACTATTGGGACCTCATCAAGATAAGAAGCTTTTGCACAGCAAAGGATACAGTCAACAAAACTAAAAGACAACCTACAGAATGGGAGAACATATTTGCAAATGATATATCAGATAAAGGGCTAGTTTCCAAGATCTAGAAAGAACTTAATAAACTCAACAGCAAAGAAACAAACAATCCAATCATGAAATGGGCAAAAGACATGAACAGAAATCTCAGAGAGGAAGACATAGACATGGCCAACATGCACATGAGAAAATGTTCTGTATCACTTGCCATCAGGGAAATACAAATCAAAACCACAATGAGATACCACCTCAAACCAGTGAGAATGGGGAAAAATAACAAGGCAGGAAACCACAAATGTTGGAGAGGATGCGGAGAAAAGGGAACCCTCTTACACTGTTGGTGGGAATGTGAACTGGTGCAGCCACTCTGGAAAACTGTGTGGAGGTTCCTTAAAGAGTTAAAAATAGACCTGCCATACTACCCAGCAATTGCACTGTTGGGGATTTACCCCAAAGATACAGATTCAATGAAACGCCGGGACACCTGCACCCCGATGTTTATAGGAGCAAAGTCCACAGTAGCCAAACTGTGGAAGGAGCCTTGGTGTCCATCGAAAGATGAATGGATAAAGAAGATATGGTTTATGTATACAAGGAATATTACTCAGCCACTAGAAATGACAAATACCCACTATTTGCTTCAACGTGGATGTAACTGGAGAGTATTATGCTGAGTGAAATGAGTCAATCGGAGAAGGACAAACAGTATATTCGTTCATTTGGGGAATATAAATATAAATAATAGTGAAAGGGAATATAAGGGAAGGGAGAAGAAATGTGTGGGAAATATCAGAAACGGAGACAGAACATAAAGACTCCTAACTCTGGGAAACGAACTAGTGGTGGTGGAAGGAAGGAGGGCGGGGGGTGGGGGTGAATGGGTGATGGGCACTGAGGGGGGCACTTGACGGGATCAGCACTGGGTGTTATTCTCTATTTTGGCAAATCGAACACCAATAAAAATCAATTTATTATTAAAATAAATTCCTTTCAGGTCCTGGTGCCATCCCATGGTAAAGTTGTAATTATTTTTTCCCTAGAAAATGGTATCTTCCCGATCTGCCAAAATAAGGCAACCCCATTCCTTCTAGATCTTCTCACTTACAACTATTAAATCCTGGACATAACAACAAACAAGCAAGGAAGGGTTTAAAAAGTAGGGGGCAAATGAAAGTTTCTGAAGGTCCATGGGACTTGAGCAACACCATAGGACTTGATGGTGTATTTCCTGAGTTTGCTGTTTGTCACCCCCCACATCTTACATAAAGCCTTCCAGAAAGAAGCCTTCTACAAACAACCACCCAATAGCTAGATAAAAATGAAACAAAGAAACAAAAACTTCAAGTAAAGTTTGTTTTTCATAGCTAAAGGATCTAGGGAAGGGTGTACTAACAATAGAAAATATTTCTAGCAATTACCACCCTACTCTAGCCAAACATCAATGGAAAAAAAAAAACTACAGCCATATCCACCATTTGATCTTTAATCCTACCTCATTCCCTCCACCCCCATCTCAAGGAAACAAAGGGCACTATCTCCCACTGGTTGATGTCAGCAGGGTCAAGCAGGAAGTTCATCTTTAATCCCCTAAACATGGAACAAAGATTTAGTCTCCTACCTGGCAGCAGCAGAGGTGCTTGGATTCCCTTACTTGGTGGTGCAGTAGGGACACAGAAGGGAATTGACCTTTCACCCCTTACTGAATGAAGCTGGCAGACAGTGTTCCTATTCTCCCACCAGGGTAGTGCCTGTGGGTCCCAGAAGCTGTTAGCTAAATTAAAGCATGCATTGGTGAAGTGAACCTCCACTTCTACCCAGAAGCAATAAGACTTAATGAAGTCATCATTAGACTTTACCCTCAGCCCAACCCCAGAGGAGGGAAGCTGAGCCTTCATACCCACCCAACGTCAACAAGGCAGAAGAAAGTAGTACATATTAGGGCTAGTAAGCACTCCTTTTTCCTCCCAATGCCAGTAAAGCCCAGTAGGGAGCTGAATCTGTACCCCTAGATAGCATTGAGCGGGCACAATAAGGCAGTGGAAGGTGGATAGCAATAAACAAGCTAAAATTAATTAGAACATAATTCCATTTATAATAAAATTCAAAAGAAATATATACATGTATATGGTATTAATTTATATGAATACATTTAACAAAAGAGCAGAACATAACCTAAAATTAAAATATATTTAATAAATTAAGAAGGCCTAAATAAATGGAAAGAAGTCTCGTGCTCTTGAATCACAATATTTAATATGTTAAAATAGCAATACTCCCCCAAATTGACCTATGGATTCAACACTATCTGTATCAAAATCAGAGCTGACTTCTTTACAGTTACTGAAAGCTGATTCTCAAATTTATATGGAAATTTAAGGAAATACCTTCAAACAAAACAGTCTTTAAAGAGAAAAACAAAGTTCATGAAATTACACTTATCTATTTAAAAATTTACTACTAAACTACAATAATCAAGACTGGAACATACTGGTGTCAGGATAGACCTCTAGATTGATGGAATAGAATTAAGAGTGTGGATATTCTCTCTCTCTCTCTCTCTCTCTCTATATATATATATATATATATATATATATATATATTATTCTTTCTCCATTGAATCTTCGTGGTACCCAGTTGAAAGCCAAGTGGCTATACCCAAGAACTGGGTACCAAGTTCAACTGGGTACCAAGAAGATTCAATGCAGAAAAAATAATATTTGCAATAAAAGGTGCTGGGACAACTGGATATTCAACTGTAAAAGAGTTAATTTAATACTCTACCTTGTACCATATGCAAAAACTAACCCAAAATAAATTTTAAAAACCTAAGTGTAATGGCTAAAGCTATTAACCACTAAAATAGGCATAAATCTTGGATTAGTCAAGAATTTTTTATATGTGATACCAAAAGCACATGATAAAAAATGGGAAAAAAATAGATAAATTTGACTCTACTTAAATGAAAACACATATATTTTACAAAGAATATCATCAGAAGAGTGAAAAGATACCCCACAGGGGGGCGGGGCAAGATGGCTGAAGAGTAGGGTCCCAAGTCACCTGTTCCCACCAAATTACCTAGATAACCTTCAAATAATCCTGAAAATCTATGAAATCGTCCTGAGATTTAAAGAGAGAACAGCTGGAATGCTACAGTGAGAAGAGTTCACGCTTCTATCAAGGTAGGAAGATGGGGGAAACAAGAAATAAAGAAACAAAAGGCATCCAAGGGGGAGGGGCCCCGCAAGGAGCCGGGCTAAGGCCCCCAGTCGCGTGCTCCCAGAACAGGAAAGCCCCGCCTGGAGAAGCAGGAGTTTCACCAATCTACCCGGACAAAAAGGCACTCGCGGGGAGTTACAGCAAGAACCCAGGAGGGGCGGGGCTCCCTGGGCTCCCTGGGCTCCCCTCAGGCTCCCTGGGACACTAATGGAGCACCCCGGGGGAGAGCGCACCACACACTGCGGCTGAGCTCCCTAAAGGGCTGCAGATCACGCACGGCTGAACCTGGGAGCAGCTTGGAGGCAGCTCCGGTGGCGGCTCCACGCGGAGGAGGCTGCGGGGCCCCGGGACCAGCTCTGGGGCAGCTCCAGCAGAGGATCTGCATGGAGGGAGCTGCGCTGCCGGGAGCGCGATTGGAACAGTGCAGGCCCGGGAGCACAGGGCCCCGGGGAAACAGCCCAAGATCCGGCGCTCCACCGGGACAGGCAGAAGCCAGGAGGGCACAGGACAACAAGGACACTCCTGTCCCCGGGTGGTGACGAGCTGTGGAGATCAGTGACCCAGCCTCCGGAGCATCCAGGCCCCTGCAGACTGAGAGCTCCAGTAGTTACTGCAGGAGCTGACTCCAGGGCTAGAGAGCTGGCCTCACAACTCTTGTTGTTCCTCCTGGGGCCTCATAGGATAAACAACTCCCACTGAGCTTCACTGTGGCCTCAAAGGATAAACAGATTAAACAACTTTCACTGAGCCTTGCACAAGGCTGAGCAGCTCCCCCAAGTGCTCACACCTGAGAATCAGCACAGCAGGCCCCTCCCCCAGAAGACCAGCAACATGGACAGGAGAAAGGAAATTATTGACCAAGCAGCACTGGAAAGTTCCAGGGGGAAATCGAGGGATATACAGTATACAGAATCATAGGATACTCCCTCTTGTTTTTTATTTCTGTTTGCTTCCCCCCCTTTTTTTCTTTGTTCTCTTCTGTTTTTTTTTTTTTTCCTATTTTTTTCTTTTTTTCTTTTTCTTTTCTTCTTTATCTTCCTGTTCTCCTTTTCCCAATACACCTTCTTTTTGGCCACTCTGCACTGAGCAAAATGACTAGAAGGAAAAACTCACCACAAAAGAAAGAATCAGAAACAGTCCTCTCTCCCACAGAGTTACAAAATCTGGATTACAATTCAATGTCAGAAAGCCAATTCAGAAGCACAATTATAAAGCTACTGGTGGCTCTAGAAAAAAGCATAAAGGACTCAAGAGACTTCATGACTGCAGAATTTAGATCTAATCTGGCAGAAATTAAAAATCAATTAAATGAGATGCTATCCAAACTAGAGGTCCTAACAAGGAGGGTTAAAGAGGTAGAAGAATGAGTGAGTGACATAGAAGGCAAGTTGATGGCAAAGAGGGAAACTGAGGAAACGAGAAAAACAGTTGAAATATAATGAGGATAGATTAAGGGAAATAAATGACAGCCTCATGAAGAAAAATCTACAGTTAATTGGGATTCCTGAGGGCGACAAAAAGGGCCAGAGGTCCAGAATATGTATTTGAACAAATCATAGCTGAAAACGTTCCTATTCTGGGAAGGGAAACAGGCATTCAGATCCAGGAAGTAGAGAAGTTCCCCCCCTAAAATCAATAAAAACCACTCAACACATCGGCATTTAATAGTGAAGCTTCCAAATTCCAAAGATAAAGGGAAGATCCTTAAAGCAGCAAGAGACAAGAAATCTCTAACTTTTATGGGGACAAATATTGGATTAACAGCAGACCTCTCCACAGAGACCTGGCAGGCCAGAAAGGGCTGGCAGTATATATTCAGGGTCCTAAATGAGAAGAACACGCAGCCAAGAATACTTTATCCAGCAAGGCTCTCATTCAGAATAGAAGGAGAGATAAAGAGCTTCCAAGGTAGGCAGAAACTGAAAGAATATATGACCATCAAACCAGTTCTCCAAGAAATATTAAGGGGGACTCTGTAAAAGAAAGAGGAAATCCAATGGAACAATCCACAAAAACAGGGACTGAATCGGTATCATGATGACACTAAATTCATATCTTTCAATTGTAACTTTGAATGTGAATGGGCTTAATGACCCCATCAAAAGGCGCAGGGAATCAGACTGGATAAAAAAGCAAGACTCATCTATTTGCTGTCTACAAGAGACTCGTTTTATACATAAGGACACCTCCAGCCTTAAAATAAAAGGTTGAAGAACCATGTACCATTCAAATGGCCCTCAAAAGAAAGCAGGGGTAGCCATCCTTATATCACAAACTAAAGTTTATCCTGAAGACTGTATTAAGAGACGAAGAGGGACACTATATCATACTTAAAGAATCTATCCAACAAGGGGACTTAACAATCATCAATATATATGCCCCGAATGCGGGAGCTGCGTAGTATATCAATCAATTAATAACCAAAGTTAAGACATACTTAGATAATAATACACTTATACTTGGTGACTTTAATGTAGCGCTTTCTACAATTGAAAGGTCTTCTAAACACAACATCTCCAAAGAAACAAGAGCTTTAAATGATATACTGGACCAGATGGATTTCACAGATATCTACAGAACTTTACATCCAAACGCAACTGAATACACATTCGTCCCAAGTGCATATGGAACTTTCCCCAGAATAGACCACATACTAGGTCACAAATCAGGTCTTAACTGATAACAAAAGATTGGGATCATCCCCTGTGTTTTTTCAGACTATAATGCTTTGAAATTAGAACTAAATCACAAGAAGAAGTTTGGAAGGACTTCAAACACGTGGAGGTTAAGAACCATCTTGGTCAAAGATGAGAGGGTCAACCACGAGATTAGGGAAGAATTAAAGTTTCATGGAAACTAATGAGAATGAAGATACAACCATTCAAAATCTTTGGGATACAGCAAAAACTGTCCTAAGGGGGAAATACATCGCAATACAAGCATCCATTCAAAAACTGGAAAGAACTCAAATACAAAACCTAAACTTGCACCTAAAGGAGCTGGAGAAAAAAAAAAACAGCAAATAGATCCTACACCCAGCATAAGAAGAGAGTTAATAAAGATTTGAGCAGAAATCAATGAAATCGAGACCACGAGAACTGTGGAAGAGATAAACAAAACCAGGAGCTGGTTCTTTGAAAGGATTGATAAGATAGATAAACCATTAGCCAGCCTTATTAAAAAGAAGAGAAAGAAGACTCAAATTAATAAAATCATGAGTAAGAAAGGAGAGATCACTACCAACACCAAGGAAATACAAACGATTTTAAAAATATATTATGAGCAGCTATACGCCAATAAATTAGGCAAGCTAGAAGAAATGGATGCATTTCTGGAAAACCACAAACTACCAGAACTGGAACAGGAAAAAATAGAAAACTCGAACAGGCCACTAACCAGGAAGGAAATTGAAGCAGTCATCAAAAACCTCCCAAGACACAAAAGTCCAGGGCCAGATGGCTTCCCAGGGGAATTCTATCAAACGTTTAAAGAAGAAACCATACCTATTCTACTAAAGCTGTTCAGAAAGATAGAAAGAGATGGAGCACTTCCAAACTTGTTCTATGAGGCCAGCATCACCTTAATTCCAAAACCAGACAAAGACCCCACCAAAAAGGAGAATTATAGACCAATATCCCTGATGAACATGGATGCAAAAATTCTCAACAAGATACTAGCCAATAGGATCCAACAATACATTAAGAAGATTATTCACCATGACCAAGTAGGATTTATTCGCGGAATGCAAGGCTGGTTCAACACTCATAAAATTATCAATGAGATTCATCATACCAGCATGAGAAAAACCAAGAACCGTATGATCCTCTCAATAGATGCAGAGAAAGCACTTGACAAAATACAACATCCATTCCTGATCAAAACTCTTCAGAGTGTAGGGATAGAGGGAACATTCCTCAACATCTTAAAAGCCATCTAGGAAAAGCCCACAGCAAATAACATTCTCAATGGGGAAACACTGGGAGCCTTTCCCCTAAGATCAGGAACAAGACAGGGATGTCCACTCTCACCACTGCTATTCAACATAGTACTAGAAGTTCTACCCTAAGCAATCAGACAACAAAAAGAAATTAAAGCCATTGAAATTCCAAAGAAGTCAAACTCTCCCTCTTTGCAGATACATGATACTGTACATAGAAAACCCAAAAGACTCCACCGCAAGATTGCTAGAACTCATAGAGCTATTTGACAGTTTGGCAGTATACAAAATCAGTGCCCAGAAGTCAGTGGCATTTCTCTACACTAACAAAGAGATTGAAGAACGAGAAATTAAGGAGTCAATTCCTTTTACAATTGCACCCATAAGATACCTAGGAATAAACCTAACCATAGAGGTAAAGGATCTATACCCTAAAAACTATAGAATACTTCTGAAAGAAATTGAGGAAGACACAAAGATGGAAAAATATACCATGCTCATGGATTGAAAGAATTAATATTGTGAAAATGTCAATGTTACCCAGGGCAATTTACACATTTAATGCAATTCCTATCAAAATACCATGGACTTTCCTCACTGAGTTGGAACAAATCATCTTAAGATTTGTGTGGAATCAGAAAAGACCCCGAATAGCCAGGGGAATATTAAAAAAGAAAACCATAGCTGGGGACATCACCATCCCAGATTTCAGGTTGTGCGACAAAGCTGTGGTCATCAAGACAGTGTGGTGCACAAAAACAGACACATAGATCAATGAAACAGAGTAGAGAATCCAAAATTGAAACCTCAACTGTATGTTCAACTAATATTCGTCAAGGCAGCCAACACTATCAACTGAAAAAAAGACAGTCTCTTCAATAAATGGTGCTGGGAATATTGGACAGCTAAATGCAGAGGAATGAAACTAGACCATTCTCTTACACCATACACAAAGATAAACAAAATGGATGAAAGATCTCAATGTGGGACAAGAATCTATCAAAATCCTAGAGGAGAACTCCGGGAACACCCTTTGTGAACTGGCCATAGCAACTTCTTGCAAGATACA
The DNA here is from genome assembly GCF_011100685.1 of Canis lupus familiaris. NCBI lineage: Eukaryota > Metazoa > Chordata > Mammalia > Carnivora > Canidae > Canis > Canis lupus. The sequence goes on along the minus strand of NC_049260.1, from coordinate 51,141,598 downwards.
CCCATGAAGGCAAGGGAAACAAAAGCAAAGATGAATTATTGGGACTTAATCAAGATAAAAACTTTATCACAGTAAAATAAATAGTCAACAAAACTAAAAGACAACCTACAGAATGGGAGAAGATATTTGCAAATGACATATCAGATAAAGGGCTAGTATCCAAGATCTATAAAGAAATTATTAAGCTCAACAGCAAAGAAACTAACAATTCAGTCCTGAAATGGGCAAAAGACATGAACAGAAATCTCACAGAGGAAGACAGAGACATGGCCAACAAGCACATGAGAAAATGCTCTGCATCACTGGCCATCAGGGAAATACAAATCAAAACCACAATGAGATACCACCTCACACCAGTGAGAATGGTGAACATTAACAAGACAGGAAACAACAATGTTGGAGAGGATGTGGAGAAAGGGGAACTCTCTTGCATTGTTGGTGGGAATATGAACTGGTGCAGCCACTCTGGAAAACTGTGTGGAGGTTCCTCAAAGAGTTTAAAAATAGATCTGCCCTACAACCCAGCAATTGCCCTGCTGGGGATTTACCCCAAAGATACAGATGCAGTGAAATGCTGGAACACCTGCACCCCAATGTTTATAGCTGCAATGTCCACAATAGTCAAACTGTGGGAGGAGCCTCGGTGTCCATCAAAAGATGCATGGATAAAGAAGATGTGGTCTCTGTATACAATGGAGTATTACTCATCCATTAGAAATGACACATATCCACTATTTGTTTCGATGTTGAGGGATCTGGAGGGTTTTATGCTGAGTGAAATTAAGTCAATCGGAGAAGGACAAACATTATATGGTCTCATTCACTTGGGGAATATAAAAATTAGTGGAAGGGAATAAATGGAAAAGGACAGAAAATGAGTGAAAATATCATTGAGGGTGACAAAACATGAAAGACCCCTAACTCTGGGAAACGAACATTGGGTGGAGGAAAGGGAGGTGGGCGGGGGGTTGGGGTGACTGGGTGATGGGCACTGAGGGGGCACTTGGTGGGATGAGTACTAGGTATTATGCTATATGTTGGCAAATTGAACTCCAATAAAAATTTTTTTGAAAGGAAAACTAAGGGCTGATATCTCTAATTAATATAGATGCATTTTTTTTTACTAAAATACTAGCAAAATGAATTCAGAAGCTCATAAAAAGCATCATTCACAATGATTAATAGGGAATAATCCCTGGACGCAAGGTAGGTGCAACATATGCAAATCAATCAATGTGATACATCACATTAATGAAATGAAAATCATGATTATCTCAATATGCACTGGAAATTATTTAACAAGCTTCAACATTAATATATTATATTAACTCAACAAATCAGACATAGAAGGAACATATATCAACACAATAAAGACTACATATGACCAGACTACAATTAGTCTTGCACACTCCTTAGTGAAAAGTTGAAATCTTTTCCTCTAAGATCCAGAACAAGATAAGGATGCTCTATCACCGCTTTTATTCAACATAGTACTGTGGGTCCTATCTGGAACAACAAAATAAGAAAAATAAATAAAAAGTATTGCAATTGAAAGGAAGAAGTTAAATTGTCTCTATTTGAAGATGATATAATTTCATATATAGAAAATCTTGAATAATTTATCAGGAAACTGTTAGATATAGTCAACAAATCTACTAAAACTGCAGAATACAAAATCAACGTACAAAAATCGTTTCTATACACTAATATGACTTATGGAAAAAAGTTTAAAAATATATTCCTTTTACAATAGCACTAAAAACAATAAAATAGGGGCATTTGGGTGGTTCATTGGTTAAGCATCTGCCTTTGGCTCACGTTGTGATCCCAGGATCCTAAGATCAAGTCCCGCATTGGGATTCCCAAGGGGAGCCTGCTTCTCCTTCTTGCCTATGTCTCTGCCTCTCTCTGTGTGTCTCTCATGAACAAATAAATAAAATCCTTTAAAAAAACAATAAAATACTTAAGAATAATTTTAACTAAAGAGGTGAAAAATTTCTACTCTGAAAATAAGACATTGATGAATATATTCAAGGAAGACACAAACAAATGGAAAGGTATCTTATGTTCATGGATTGCATAAATTAGTATTGTTAAAAGATCAATATTACCAAAAGCTTTCCAATATTCAATGCAATCTCTATCCAAATTCCAATGGCATTTTTTACAGAAGTAAGTAAATAACTCCTATAATTAATATGTGATCATAAAAAACTAAAAATAGCCAAACAACTCCTGAGGAAGAAGGACAAATATGGAGCATCACCCTTCCTGTCTTAAAGCTGTACTATAAAGCTATAGTAATAAAAATAATAAGGTACTGGCATAAAAAATAAGTACACCAATGAAACAGAATTTAGACCCCAGAAATACACCTATGTTTATACTATCAACTGGTCTTTGAAAAAGGAAGCCAAAATATTCAACGGAGAAAATACAGTCTCTTCAATAAATGGTGCTGGGATAATTAGATTTACAAATGTAAAGGAATAAAACTGGACCCCTATCTAAAACCACTCACAAAAATTAATTTGAAATAGATAGATTAAAGACTTAATAATAAAACCAGAAACCATAAAACTCCTAGAAGAAAACATAAGAATAAATTTCCCTAACATAGGTCTTGTAATAATTTTTTGGATATGACACCTAAAGTACAAGTAACAAAATCAAATACAAATAATGTAAAACTATATCAAACTAAAACCTCTGCACAACAAAAGAAACCATCAACAAAGTGAAAAGAGAAACCTATGGAATGTAAAAAATATTTGAAAAAAATGTTAATCTAATAAAAAGTAAACTCTATATAAAGAACTCACACAACTTAATAGCAAAAAAGATCCAATTAAAAAATGAGCAAAAGGCCCAAATAAAGATCTGTCTAAAGAAAATACATGAAATGCCAATAGGTACATAAAATGATGCCTAACATAACTCAGAGAAATTAAAAATAAAACTGCAACGTTTATCACCTCATGCCTTTTAGAATGGTCATCATCAAAGAGATAAGAGATACACGCTGGCAAGGATGTGGGGAAAATGTTACCCCTGGGCACTGTTGGTAGGAGAGTACTGGTACAACCACTAAGTAAAATAATATGGAGTTTCCACAGAAAAATTTAAAAAAGAGAACTATCATATGATCTAGCAATTCAATTTCTGGGCATATACCCAAAGGAAAAAAAACACTAATTCAAAATATATATCTCCACACCTATGTTAATAGAAGTATTATTTATAACAGCCAAGACATTGATGGATGAATGGATTAGAGTTGTGAGAATATATATATGCAATAAAAAATACATGTAATAAAAAGGAGAAAAAAATATGCAAAAACCTATATATATATGTGTGTGTGTGTGTGTGTGTGTGTGTGTGTGTGTGTGTGTGTGTATATATATATATATATATGTGTGTGTGTGTGTGTGTGTGTGTAAAAATACCCCTAAACTCATAGGAAAAAAGATAAAACTTGTGATTACCAGAATTGGAAGGGAGGGAGAGAAGAAATTGGATTAAAGTGGTTAAAAGGTACAAACTTTCAGTTATAAGTATTAAGGATGAAATGTACAACATGGTGACTATAGCTAATACTGATTATGATATATAGGAAAGTTGTTAAGAGTGTAAGTCCTGTGAGTTCTTATTATAAGGAGAAATGTTTTTTCAGTTTTATTTTTTCTTTTATTTCATCTATGTGAGAATATGAATGTTAGCTAAACATATTGTAACAATCATTTCACAGTATATGTAAATATAACCATCATGCAGTTAATGCCTTAAACTTATGAGTAATGTATGTCATTTATTTTCCAACAAAACTTGTAAAATATAAAATAGGTCACAGATAAGAAAGAAAAGCAAAGGAGAAATAGAGAAAACATAATAGGAGAAAAAGTAAAATTAAGTTCTATATTTTAATTATTTATTTTTTATTTTTAGAGAAAGAATGAGACAGCATGTGCATGTGAGTGAGCAGGGGGAGGGACAGAGGAAGAGAGAGAATCCTCAAGCAGACCCCCCAACGAATGAGGAACCCGATGTAGGCAGGGCTGGATCACAGAACATGAGATCATGACTTGAGCTGAAATCAAAAGTCAGCTGCCCAACCAATTGAGCCACCCAAGCACCCCTAAGTGTTATTTTTAATTGCAGATAGAATGCCACAAGCTATATCTTACAAGTGACAGATGTTCAACTCCAACTTTTACATCTATCATCTATCATCTGTCTATCATCTATCTGACATTTGTTGTGACAAAAACTAGCTGTTGATTAAACACTTAATTTTGTTTTCTCCTACTATAAGAGTCAGACATTTTTAAGCCTTCTTTATCCTTAGACATAAACATGTAACTGAGTTCTAGTCAATGAACATGAGCAGAATGATATATTTCCACATCCAAGGCTGGCCCATAAAAAAACAGCTACCAATCATTGTTCATACTTTCTCCATCTGCCTAATATCAGCATTTGTTATGACAGCCAGAATTACCTTAATTAACTACTCTTACATTTTGAAACAATTTCATTTGAGAATAGAATAAAATTTTAATAAATCAGGGAAAACAATTTTGTTACTTTCAAGTAGGAAGGACTTGATGTTGGCTACTGTAGGAGGCACAGAAATCTAATTCCTGCTCTTTGGGTAACTGTCTAGCACTACCCACTGTATCACCCCCTTTACCTTGTCTTCCATCTGCTTATAAAGTATATTATTTACTTCTTTCTCAAGTATACTTATTTTACTTTAAAGAACTGGTTTTCTTTTTTTTCCCAAGTGAATGGTATTCTTCTCTTCACCTTTATTCAGATGATAGGATTAACAAGAGATTTTAATGATCATCAATATTTTATAAGATTTCTATAATAAAGTAAAATACAATACAATGAACCTCATATCTTAGGTTTCTAAAAGACTCTTTTTACTTTGGACTTTTGAAAATACAATGTTATCTACATTTTATTTAATTTTATTTATTTAATTTTATTTTTTATTGGAGTTCAATTTGCCAACATATAGCATAACACCCAGTGCTCATCCCATCAAGTGCCCCCCTCAGTGCCATCACCCAGTCACCCCAACCCCCTGCCCACCTCCCTTTCCATCACCCCTTCTTTGTTTCCCAGAGTTAGGTGTCTCATGTTCTGTCACATTCACTGATATTTACCACTCATTTTCTCTCCTTTCCCCTTTATTCCCTTTCACTAATTTTTATATTCCCCAAATGAATGAGACCATATAATGTTTGTCCTTTTCTGATTGACTTAGTTCACTCAGCATAATATCCTCCAGTTCCAGAACTGGTTTTCCGAAAGAGAGAGAGAGAGAGGCAAACCAAGAAAGAGACTCTTAACTATAGAGAATAAACTGATGGTTACCAGAGGGGAGTCGATAGGGAGATGGATTAAATAGGTGATGAGCACTGGATGTTGTATGGAAGTGTTGAGTCACTATATTGTATACCCAAAACTAATATTACATTGCATGTTAACTAATAGGTATTTAAATAAAAACCTAAAAAACCTGGCTTGCATATTAAAGCAATTCAACAAACTAGTCTGCTTACATTACATACAATTATGAAAAACGTGCCCACTTTTCAAAAGATAAACCAACAAGATTCATCACCTAGACCTCCACATATATAAATTATAATTTAGCAAATGGCTTAAAGGAATGAAACACGTTAAAATATGAAAATAAATATTTCAGAATAGAATGTATTTCCAATATAAGCTTTTATAGTTTCCATTGTAAAGTCCTACCCTAATAAATTTAAATACAAAAGGTTTCTGAAAATTCAATTAGAGAAAATTTACTTTGGTTTTATTAAAGAAAAGTGATATGCAAATACATATACTTAAGCCATAAAAATATGAGTAAAACCTATAATTTGTGACAACATGGATGGACTTTAAAGGCATTATACTAGGTGAAATAAATCATATAGAGAAAGTAAATACTACATGATCTAACTTATATGTGGAACAAAAAAAAGCTCTCAGGAAAGTGATCAGACTTGTGTTTATCAGAGGCAGAGTATGAGAGGAAAGTGGAATTGAAGGAAGGTGGTCAAAAGTTACAAAATTCTAGTTATAACATAAATAAGTATTAGAGATATAATGTACAATATGACAACTGTAGTTGACACCTCTGTATGACATATAGAAAAGATTTTTAGAGAGTAAATCTTTTTATTTATTCATCTATTTATTTATTATTCATGATAGACACAGAGAGAGAGAGAGGCAGAGACACAGGAGGAGGGAGAAGCAGGCTCCTTGCTGGGAGCCCGACGTGGGACCCGATCCTGGGACCCCAGGATTGTGCCCTGGACCAAAGGCAGGCACCAAACTGCTGAGCCACCCAGGGATCCCCTAGAGAGTAAATCTTAAGAGTTCTCATAAAAAGGAATTTTTTTCTCTTTTCTTTTTAATTATTGTATTTATACAAGATGATAAATGCTATGTGAACCTACTATGGTAATTTCACAGTACATGTAAATCAAACAATTATACATGCGCATCTTTTTTTAAGATTTTATTTATTTATTCATGAGAGACACACACAGAGAGAGAAGCAGGCTCCATGTTGGGAGACTGATGTGGGATTCAATCCAGGGACTCCAGGATCATGTGCTGAACTGAAGGCAGACGCTTAGCCACTGAGGCACCCAGGCGTCCCTGCTTGCAAATCTTAAACATACAATAATTCTTCTTAAGAAACTAGAAAAAAGCCCACAAACAAAAGCCTTGGCAGATGTGAACTGCTCCTCTAACTCTTTTGAGACAGAGGAGATAATTCATAACCCCAATAACTATTGATTATGGCTTCCAGCCTTAACCAACCAGAACGGCAGGGCAAAAGACCTTGAAAAATATGTAGGCCAAAAACATTCAGTTTATTCAGCAGGCAAATTTGATCATTTTTAGAGCAAAGCCAATGCCCTTGTTGGCCAGGGAACTAAAGTCACAGGTCAGCTTAAATCAAAACCACCAAATGCCTTGCCAGATTTGAAGTCAATTAACCTGCTTTGTTTGTGCAGAGAATATAGCCTCCAGTTTTGCCTATTGCTGAATATATCCTTTAGCTTAACTGATCAGAGAAGCTAAACGGAGTACACAGGACACCACATAGCTCATACAGCAGCCCTGTTTATAGGACATCTGAACACAGAGCAAGCACAGCCCAAGTCTTCCCTCATCTGAAGAGCAAAATTGGCACTCTCTTGTCAGGAAATTTTGTGAGTATTCTTGACAGATTCAGATAATCAAACAATGAGCTGTGCATACCTTAAAGCCTATTTTGTAACCGGCTTTAAGGGCAGGGAAGTAAATTCACAGTTTTAAGCTACTGCTGAGTATAGTAACCAATCCCAACTATCTAGAATATCTGGCCACATATTCAGGCAACAACAAATCCAGTCCTAAAAGCCTCGCCTGGGCAGGAAACCAATCCACAAGTCTTATCCAAGTGTTCTCCCACACACACTTCAGAAGTTGGGAAGTGACCTTGCCCAAAATAGACTCATGAAAAGTTCCACCTGGCCAAGAACATTGCCAGAAAATGCATCTAGAAACCCAATATGAGCTGGATGATGAAGAACTGTCTCTTCTAAACCAAACCTGTAAAGTCTAAAAGAGGAAACCACTTACTCAAATACACAGACACCAATATAAGGAAATAAGAATTGCAAAAAAATAATCAGGTAAAGATGACACCCTCAGAGATAACTGACCCTAAAGAAATGCAGTTTTATGAACTTTCAAAGAATTCAGAATATTCCTCATAAGTAAGTTTATTAAACTACAAGAACACACAGACAACAAAACAAAATTAGGAAAACCATGCATAAAGAAAATGAGAAGTTCATCAAAGAAATATAAATCATTAAACAAACAGAAAACCTAGAGGTGAAAATTATAACGACTGAACTGAAAAACTCAATAGAAATCTTCAAAAATAGATGTGCAGAAGAATGAATCAATGATGTAGAAAACAAGAAATTTGAAATTAGACATTTAGAGGAGATAAATGATAGATGATATATGATAGATACATAGATAGATAGATAGATAGATAGATAGATAGATAGATAGATAGATGATAGATAGATACAAAAAAGCCTATGGGACCTGTAGGACACAATCAAAATTAGCAATAACTGCATTGTGGGAATTGCAGAAGGAGAAAAAAAGGAAAAGGGACAAAAGTAATATTTAAAACAATAATGGATGTCCAATTTTCCCAGCACCATTTATTGAAGAGACTGTCTTTCTTCCAATGGATAGTTTTTCCTCCTTTATCGAATATTACTTGCCCATAAAGTTCAGGGTCCACTTCTGGATTCTCTATTCTGTTCCACTGATTTATGTGTCTGTTTTTGTGCCAGTACCACACTGTCTTGATGACCACAGCTTTGTAGTACAACCTGAAATCTGGCATTGTGATGCCCCCAGATATGGTTTTCTTTTTTAAAATTCCCCTGGCTATTCGGGGTCTTTTCTGATTCCACACAAATCTTAAAATAATTTGTTCTAACTCTCTGAAGAAAGTCCATGGTATTTTGATAGGGATTGCATTAAACGTGTATATTGCCCTGGGTAACATTGACATTTTCACAATATTAATTCTGCCAATCCATGAGCATGGAATATTTTTCCATCTCTTTGTGTCTTCCTCAATTTCTTTCAGAAGTGTTCTATAGTTTTGAGGGTATAGACCACTCTCTTTCACCATACACAAAGATAAACTCAAAATGGATGAAAGATCTAACTGTGAGACAAGATTCCATCAAAATCCTAGAGAAGAACACAGGCAACACCCTTTTTGAACTCGGCCATAGTAACTTCTTGCAAGATACATCCACGAAGGCAAAAGAAACAAAAGCAAAAATGAACTATTGGGACTTCATCAAGATAAGAAGCTTTTGCACAGCAAAGGATACAGTCAACAAAACTCAAAGACAACCTACAGAATGGGAGAAGATATTTGCAAATGACCTATCAGATAAAGGGCTAGTTTCCAAGATCTATAAAGAACTTATTAAACTCAACACCAAAGAAACAAACAATCCAATCATGAAATGGGCAAAAGACATGAACAGAAATCTCACAGAGGAAGACATAGACATGGCCAACATGCATATGAGAAAATGCTCTGTATCACTTGCCATCAGGGAAATACAAATCAAAACCACAATGAGATACCACCTCACACCAGTGAGAATGGGGAAAATTAACAAGGCAGGAAACAACAAATGTTGGAGAGGATGCGGAGAAAAGGGAACCCTCGTACACTGTTGGTGGGAATGTGAACTGGTGCAGCCACTCTGGAAAACTGTGTGGAGGTTCCTCAAACAGTTAAAAATAGACCTGCCCTACGACCCAGCAATTGCACTGTTGGGGATTTACCCCAAAGATACAAATGCAATGAAACGCCGGGACACCTGCACCCGGATATTTATAGCAGCAATGGCCACGATAGCCAAACTGTGGAAGGAGCCTCGGTGTCCAACGAAAGATGAATGGATAAAGAAGATGTGGTTTATGTATACAATGGAATAAAACAATAATGGCTAAAAAATTAAAAACTAAGCAATAATGACTAAAAACTCCCCAAAGCTGGAGAGAGAAATAGACATCCAGATCAATGAGGCCTAATGGATCCTAGATAGTTTGAACCAAAAAAAGGGCTATACCAAGAACATATTATAGTTGACAAAACTCAAAGACAAAGAACACATTTTGAAAAACACAAGAAATAAAAGAACTTACATGCAAGGGAACAAACTCCCAAGGACTATCAGTGAATTTCTCAACAGAAACTTCTCAGACCAGAAGAAATGGGGATTATATACTAAAAATGTATAGGAAAAAAAAACTTCCAACTAAGAACTGTCCTTCAGAAATAAAGAAGAAGGGATCCCTGGGTGGCGCAGCGGTTTGGCGCCGGCCTTTGGCCCAGGGCGCGATCCTGGAGACCCGGGATCGAATCCCACGTCGGGCTCCCGGTGCATGGAGCCTGCTTCTCCCTCTGCCTGTGTCTCTGCCTCTCTCTCTCTCTGTGTGACTATCATAAATAAATAAAAAAAATTTAAGAAAAAGAAATAAAGAAGAAATAAAGATTTTTCCATATTCACAAAACCTGGAAAAAATGTGGGAGAGTTTATCACCACCAGATCTGCCTTACAAGAAATTCTGCCCTACGACCCAGCAATTGCACTGTTGGGGATTTACCCCAAAGATACAGATGCAGTGAAACGCCGGGACACCTGCACCCTGATGTTTATAGCAGCAATGGCCACGATAGCCAAACTGTGGAAGGAGCCTCGGTGTCCAACAAAAGATGAATGGATAAAGAAGATGTGGTTTATGTATACAATGGAATATTACTCAGCCATTAGAAATGACAAATACCCACCATTTGCTTCAATGTGGATGGAACTGGAGGGTATTATGCTGAGTGAATTAAGTCAGTCGGAGAAGGACAAACATTATATGTTCTCATTCATTTGGGGAATATAAATAATAGTGAAAGGGAATATAAGGGAAGGGAGAAGAAATGTGTGGGAAATATCAGAAAGGGAGACAGAACGTAAAGACTGCTAACTCTGGGAAACGAACTAGGGGTGGTAGAAGGGGAGGAGGGCGGGGGTGGGAGTGAATGGGTGACGGGCACTGGGGGTTATTCTGTATGTTAGTAAATTGAACACCAATAAAAAATTAAAAAAATTAAAAAAATAAACACAAATTAAAACTAAAAAAAAAAAGAAATTCTAAAGGTAATTCTTTGAGTAGAAATAAAATGATGCTAATAAACATCATAAAAATATAAGAGGGTACCATAAAAATCACAAGTAATGGCAAAATACAAAGTTAGATTGTGTAATATGATAATGGTAGTACATAATTTAAAAGTTAAAAATAAACTTTGTAAAGATAACCATAACTACAACAATCTGTTATTGGATGTATAATATAAAAATCAGCAAACCATAACATTGATAAACTAAAATGTGAGGTGGAGAAGAATTAAAATTGTAAAGATCATAAGTGCTATCAAACCTATATTGTTGTCAGTTTAAAATAGGATGTTATGATTTTAAAGTATTTTATTTAAGCTTTATGTTCATTACAAGGGAAAGACCTGTAGTAATTACATAAAATAGCATGATAAAGTCAAAGTATACTGATACCAAATACATCAAAACACACAAACACAAAAATAACATGATAAAAAGCAAGAAAAATGAATCTACAAAACAGCCAGAAAAACTTAATGAAATGGCAAAACTAAGTTTTAACCTATCAATAATTTTTTAAATGTAAGCTTTATTGTCTCCAATCAAAAGACATACAATGGCTGAACATATGTTAAAAGCAAGATCCAACAATATACTACCTACAAGAGACTCATTTGAGCCTTAATGACACCTATGTACTGAGAATGAAGGGGTGGAAAAATATATTTCAAGCAAATAGTAACGACAACAACAACAACAACAAATAACAACAAGAACAAAGCAAGTGTAAGTACACTTAGACAAAATAGACTGTAAACTAAAACTGGTGAAAAAAGACAATTAGAATCATTATATAATGATAGAAGGGTCTATCCATTAAGAATACATAACAATTGGGGATCCCTGGGTGGCGCAGTGGTTTGGCGCCTGCCTTTGGCCCAGGGCGCGATCCTGGAGACCCGGGATTGAATCCCACATGGGGCTCCCGGTGCATGGAACCTGCTTCTCCCTCTGCCTGTGTCTCTGCCTCTCTCTCTCTCTCTCTCTCTGTATGACTATCATAAATAAAATAAAATAAAATAAAATAAAATAAAATAAAATAAAATAAAATAAAAAATAAATGTTTAAAAAAAAAGAATACATAACAATTGTAAACATTTATCAATTCAACATTGGGGCACTTAAACATATAAAGCAAAAGCGAACAAAGCCAAAAGAAGAAATAAACAGCAACACTATAATAGCTGAGATTATTATCCACCCAGAATTGATAGATCAACCAGAGATTCAATAAACAAACAGTGAATTTAAACAACTGTATAGACCAAATGGACCTAACAGACATATACATAACTTTTTGTTTGACAACATTCTTCTCAACTGCACATGAAATATTTTCTCATATAGACTTTATTTTAGGCCACTAAACAAATCTTAGCAAATTCGGTAAGACTGAAACCATACCCAGTATCTAATCTGATCAAACTAGTATGGAACTAGAAATCAATTACGGGAGAAAAAATTTAAAACTCACAAACATATGGAATTAAACAATGCTCCCCTAAACAGCCAATGGATCAAAGAAGAAATTAAAAGGTAAATTAAAAAATATATAGTCCTGAAAAAAAAAAACAATGGAAACACACATACCAAGACTTATGGGATGTAGCAAAAGCAACTCTAAGTAAAAAGTTCATAACACTAAATGCTGTATTAAGGAACAAAAAAGATTACAGACAAACCACCTAACTCTGCCTCAAGAAATTAGTAAAAGGAAAAAATGGAACGCAAATTCAGCAAGGAAGGAAATTATAAAGATGAGAGCAGAAATAAATGAAATAGAAAGTAGAAAAACAATATAAATGAATGACAAAACTAAGAGTTTGTTCTCTCTAGAAATAAGTTTTGCAAACTGTTCACTAAACAAGGAATGAAGGAAAAGGACCCAAATCAACAAGATTATAAATGATAAAAAATTCATTACATCTGCGACTACAGAATTAAAAATGGTTAAGAAATACTATGAATAATAATATGCCAACAAACTAGACAACCTGGAAGAAATTGAAAAAAAATCTTAAATAAACATACAACCTATCAAGACTGTGTCAGGAATAAATAGAAAATCTTAACAGATCAATTACAAGTAATGAGAATAAATCAGTATGAAAATCTCCCAGTGAAGAAAATCCAGGACCAGATAACTTCTCTGCTGAATTCAAATATTTGAAGAATTAACATCCATCCTTTTCAAATTCTTCCCAAAAATTGAAAAACCAATCCTAGACTCATTTTAAGAGACTGATATTACCCTGACAAGAAAAGTAGGCAGAGACATCACAAAAAAAAAAACTATCTAATATCCCTGATGCAAAATTATCAGTGAATATAGATGCAAAATTATCAGTGAAATTTTAGTAAACTGAATTCAGCTGCAAAGTAAGGATCATTCATCATGACCAAGTTGAATTTCTCTTTGGGATGCAGTCATAGTTTAACATACACAAATCAATTAATGTAATAAATCACATTAATAAAAGAAAATCAAACATTAATCTAAATAGATGCAGAGGGAAGAGAGAGAGGATGTCAGAGGAGGAGGAGAACCCTAGGTCCATCTTGTCACATGAACACAACTAGAGAAGTATCAAATTATTCTAAATACCCCAGATATCAACCTTAAGACTGGCAAAACTCTACAACTAAAGGGAGAAAAGAAGCCATATCAAAGAACATAGGAAGGGTGAATATGTGGTTTAAGGGAGAAAAGGATCAAGAGTGATGCAGAGGGGAGGAGGCTATGGTTACAGAGAAAGGTGAGAGAGAAAAACACAGAGGAACACACAAGGAGAAAATTTACCCAAAGCCATTGGCTGGGAAAATGAGAGGGGTTGATTTTCACGAATTCTTGTACCCAGCAGGGCTTAAGGACCAGATTTCTTTCTTTCTTTCTTTCTTTCTTTCTTTCTTTCTTTCTTTCTTTCTTTCTTTCTTTCTTTCTTTCTTTTTTTTGTGCAAAAAGTTTGTTTTGTTTTGTTTTGTTCTGTTGTTTCGTTTCAGAGGTAGAGTTTAGTGATTCCTCAGTTGCATACACTCATATGTGGAATTTAAGAAACAAAACAGATAAACATAGGGGAAGGGAAGGAAAAGTAAGATAAGATAAAAACAGAGAGGGAGCTAGCCATAAAAGACTCAACTATCGGGAACAAACAGAGTTCCTGGAGGGGAGGTGGGTGTTTGGATGGGGTAATTGGGTAATGGGCCTTAAGGAGGACACTGGATGTAATGTGCACTGAGTGTTATATGCAACTAATGAATCCCTAAATTCTACCCCTGAAAATAATACTACACTTTATGTCAACTAATTTGAATTTAAGTTGAAAAATACCAACAACATTTCTCTCAGAATCAGAACAATTAATACTAAAATTTGTATGGAATAATGAAAGATCCCAAATAGCCAAAGTAATCCTAAGAAACAAGAACAAAGTTAGAGGTATCACAATTCCGGATTTCAAGATATACTACAAATCTGTAGTAATCAAAATATATGGTACTGAAACAAAAATAGACACATAGATCAATGGAACATAATAGAGTCCGGAAATAACCCCAAATTATATGGTATCTATGACAAAGGAGGCAAAAATATACAATAGGGAAAAGATATCTCTTCAATAAATGGTGCTGAGAAAACTGGAAAGCTACATACAAAAGAATGAAATGAGACCACATTCTAACATCATATAGGAAAGTAACTCAAAATGGAGGGAATCTGGGAAGATGGCCAAGTAAGAGGGTCCTAAGTTCACCTCATCACATAGATAAATCTAGATAATCGTCACATCAGGTAACTAAACCAGAAAATGAACAGAAAACTGGCAGAACAGAATCTCCACAGTTAATTCTAAGGAGAAGGTGACATGAAAAATGGTAAGAAGGGGGCAGCCCTGGTGGCTAAGCGGTTTAGCGCCAGCTTCGGCCTGGAGTGTGATCCTGGAGACCTGGGATCAAGTCCCACGTCAGGCTCCCTGCATGGAACCTGCTTCTCCCTCTGCCTGTGTCTCTACCTCTCTCTCTCTCTCTCTCTCTCTCTCTCTCTCTCTCTCTCTCTCTCTCAGTGTGTGTGTGTGTGTGTCTCATGAATAAATAAAAAAAATCTTTTAAAAAAAGGTAAGGAGGGCATGGTCCTGGTAGGGAACCAAACTACCCTGCAAGAGTAAGCACTGACTGGAGGGACACAAGAAATTCAGATAAGGGAAAGATCAAGTACGGAAAGAAACAGACTTCACATCAGTCCCAAGAGACTTGGGAAACCTGCATTAGGATGACAAGTCCTTATAATATTAGGCTTTGAAAACTCAAGAGGCTTAACTTCATGAGTTTTTGAAGCAGTGTGGCTTAATAATTTAATTTAAAAAAATCATCAGACTCAGCTCCAGGATTGCTTAAAGGCAATAGGATAACGAGACAACAACCAAATAGTCCCATTATGATAAGTATAGAAACAGAAGTTTGAAAACCACTGGGTTGTATAGGAAATAGATATATTTATTAATCTCAGAACATGTGCTGGAGGGGCAGAAATCTTTGGGTGAATAAAAAGAAAAGATCTGGTAGACACCATTTCTTCTCCTGCTCCCCAGTCTAGATACTTGGACACCTGTGAGAGCAATCACAAACTCACCACCTACCTGGTTAACACTGTGCACTGCACCTTTTTTCTCCTGCAACCTTGCCCCATTCAACCTGCCCCACTTAGCAAGAATCACTACAAAGAACTTGATTTATCTAATTCTTCAAACAGCCCCAACAGTGGTCAGCCTCACTCCAAAGCAAACCACACATACCAGTTCGAGTGCAGACCCAACAGTACCCTGGGGGAAGAAATCCGATTTGACTGCCAGCCCTGCCCATAAACAAAAACCTCAGAGGGAGCAACACAAAGAAAGGGCCCTGCAGTTTGGGGTTGTTGCAATCCCAAGAGATAGACTAGAAACAGACACCTAGTCTGATCATAGTCCCTGCCCACTAACAAAGACTCTTAGGAAAAATGCAAGAAGTGTGGCCTGTAGTTAGATGCCAATGCACTTCTGGCAAATGAGCTGACAGCAAATATCTGGTTTGATCCCACTACAAGCCCAAGACAGCCCCAGATGAGCCACTTAACAGCACAGAAACAAAACCCTTACAACTACAAATAGGACCATTGCAACTGACCAGACTAAAAGAAACTGAAGCTCAAGCACAAAAGTAGGATGCATTCAACACAAATATGATACGTCCCTGAAATACTATATTCTGGTGAACAGAAGACATTACACTATGGGGCATTATAGGGCCTCTTCTATATAAGACCACTACCTTCAAGATGAGGAGACATACCTCACTTTTCCAATACATAAAAATAGACACAGAAATTTAGATAAAATAGAAGTGCCCAGGTGGCTCAGTCAGTTAAGCATCTGACTCTTGATTTTGGCTCAGGTCATGATTTCAGGGTCTTGAAATCAAGCCCCAAGTTGGGCTCCACACTGGGCATGGAGCCTGCTTAAGATTCCCTTTTTGACCCTCTTCCCTCTCTCTCCTTCTAAAAAAGTAAAACAAATTTATAAAAAGTAATTACACAGAGTAATATATCCCAAATGGAAGAAGAGGACAAAATAACAGTAAGAGACCTAAATAAAACAGAGATAAGCAAGTTGCCTGATAAAGAATTGAAAATAATGGGGTCATAAGGCTACTTACTGGAGGATCTCAGTGACACCTGTAACAAAGTGATAGAAAATATAAAAAAGAACCAATCAGAGATGAAGAACTCAGTAACTGAAATTAAAATTACACTAGAAGGGGATCCCTGGGTGGCGCAGCGGTTTGGCACCTGCCTTTGGCCCGGGGCGCAATCCTGGAGACCCGGGATCGAATCCCACATCGGGCTCCCGGTGCATGGAGCCTGCTTCTCTCTCTGCCTGTGTCTCTGCCTCTCTGTCTCTCTCTGTGTGACTATCATGAATAAATAAATAAAATCTTTAAAAAAATTACACTAGAGGGAATAAATAGTAGACTACAGGAATCAGAGAAACAGATAAGTGAGTTGGAAGACAGAGTAATGGGAATCAACCAAGCTTAACTTCAAAAACATTTTAAACAATAAAAAATGAGAGTAGGTTAGGGGAACTCAGAGAAATTGCCAAGCTTAAAAACATTCACATTATAGGGAACCCAGAATGAAGAAGAGAGAAAAGGCAGCAGAAATTTTATTTGAAGAAATAATAACTGAAAATTTCCTTAATCTGGGTGAGGTGACAGACTTCCAGATGCAAGAGTCACAGAAAGTCCCTAACTAAATCAACTCAAAGGAGACCTTACAAGACATATGATAATTAAAATGGCAAAAAGTAGTCACAAACAGATAATTTTTAAAGTAGTGAGAGGAAAGAAAACAGTTCCATACAAGGGAAACCACATAAAGCTATCAGCTGATTATTCAAAGGAAACTTTGCAGGCCAGAAGAAAGTAGCACGATATAGTCAAAGCACTGAAAAAAAAAAAAAAACCCTGCAACCAAGCATATTCAGAAAATTCCATCATAAAACTGCAGAATACACATTCTTTTCAAGTGCATGTCATATTTTTCAGAATAGATCATATATTAGGTCACAAATCAGGATTCAACAAATACAAAAAGATTGAAGTCATATCATGAAACTTTTCTGACCACAACACTATGAAACTAGAAGTCAACCATAAGTAAAAATGTGGAAAGACCACATATACATGGAGGTTAAACAACATGCTACTAAACAATGAATGGGTAAACCAAGAAATCAAGAAAGAAACATGAAAATATTTGGAAACAAATGAAAATGAAAACACAATGTTCCAAGACCTTTGGGATGCAGCAAAAGTGGTCCCTACAGGGAAGTATATAGCAATACAGGCTTACATGAAGGAGCACAAAAATCTCAAATAATAGATGTTTGCACCTATTGGAGGTTGGTAAACAACAAATGAAGCTGAAAGTCAGCAGAAGGGAGAAAATAATAAAGATTAAAAGAGAAACAATGATATAGAAACTAAAGCCACAATAGAACAGATCAATGAAACCAGGAGCTGGTTCTTTAAAAAAAAAAAAAGATAAACCCCTATCCAGACTCATCAAAAGAAAAGAGAAAAGACCCAAATAAATCACAAATTAGAGAGTAATAACAGCAAACGACATCACAGAAATACAAATAATTATGAGAATATTATGAAAAACTATATGCCCACAAATCAGACAACCTAGAAGAAATGAATAAATTTCTAGAAATATATAAACTACCAAAACTGAAACAGGAAGAAATATAAAACTTGAATAGACAAATAACCAGAAAAGAAATTGAATCAGTAATCACAAAACTCCCAATAAACAAAAATCCAGGACCAGATGGCTTCACGGGCAAATTATACCAAACTTTTTAAAGACTTA
Source organism: Canis lupus familiaris (assembly GCF_011100685.1). NCBI lineage: Eukaryota > Metazoa > Chordata > Mammalia > Carnivora > Canidae > Canis > Canis lupus. Next base: position 51,123,373 of record NC_049260.1, on the reverse strand, counting down.
ATACCTATTCTTCTCAAACTATTCCAAAAAATAGAAAGACTTCCAAACTCATTCTATGAGGCCAGCATTACCCTGATTCCAAAACCATATGGAAGGAGCTGAGATGTCCTTCAACATATGAATGGATAAAGATGTGATTGTGTGTGTGTGTGTGTGTGTATATATATATATATATAAAACTCAGCCATTTGAAAGAATCTATATCTACCATTCACATCACTGTGGATGGAACTGGTGGGTATTATGCTAAGTGAAATAAGTCAAATGGAGAAAGATAATTATCATATGGTTTCACTTATATGCAGAATATAAGAAGTAGTGCAAGGGATCATAAGGGAAGGAGAGGAAACTGAATGGGGAAAATCAGAGAGGAAGACAAACCATGAGAGACCCTTGACTCAAAAACAAACTGAGGGCTGATGAAAGGGAGGTGGGTGGGAGGATGGGGTAACTGGGTGATAGGCATTAAGGAGGGCACATGATGTGATGAGCACTGGGTGTTATATGCAACTTATGAATTATTGAAAACTATATCTGAAACTACTGATGCACTGTATGTTGGAAAATTGAATTTAAAAAAATATAAGACTCCACTAAAAAAAGACAACTACAGGCCAATATCCCTGATGAACATGTATGCAAAAATTCTCAATAAAATACTAGCAAACTTATTCCAACAATACATTAAAAAATAATTCATCATAATCAAGTGGGACTTATTCCTGGTTTGCAAGCATGGTTCAATATTCACAAATCAATCAGTGTGATACACCATATTCATAAAGGAAAGATAAGAACCATATGATCCTTTCAATAGATCCACTTGTTTTTGAGAAAAAAAATGTGCATTTAAAAAATGTTTTCATAGTCCTGAAATTAGTTTGCATAGGTCTTCAAAAAGGTAGGAATATATCAATAGCTTAGAGTATTTGAGGAGCACCTTTGTCCAGTCATTCTTTTTCCTTTCTGAGAAGGCCAGGAGCATTATTTGGAATAGTGATAGGGACTAGGAAATTCAAGTCTATAGATAGTGACTTCCTCTAGCTAAAAGGCAGCATAATTTTATGTTATATTTGTGGTTATATAGTTGAATATTGAATCTACATTCACATCAAAACTTTTACTAATCAGAACTTATTTATTTATTTTTTCAGACTTTTTTTTAAGATAAAACTAAATTATGTTCAACACCTTATACTAGGACTTCGCTCCAATACACGGCTTGTGTTTCTGAGGAAATCTGTGTGTTGATTTTCAGATATGTAAGATATGTATCTTTCTGGGTTTAGAAAATAACCTGGTAGGTATTAATAAGGGTAATATTATAGTGATGGGAGTGACAGGTGATTATGGAAATATGTCCCTTCTATCTCCACTCCCAAATATTATCATTGTTTCTCATATACCACAGATACACTTTTTGATTTTTCCCCATCTGTGGTCTTCTGAAAATGAGAGCTGGATATCCATGGTGTAAAATCCATTTCCATCTTACATCTAAAAGTATATTTTTTATTTTATTATTTTATTTTATTTTATTTATTTTATTTTATATATTATTTTATTTTTTTATTGGAGTTCAATTTGCCAACATATAGCATAACACCCAGTGTTCATCCCATCAAGTGTCCCCCTCAGTGCCTGACACCCAGTCACCCCCACCCTCCGCCCACCTCCCTTTCCACCACCCCTTGTTTGTTTCCCAGAGTTAGGAGTCCCTCATGTTCTGTCTCCCTAAAAGTACATTTTTTAAAGTAGCGTGAAACCTCCTGTTTGGCACAGAACTGTAGGGGGAAAAAAAGATGTCTTCATTTCCTGAAACTAGGAGGTTGTGTTTACTTCAGCAGAAATACTACTAAATTGGAGTCATGAAGGCACTATTGTCAGCAAATCTCTACCCATAAAAACCCTGAGTAGCATGTGGAGGAGGGGTGTCTGCCTAAGTTTCACCTTCCTCAGCAGTGCCTACAATTGTCTGTTTACATAATTTATCATTTTATGTTAAATGTTATCATTTTATGTTATTATTTCCTACTACTGATCATCTTTTATTGCCCAACTGCAAGAAGAAAAAGTCAGGATAGATCTGGACACACAAATAGCTTCCTAAGAATCACTCAATAAAGGGCCCTGTAAACTTTCTCAGCCTGATCCCAAACTTTAATGCAGAACATATACCCTTGAACTTGAATAGACAATGAAATCTTCAGCTTTCATGGCCCTGAAGCTTCTCAGAACTTAGCTGTTCATAGCAATTCAATGATCGATTCTGGGTAGCTTTAACACTAAATGACTAAATTGGCCACCAAAGCTGAATTGAAGTTCTGATTGATTGAAAATGCTATAGGGAAGATAAACTTCCTGTGTTAGGATAAGAATGTTGTAGCATCTGAGCTTCTTGAAACCAGGTTCAACAGTAATAGTTGACAGTAGCACCATGAATGGTTTTCAGAGGACCTGATTGTCTTAATGAATGGCACCATAAAATGAAGTCAATAGCTGTGCCACAGTCTAAAGTCAAAATATGCTACTTCTTTGCTCACTGACAATTGATATGTCTCCCTCCGTTCTACTGATGAAATTCAGAATGAATATTGTTCACTGGGAAAAATACAGTCATTTCAAAACCTAAATTGTGTGTAGAATCTCATAGGTAGGAATACCCTAGAGGTCATTTGAGTTAGTCAGTTACATTGCTGTAGTACCTCACACCTAACTCTATTCTGATTTATTGTCTTTACCTAATACTGCATGAGCAAAAAGGCATCCTTTGAACTGAGAGCTTTACTTCCTATTCAGGATTCCTAAAATCTTATCTAGACTAGACTGAACTAATGTCTATTTCTTCTATTCGTTTCTGGGCCTCTTCAGGTTACAAACTCTGGTATGTTACATGGAAGAGGGCCACTCTGGCTGAATTATAACCAATTAATTATGTACTGAAATCTTATGAAAAGCCATAGACTTTATTTCCTGAAAGTGAAATATTTATAAGTGGAAAACACCATATATTTTGTGGTTTCTTGGTTGAAAACTGCCAATCTGTTAGATTTATTGCCTTTGGGACATTTTCTAAAAGACTGATTCTGGTGTTAGTCTCAGGGTTGTGTGTCTTCTGACAGTTAGATTGACACTTTTCCATCCTGCTTGGGAACAGAACTTATTGATTGCCCATCCCTCCATATAGTATTTAAGGGATAAAATATACAAGCAATGCAATGAAGCTAATTTGGTGGTGCAAAAGTCATTGCTGTCTAGGAAGAAAGTGTATGTGACTGATTGTCAGTAAAGTAAGCCTGTTAATTCATTTTTGAGAGTTTAATGCTATTGGGTTATTCAATACAAAAAGAAAATTGTATGTGACAATTGACACTGAGGATAATAGGCCTGGTATTCAATAAATATTTGAATTCCTACCCTAGTTTTTCACCGCTTTAGTGTACATATTTATGTCTTGGTTGAACTTTATGAACTGGAAAATGAAGATGTTATTTTAGCTTCTCTTCCCCATAGTAATGCCACATTTTTTTAGTATTATGTGGTGTTTCTACTTACTGTAGTGACTTCAAAACAGTCAATATGAAAATAACCATCAAGTAGAATTATGATGCTTTAACAATAGATTTTCATGTATCTGAAGTTCCTCTTCTTGTCACATTATCTTTCACTATTGTGTAAAATATTGCTCCCATGATAACTAAAGGTTTAGAATTTAAGTTATTGTATTAAAGGCCCTTGTTTAAAATGAATTCTCTTTCTTTTTTAAAAGATTTTGCTTATTTATTCATGAGAGACACAGGAAGAGAGGCAGAGACACAGGCAGAGGGAGAAGCAGTTTCTATGCAGGAAGCCCGATGCGGGACTTCATCCCAGGACCCCAGGATCTCACCCTGGGCTGAAGCAGACGCCAAACCGCGGAACCACCCAGGTGTCCCTCTTTCTTTTTTTTTAAGATTTTTAAATTTATTTTTAGAGAGAGGGAGAGTGAGAAAGGAGGGGCAGGGAGAAAAGAAGAAAGAATCTTGAGCAGATTCCCTGCTGAGTGCAGAGCCAGATGCTGAGCTCCATCTCACAACCATGAGAAAATGACCTGAGCCAAAATCAATAGTCTGATGTTCAATGAACTGAGCAACCCAGGAGCCTTTTTTTTTTCCTTTTTAACCAGTCAGTTATGAACTCCCTACTTTGATGACAAGCAGAACTGAAACTTTACTCAATATGGATGTCATGGCAGTAATAGATGTGAGATTTATTTCTCTACTGTTTCATATTGCTGTTATATACTACCCAGCTGTAGGGACCTGTATTATGCTGTGCCATGATTGTAGATTAACAGGAAAACTTTCCAGTTAAGTGAACGAAGCAAGAGGGCCTAAGGCATGTCATCTGTATTCTTCCATTGCCTTACTCATGCTCTTCCTCCTCTGCCTTAATATTAACTAATTATAGAAAATTCTAGTCTAAATTAGTAATTTAAAACAAACCACTTTATTACTTTGGTGTACATAAAGATACATCAGAGACCTGCTTATTAAAATAGAAAATCTTTCTTCACATATTTGGAAATGGCTACTAAAAAAATAACTGGAAAGCCCTTCCCTTAAGTAAACTGTCACTTTTCCTGGCAATTGCTTTCTTTATAAATTATACAAAAAGAAATCTTACTCTATCTTGTCTATATGATCACACACTGAAAAATACATCTAAATCCATGGAATTTTACTCTACTTACCATGTTAAATAACAGAACTTTCTTGAGTACTTCCCTCTTATTGCCAAAGAAACCATGGGTAATATTTAAGGGGAGTATTTAAGAGTACTTTATCAGTCAGAAAAAAATATATATATATATAGGCAGTTTAAACACTAGCATTACAACTTTACCCCTCTGCTTTATTTTCTTTAACATGACTTTATAACCTAGGATATCCATTTCATCTTTTATACCATGTTTGTGCTCATGGGTGACATTTTAATGAGAACATTTGATAAAGAGATAATATGTACATGTTAGAATGTGACAAGGTTAAGTATCTAAAGTTAAATGTACTACTGTGCATATATTAAATAGGTAACAAAATTTAAACTATAAAAAGAAATCATACATTTTTACTAGACTGATTCAGGTGGTAACCAGCCATAGTTACAACTGGAAATTGTAAGAGGACCAAAAACAGCAGGGCATCTGTTTTCTTAAATTGCCTTCATTAAGCTCTTCCTTAACCTCCTGTGAATAGCAAAGAAACTTATTTCTTGGCAGGTAATTATTGTTTTTACAGGTGCTTTTCTTTTAGCTTAATAAGGTCTTATGATTGTCTTTGCTATTTTAAGACCAAAAAATAAAAATAAAAAATAAAACTGTTATTCTGTTCTAAAATTGTTTTCTCCAGCTACAGAAGATCTCTAAATTGAACTTATTTTTAATATTTTTGTCATTGACCAATAAGTAATGAAAGTAAATCCTGACATGAATGACTTCTTGCTATTTTATTTAGCCAAGATAACTTGAAAGAAGTATTCTTTTCTTTTATGTCAGACAGACTAGGTATGTTTCATGAGTCTTACCTTTCAAGTTCGAATCCAACATTCACAATGTTTGTTCTGTCTTGGCAAGTTCAAGCTAAATGACAACTGGACCTACATTGTACAGTTGATTCTCACTGCATCATCCAATGATTTTCTCTTTCCTGTATAAAGAACATTTTGTAAAGAAAACTACAATCTTCAGAAAATTAAGCAATGAAAATATTCTTGTCATTTTGTTAATCTCTCAAGAGATAGGCTTTTTACCCAAAGTATTTAAATAATTTCTAGAAATGAATGGCTGATAAAGATACCAGTGCTCTCAGGGCACCAGCATGGCTCAGTCAGTTGAAAATCCAACTCTTGGTTTCAGCTCAGGTCATGATCTCAGGGTCTTGAGATCAAGACCCATGTCAGGCTCTGTGTTCAGCATGGAGTCTTTTTGAAATACTTTCCCCTCCCTCGCACTTTCCCTCTGCTCCTCCCCCCTGATCTTGTGTGCTTTCTCTCCTCTCAAAGATAAAAAAAATAATTTTTTTAACAGGAATGTGTGTTAAATACCACAAAGTGTGTCAATTTTCTAAATAATTTGCAAATCTATGTAGGTTGATTCTACATGTAACAAATGATTTCTACTATTCCAGGGTTTCCTGAAACAGGTAAGTTTTTGAAAAGCAGGAATTTTTGTTAGTATTTAAAATATGAGACTAGAGTTTTTTCTAAATTTTAATGTACATTTATTTTACAATTTTTATAAATAAACTATGTTAGTATATGTGCTGCCAAAGCAAGCACTAAATAAACGAAATCTAGTTTCATTATTTGTAATGTGTAACTCCTATGAAGTTAAATTTTCAATATAAAATAATTTTTTCATTCAAGATTTTACTTAAATTCATGTTAGTTAACATATTGTGTAGTATTAATTTCAAGGGAAGAAATTAGTGATTCATCACTTGCATATAACACAGAGTGCTTGTTAAAACAAATGCCCTCCTTAATGCCCATGACCCATTTACTCAATCCCCCACCCCCTTCCAGCAATCCTCAGTTTATTCCCAATAGTTAAGAATCTCTTATGGTTTGCCTCACCCTCTGTTTTTATCTTATTTTATTTTTCCTTCCCTTTAACCTATTTTCATCTGTTTTTTTCTTAAATTCCACATGAGTCAAATCACACAGTATTTGTCATTCTCTGACTGACTTATTTCCTTAGCATAATACACTAGTTCTATCCATATTATTGTAAATGTCAAGATTTCAACTTTGGATGACTGAATAATAAATATCACATTTTACATATCTATATATCTCACATCTTCATTACCCATTTACCATTTAATGGACATTTGGGCTCTTTCCATATGCTGGCTATTGTGCATAGTGCTTCTATAAACATTGGGGTAGCTGTGCCCCTTTGAATTACTATGTTTGTTATCTTTGGATAAATACCTAGTAGTGCAATTGCTGAGTTGTAAGGTAGTTCTAGCTTTAACATGTATTTTACTTGCATTGAGTTTTAACTGCAAACATTAAAACAATTTAACCACTCATAATGAATTATAAAACTGTGACAGTTAAATTGTACTATCACTTAATATTCATCATTATTAGAAGTGAAATATAAAGAGAACATGATAATGGTGAAAATTAATAAGACAGAAAACAACAAATGTTGGAGAGGATGTGGAGAAAGGGCAATCCTCTTGCATTGTTGCTGGGAATGTGAATTGGTACAGCCACTCTGGAAAACTGTGTGGAGGTTCCTCAAAGAGTTAAAAATAGAGATACCCTATGACCCAGCAATTGCACTACTGAGGATTTACCCCAAAGATACAGATGCAGTGAAACACTGGGACACCTGCACCCCCAATGTTTATAGCAGCAATGTCCACAATAGCCAAACTCTGGAAGGAGCCTCAGTGTCCATCAAAAGATGAATGGAGAAAGAAGATGTGGTGTATATACAAACACATACAGACACACACATAATGGAATATTACTCAGCCATCAGAAAGGATGAATGCCCATTATTTGCTTTGACATGTATGGAACTGGAGGGTATTATGCTGAGTGAAGTAGTCAATCAGAGAAGGACAAGTATTATATGGTTTCACTCATATGGGGAATATAAGAAATAGTGAAAGGGATTATAGGGGAAAGGAGGGAAAATGAGTGGGAAAGATCAGAGAGGGTGGCAAAATATGAGAGACTCCTAACTCTGAAATGAACAAGGGGTAGTGAAAGGGGAGGTGGGGGGGGTGGGATGACTGGGTGACGGGCACTGAGGAGGGCACTTGACGGGATGAGCACTGGGTGTCATACTATATGTTGGCAAATCAAACTTCAACAAAAAATATATATATTAAGTTAAAAAAGGAATATAAAGAGAACAAAATCTACACACAACTGTGCTGAAAGAGAAGAGATGGGTTTTATCTCATGTTTTGGATATGAAAATAATTGAGCTCATCTCAGAAAAAAAGAAAGCAGGTGCTTTCTTTTTAGTAAAAGTAAATAGTAAGTAGTACTATTTTACTTTTAGTAAAAGTAAATAGTAAAAGTAATAGTAAAGCTAAATCATAAAAACCCTATTTAGTTATTTTTAGCATGTCTCTTATTGTTTTCTTTCTGCTGGTTTCTTGTCTTCTGAGCCTGATTCTTGAACACATAATCACATGTGGGGGTGCTGGCAGTAAATGGGCCATAGAGGAAGTGTCAATAAATATGAAAAAGAAAATCTGACCATAATTATATAGACAGTCCACCCATATTGTTCAGCCAAATACCCATAGATAAATACAAATATTGCAGAAAAAAAGAATAATTCCCTGAAACATCTGTTCAGCTAGCTTCTAGTACTTGTAGTACATTCGTGTAGGCAATGAGCTCAGATTCTCCAGCATAACTGGCTGATAAGGCTACCAGTGGCCTGAGGACAATGAAGACTCAGAAACCAGGTGAAGCTCAGTGGGACTGCTGAGCCTGAGGATGCAATGGCCACAGCACCAGAGGCAGATGTCTCCCTATTTTTAACTTTTTGAGGAACCTCCATACTGTTATCCAGAGTGACTACCACCAGGTTTCTTTCTCACCAACAGTGCAAGAAGTTTCCTCTTTCTGCACATCCTCACCAACATCTGTTGTTTCCTGAGTTGTTCATTTTAGCCATTCTAACCAGTGTGAGGTGGTGTGCCATTGTGATTTTGATTTGTATTTTCCTGATTATAGGTGATGTTGAACATTTTTTCATGTGTCTGTTAGACATTTGTATGCCTTCTTTTGAGAAATATCTGTTCATGTCTTCTGTCCATTTCTTAACTGGATTTTTTTTAATTTTTGGGGTGTTGAATTTGATAAATTCTTTATAAATGTTGGATTCCAGCCATTCATCTGATATGTCATTTGCAAATATCTCCTCCCATTCTGTTGGTCATATTTTAGTTTTGCTAATTGTTTCATTTGTTGTGAAAAGGCTTTTTATCTTGATGAAGATAATAGCTCATTTGTGCTTCTGTTTCCCTTGCCTCTGGAGACCTGTCTAGTAAGAACTTGTGGTTGTCAAGGTAAAAAAAGTTAATGCCTGTGTTCTTCTCTAGGATTTTGATGGATTCCTGTCTCACATTTAGATCTTTCATCCATTCTTAGTATATTTTTGTGTATAATGTGAGGAAATAGTCCAGTTTCATTGTTCTACATGTGGCTGTTCAATTTTCCCCACACCATTTGTTGAAGAAATGGTCTTTTTTTCCATCGGATAATCTTTCCTGCTTTGTTGAAGATTAGTTGACTATCGGGTTGAGGGACTGGGTTCTCTATTCTGTTCCATTGATCTGTGTGTCTGTTTTTATGCCAGTACCATACTGTCTTGATGTAATAGAGCTTGAAGTCTGGCATTATGATGCTTCCAGCTTTGGTTTACTTTTTCAAAATTCCTCTGGCTATTCAGGCTCTAGGATTGTTTGTTCCAGCTTCTAAAAGTGCTGGTGTTATTTTGATAGGGATTATGTTGAGTGTGTAGATTTTTTTAGGTAGCATAGATATTTTTTATTATTTATTTATTCATGAGAGACACAGAAAGAGAGAGGCAGAGACATAGGCAGAGGGAGAAACAGGCTCCACGCAGGAAGTCCAATGTGGGACTCAATCCCAGACCTCCAGGATCACGCCCTGGTCCCGAAGGCAGATGCTCAACCACTGAGCCACCCAGGCGTCCCGGTAACATAGATATTTTATTAATATTTGTTCTTCCAACACATGAGCATGGAATATTTTTCCATTCTTTGTATCTTCCTCAATTTCTTTCATAAGTATTCTATAGTTTTCAGAGTACAGATGTTTTATCTCTTTAGGTAGGTTTATTCCTAGATATCTTATGGTTTTTGATCCAATTGTAAATGGTATTGATTCCTTGTTTTCTCTTTCTGCTAGTTCATGTTTGGTCTATAGAAATGCAACAGATGTCTGTGCATTCACTTTATATCCTGTGACTTTGCTGAATTCCAGTATGAGTTCTAGCAATTTTAGGGTGGAGTATTTTGGGTTTTCTACATAGAGTATCATGTTGTCTGCGAAGAGTGAAGGTATGACTTCTTCCTTGCTTATTTGGAGGCAGTTTATTTCTTTTTGTTGCCTGACTACTGAGGCTAGGACTTCCAGTTCTATATTGAACAAGAGTCACTGGTGAGGTTGGACATCCTTATCATGTTCCTGACCTTAGAGGAAAAGCTCTCAGCTTTTCCCCATTGAGGAAGATATTAGCTGTCTTTCCTATACAGCCCTTATATGTTGAGGTATGTTCCAACTATACCAACTTTGTGGAGGATTTTTATCAAGAAATGGTGTTGTATCTTATCAAATACTTTTTGCATGTATTGAGAGTACCATATGTTTTTTTTATTAATATGTTGTATCAGGATGATTGATTTGCAGACGTTGAACCACCCCCAACAGCTCAGGAATAAATCACACTTGCTTCTGGTGAATAATCCTTTTAATATACTTGTTGGATTTGATTTACTAGTATCTTATTGAAAATTTTTCCATCCATGTTCATTGGAGATATTAGACTATAATTCTCCTCTTTGGTAGGGTCTGTCTGGTTTAGTGATCAAAGTATTTCTGGGCCTCATAATTTGGAAGTATTCTTTCCATTTCTGCTTTTTGGGTTTTTTTATAATAAATTTATTTTTTATTGGCGTTCAATTTGCCAACATACAGAATAACACCCAGTGTTCATCCCGTCAAGTGCCCCCCTCAGTGCCCATCACACATTTACCCCCACCCACAGCCGACCTCCACTTCCACCACCCCTAGTTCGTTTCCCAGAGTTAGGAATCTTTATGTTCTGTCTCCCTTTCTGATATTTCCTACACATTTCTTCTCCCTTCCCTTATATTCCCTTTTACTATTCTTTATATTCCCCAAATAAATGAGAACATATAATGTTTGTCCTTCTCCGATTGACTTACTTCGCTCACAATAATACCCTCCAGTTCCAACCACGTTGAAGCAAATGGTGGGTATTTGTCATTTCTAATGGCTGAGTAATATTCCATTGTATACATAAACCACATCTTTTTATCCATTCATCTTTTGATGGACACCAAGGCTCCTTCCACAGTTTGGCAATTGTGGACATTGCTGCTATAAGCATTGGAGTGCAGGTGTCCCGGCATTTCATTGCATCTGTATCTTTAGGGTAAATCCCCAACAGTGCAATTGCTGGGTCATAGGGCGGGTCAATTTTTAACTCTTTGAGGAACCTCCACAGAGTTTTCCAGAGTGGCTGCACCAGTTCACTTTCCCACCAACAGTGTAAGAGGGTTCCCTTTTCTCCGCATTCTCTCCAACATTTGCGGTTTCCTGCCTTGTTAATTTTCCCCATTCTCACTGGTGTGAGGTGGCATCTCATTGTGGTTTTGATTTGTATTTCCCTGATGGCAAGTGATGCAGAGCATTTTCTCATGTGCATGTTGGCAATATCTATGTCTTCCTCTGTGAGATTTCTGTTCATGTCTTTTGTCCATTTCATGAATGGATTCTTTGTTTCTTTGCTGTTGAGTTTAATAAGTTCTTTATAGATCTTGGATACTAGCCCTTTATCTGATACGTCATATGCAAATATCTTCTCCCATTCTGTAGGTTGTCTTTTTTTGTTGACTGTACCCTTTGCTGTGCAAAAGCTTCTTATCATGACGAAGTCCCAATAGTTCATTTTTGCTTTTGTTTCTTTTGCCATCGTGGATGTATCTTGCAAGAAGTTACCGTGGTGGAGCTCAAACAGGAGGTTGCCTGTGTTCTCCTCCAGGATTTTGATGGAATCTTGTCTCACATTTAGATCTTTCATCCATTTTGAGTTTATTTTTAAAGAAATTTATTTATTTATTTATTTGCTTACTTATTAAATGTCCAGGTGTTGAACGGTTTTTATTGATTTTAGGGGAGGGGATCTCTCTATTTCCTGGATCTGAATGCCTGTTTCCCTTCCCAGATTAGGAAAGTTTTCAGCTAGGATTTGTTCAAATACATATTCTTGACCTCTGTCCCTTTTGGCACCTCGGGAACCCCAATTAAATGTAGGTTTTTCTTCCTCAGGCTGCCGTTTATTTCCCTTAATCTTTCCTCATGGTCTTTTAATTGTCTCTTTTTTCCTCAGTTTCCCTCTTTGCCATCAACTTGTCTTCTATATCACTCACTCATTGTTCCACCTTGTTAATCCTTGTCATTAGGACTTCTAGTTTGGATTGCATCTCATTCAACTTATTTTTAATTTCTGCCTGATTAGATCTAAATTCTGCAGTCATGAAGTCTCTTGAGTCCTTTATGCTTTTTTCTAGAGCCACCAGTAGCTGTATAATAGTGCTTCTGAATTGGCTTTCTGACATTGAATTGTAATTCAAATTTTGTAACTCTGTGGGAGAGAGGACTGTTTCTGATTCTTTCTTTTGAGGTGAGGTTTTCCTTCTAGTCATTTTGCTCAGTGCAGAGTGGCCAAAAACAAGTTGTACTGGGAAAAGGAGAAAAAGAGAGGAGAGAAAGAAGGAAAGAAAAGAGAAAAATAAAAAGGAAAAAATGAAGAAAAAAAGAAAAAAGAACAAAAAGGGAAAGAAAAAGAAAGAAAGGGAAAAAAAGTTGGGGAAAGCAAACAGAAATCAAAAAAAAAAAAAAACACGCGGGAGTATCTTCTGATTCTGTATACTTTAAGTCCCTTGACTTCCCCTGGAAGTTGTCCGTTTAGCTGGTCCTCTGGGGGCGGGGCCTGTTGTGCTGATTTTCAGGTGTTAGCACTTGGGGGAGGTGCTCTGCCGCCTGCCTGTGGTTGTTTACATCGTGAGGCTGCAGGAGGAACAACCACCGTCCGGGGCCAGCTCTGGAGCCCTGGATTCAGCTCCCGTAGTAACTACGGAGGTCTCAGTCTGCAGGGCCTGGATGCTCCGGGGGCGGGGCCGCTGATCTGCTCAGCTTGGGGCAGGAGCGTCCTTGCTGTCCTGGGCCCTCCTGGCCTCTGCCTGTCCCGGGGGGTGGCCAGATCCTGGGCTGTTTCCCCAGTGCGCTGTGCTCCTGGGCCTGTACTATTGGATTCGTGCTCCCAGCCACGTAGCCCCCTCCACGCGAGCCTCCGCCCGAGCCCCTCCCAGCTGCACCGTGGTCCAGCCTTGCGAGGGCTGCAGCCCTTTAGGGAGTTCAGCACACTGTCCCCGGGGTGCAGGTGTCTGTTAGTGTCCCAGGGAGCCTGAGGGCACCCCGCCCTCCCGGGGTCCTGTTCTAACTCCCCACAAGCGCCTTTCTGCCCGGGAAGATTGGTGAAGCTCCTGCTTCTCTGAGAGGGAGCTTTCCTGTCCTGGGGGCACTCATCACGGCCTTAGCCCAGCTCCTCGCGGGACCCCTCCCCCTTGGAGGCCTTTTGTTTCTTTATTTTTTTCCCCCATCTTCCTACCTTGATAGAAGCGTGAACTCTTCTCACTGTAGCATTTCAGCTGTTCTCTCTTTAAATCTCAGGACGAATTTGTAGAGTTTCAGGATTATTTGAAGGTTATCTAGGTAATTTGGTGGGGACAGGTGATTTGGGGACCCTACACTTCCGCCATCTTGCCCCTCCTCCCATTTCTGCTTTTTGGAACAGTTTCAGAAGAATAGGTATGAATTGTTCTTTAGTATTTTTTTTTAATTGTTCTTCAAATGTTTGGTAAATTCCCCTGGAAATCCATTGGCCCTGGAATCTTGATTTTGGAAGTTTTTTTTTTTTATTATTATTACTGATTCAACTTCTTGGCTGGTTATGGGTTTGTTCTAATTTTTCATTTCTTCCTGTTTCAGTTTTAGTAGTTTATATGTTACTGGGAATGCATTCATTTCTTCCAGGTTGTCTAAATTGTGGCACATATTTGTTCATAATATTCTCTTATAAATGTTTGTGTTTATTCAGTATTGTTTGTGATCTCTCCTCTTTCATTCATGATTTTATTTATTTGCATCTTTTCTTTTTTCTTTTTGATAAGTCTGACTAGAAGTTTACCAATTTTCTTTCAAAGAATCAGCTCCTAGTTTCATTGATCTGTTCTATTTTTTTTAATTTCTATGATTTCTTCTTTTTTATGACTTCCCATCTTTACTGAATTTAAGCTTTATTGGTTATTCTTTCTCCAGCTCTTTTAGGTGTGAGGTTAGTTTGTGTATTTGAGACCTCTCTTATTTCTTTAGGAAAGCCTGAATTCCTTATTCTTCCCTTTTGGGACTGCCTTTGCTACATCCCAAAGATTTTGGACTGTCATGTTTTCATTTTCATTTGCTTCCATATACTTTTTTATTTCTTTTTTAATTTTTTGGTTAACCCATGCATTCTTTAGTGGGATGTTCTTTAACCTCAATGTATTTTTGGTTCTTCCAAATTTTTTCTTGTGGTAGACTTCAAGTTTCATAGTATTATGGTCTGAAATTATGCATGGTAGTTTTCAACCTTTTTGTAGCAATTGAAGCCTGATTTGTGACCCAGTATTTGATCTATTCTGGAGAATATTCCATGTGCCCTAAAAAAGAAAGTGTATTTCTCTGCCTTAGAATGAATATATCTGTTAAGTCCATCTGGTCCAGTATGTCATTCAAAGCCCTTGTTTCCTTATTGATCTTCTGCTTAGATGATTTACCTATTGTTGTGAGTGGGTGTTAACATCCTCTGCTCTTACTCTGTTATTATCAATGAGTTTCTTTAAATTTGTTATTAATTAATTTACATATTTGGCTTCTCCCAAGCCAGGGGCATAAATATTTATAATTTTTAAATCTCCTTGTTGGTAGACCACTTTATTATGATATAGTGTCCTTCTTCATCTCTTATAAAAGTCTTTGGTTTAAAATCTAGTTTGTCTGATATAAGGATGACTACTCCATTTTTTTAATGTCCATTAGCACGATGAATGTTTCTCCACCCCTCACTTACAATCCAGTAGTATATTTTAGTCTAAAATGAGTCTCTTTTAAGCAGTATATCAATAGATCTTGCTCTTTTATCCATTCTGATACCCTATGCCTTTTTAAAATATTTATTTAATTATTTTAGAGAGAGAGATATTGCATGAGAAAGGGAAGGGGTAGAGTGAGAGAGAAATAATCTTCAGCAGACTCTCCACAGAGCACAGAGCCCAACATGGGAGTTGATCTTACAACCCTGAGATCATGACCTGAGCCAAAATCTAGATTTGGATGCTTAACCACCTGAGCCAACCAGGCACCCCTCTGATACCCTATGCCTTTTGATTGGACTATTTATTCCACTTACAATCAGAGTGATTATTTATAACTATCAGTTTAGTGCCATTGTATTACCTGTAAAGTTGCTGTTCCTGTAGATTGCCTCTGTTCCTTTCTATTCTTTGTTGCTTTTGGTCTCTCTTTCCCACTCAAAGGGTCCCTTTTAATATTTCTTGCAGAGGCAGTTTAGTGTTCATGAACTCCTTTATTTTTGTTGTCTGGGAAACTCTTTATCTCTCTTATTCTGAATTACAGCCTTGCTGGATAACATACTCTTTACTGCATATTTTTCCCATTTAGCATGATGAATATTCCATGCCACTCTCTTATGGCCTGCCAGTTTTCAGTGGATAGGTCTGCTGCTAATCTTATGTGTCTACCCTTGTAATTTAAGGAATATTTGTCCCTAGATGCTTTTAATTCTCTCTTTATCTTTGCATTTTGTAAGTTTCACTATGCTATGTCATGGTGTTGATATGTTTTTGTTGATTTGGTGGGGGAGTTCTCTGTATCTCTTGGATTTGAATGACTGTTTCCTTCCCCATATTAGGGAAGTTTTCAGCTGTAATTTGTTCAAATAAACCTTCTGCCCCCTTTTCCCTCTCTTCTTCTTATGGGACTCCTATGATATGGATATTATTTAACTTTATGGAATCATCGAGTTCCCTAAGTCTACCTTTGTGATCTAATAGCTTTCTTTTCCTCTTCTTTACAACTTCATTATTTTCCATAACTTTATCTTCTTTATCACCTATTGTCTCTGCTTCTTCAATTCTCATTGTGTTTATATCCCATCTATTTTGCATCTCAGTTCTAGCATTTTGCTATTTCAGCCTGACTAATTTTTAAATCTTTCATCTGTACAGTCAGGGTTTCTCTGGTGTCTTCTATGTTGTTGTTGTTGTTGCTGTTGTTGTTGTTTTCAAGTCCAGATAGTAGTCCTATGAATATTGTTCTAAATATTGTTCAGATATATTGCTTATATCTCTTTTCAGCAAGTCCCTGGTTCTAATACCTTCCTGACCTTTCTTTTGGGGAGAATTCCTCCATCTTGTCATTTTGGCTAACTTTCTGTTTTCTGTGTATTCTGAAAGTTTGTTACGTTTCCTGCATCTGAAAGTAGTGCTATATTAAAAAAGAATCATACATTGTCAAGGGCCTAGCACTTTCTGGTATATGCTATGTGCACTCTACTGTTGCTTTTTGGCTGTTCTTTCCCACTGGTCCATCATCTGTAAAGTTCCTCCTTCCTTGCAGTGGGGAGTGCTTGTACATTTAACTAGGTGTGCTTTGGTTTGTTTATTAAAATAAGGCTGATTCATTTCATGATTGGATTGTTTGTTTCTATGGTGTTGAGTTTAATAAGTTCTTTATAGATCTTGGAAACTAGCCCTTTATCTGATACGTCATTTGCAAATATCTTCTCCCATTCCGTAGGTTGTCTTTTAGTTTTGTTGACTGTATCCTTTGCTGTGCAAAAGCTTCTTATCTTGAAAAGAAACAGAAAGAGAGAGAGAGAGAGAGAGAGAGAGAGAAGGAGGAGGAGGAGGAGGAGGAGGAGAAGGAGGAGGAGGAGGAAATGAAAAAAACAAAGTAATAAGCAGAAAACTATAAGTTTGGTTTCAAAGGAAAAAAAAGTAAAGCCTGGTGATGCATGCAACGTGCTTCCTGTGCTGGTCTTCTAGAGGAGAGGCCCACTGCAGTGGCTCAGAGTGAGACCTGCGAAGCAAATATGCACTTGCCAGGCCTGAGGAATGAGTTTTGTTGTAATCCAATCCTACCTCCACTGGGGGAAGGGGGGCACTGTGTTGCTCTCGGACATCTGACTGTGTTGGTGGCAAAAGGGAAAATGGCACCATCCCATTATCTTGAATCCCAGGCAGGAGATCTCACATCTCCTGCTATTCAGGAACCTCTCATGGAATAGCAAGTGACATCAGCACACCCATTGCCACAGCTGTCCTGCATTTTATATTTGGTGTGGGGCTGGGATTCAAAACTCCAAATTTTAAACGACCCAGGACCATGTGGACTGTTCCCCTCTTCTGGCTAGAGCCTTACCCTGCTATGTCTGATGTCTTCTTTCCCAGAAAAATAGTCCCACACTTGTGCAGTGTGTAGAATCTATGGTGTAGCACAGGGAAAACTGACAACCAGGTTATCCACCTTTTTTTTCTGTCTCCTGCCAATGAAAGGTCATTTGCTGGTCCCTGAAGGGTCTTTTATCATTAGAAAGGCAATGGTACTCCAGGAAGGGGAACATTCTGCTCCACTGTGACACAGTAAATCCCTACACCATGTTATGTACTCCCCAGCCAGCACCCTCCTCCCCAGGGGCTCACACCACAGCTCTACTCTAGCAAAAGTTGCACACTTCCAAAACCTTGGAATTTGAGCTCTAGACATTGTTTACAAAATATCTGTGATACTCAGTACCCCCTTGCTCCCCAGACCATGGTCTGGAGAGGTTTTCTTTTTGTGCAAACCTGAAGCTCCACTCTCTCTACCCCTCTCTTTCTCTCTCTTTTCTTTCTTCATAGAAGGGGATCCCTCCCCTCTGTGGCACTGCAGTTTTTCTCTCCCCTAATTCAGTTCTACGTATCTCACACACACCACACTGTCTCTCTCCAACATGGAGATACTTCTCCCAGTCCTCAGATTGATTTTCTGGGTGTTCCAAGTGATATGACCTCAGCACAGTTCTGATCAAGATAAAAGGAAGCCTAGGATCCCCCTACTTATCCACCATCTTAACTCTTCCTATAATGTTACTTTTATATACCAAAGGCCATCTGTTACTCCAGTCAACGTTTTGTCTTTACTCAATGCCTTAAATCCCACCTAATGCTTTATGGAAAATCACCAAGGATCATACTCTAGCTAACTTCTTCCTTAAAATATAAAGAAATTCAAGAACAAGTGACTTATTAGAAAGAGAAATGACACATAATCATTTCTCAACTATAGCTCCCATCTCCATAGTCTTTCTAGTTGCTTCAAGTACATTCTGAGATATGTGCAATTCTTTCAGAATTAATTATGTTTCAGAAATGTTGTGGTGTTTATTAACCTGAAACAGTAGTTATATAAGCTTTTCTTGCAGCAGTATTCATATTAGCCCAATCAATGGGCACTACCACACTTAGAATTTAGATCATCTATTTGGTAAATGGAGCATTTAAAACCTTTTAGGTCTACAACATTAATATGAAAACTTCAAGCTAATTTTTTAAGACATACTTCAGTACTACTTTCTTACTCCTTTATTCCAATCATCTATACTCCCCTTATATATATACTTATTATATTTCCTTTTTATTTTATAAAGTTCTGTATGAGCTTCCATAGACTCTCAAATGAAGTCAATCTCAAAGGAAATAAATTATTTTGTCACTTTTTTCAGTCATTATATCTTAGAGCATGTTCGTTTAATTTAAATACAATGGTTTACAGAATCTAAAATTCTGAATAAAGGCCAGACTTCATTTTACTCAGGACAGGGCATTTGATATGTAGGAGTACATTTAAAATACCTCATGAACTGAAAGGGACACCTGGGTGGCTCAGCGGTTGGGCGTCTGCCTTCGGCTCAGGGCATGATCCCGGGATCCGGGATCAAGTCCCACATTGGGCTCCCTACATGAAGCCTGCCTCTCCCTCTGCCTGTGTCTCTACCTCTCTCTGTGTGTGTCTCTCATGAATAAATAAATAAATTAATTAATTAATTAATCTTTTAAAGAACTGAAAAAAAGTTGAAAAATAAGTGTGTCATCACTATAAGGTTTTCCACATACTACATGAAAGTAAAGAATTTAGGATGCATTTTATATTGTCCCCTTCTTTAAGGTAGACTGGGACCTATAACAAAAAGCAATATAGCTTCTAGACATGTATGTATGTAGGTATGAAATCTTGTGTAAAATATGTGTATATATGAATTTGTGTTTGGACTATTTTCTTTCCTGCTACAAAATAATGTCTGGACTGAGTGCCCTTTAATTATGTAGTTTTATGCAAGGTAAGAACATCACAGCATCAATATGTATCACAAAGCAGCATGAACAAAAGTAATCTAGATTTATTGGCACTTCTATGCTAACCAGATGATTAGACTTCAGGCTACTGTTAAAGACTGTTAGGTTAATAAAAAAATAGAAGAATTGGAACTGAAGATGATGTAGCTGGAACAGAGTCTACAAAAAGAAACAAAGAAATGAGTAAGTTAGACAAAGTAAGGCAGTATCTCCAAGTCCAAAGTTCAGAAGTTTATATTTTATTTTTTAAGTAATTTTTTAAAGATTTTATTTATTCATGAGGGAGAGAGAGAGAGAGAGGCAGAGACAAAGGTAGAGGGAAAAGCAGGCTCCATGCAGGAAGCCCGATGTGGGACTCGATCCTGGGACTCCAGGATCATGCCCTGGGCCGAAGGCAGGCACTAAACCACTGAGCCACCCAGGAATCCCCCAGAAGTTTATATTTTAAAATGATAAGCAATAAGAAGCAACTGAGAATACCCAAGTAATAAAATGAGATTAAATTGATATGCTGTATAAATAATCTGGCAGTAGTATGGAAAGCTTTAAGAATCAAACATTTATAAATCTAGAAAATGTTTTCCCAAAGTCCACAGTTTGCACTAAATAGGTAATAAAATAGTCAACATACTTAGCTATTAGCTTCAAACAAAAGACCAAATGACTGAGAGGTCTTAATGTTTACCAAGTGAATAGTCAGCTTGGGCTTTTTTGTTTTGGTAAGATTTGTTTTTTCTTTTCTTTTTTTATAATAAATTTATTTTTTATTGGTGTTCAATTTGCCAACTTACAGAATAACACCCAGTGCTCATCCCGTCAAGTGTCCCCCTCATTGCCCGTCACCCAGTCACCCCCACCCCCTGCCCTCCTCCCCTTCCACCACTCCTAGTTCGTTTCCCAGAGTTAGGAGTCTTTATGTTCTGTCTCCCTTTCTGATATTTCCCACACACTTCTTCTCCCTTCCCTTATATTCCCTTTCACTATTATTTATATTCCCCAAATGAATGAGAACATATGTTTGTCCTTCTCCAATTGACTTACTTCACTCAGCATAATACCCTCCAGTTCCATCCACTTTGAAGCAAATGGTGGGTATTTGTCATTTCTAATGGCTGAGTAATATTCCATTGTATACATAAACCAAAATGAAACACTGGGACTCCTGCACCCCAATATTTCTAGCAGCAATAGCCAAACTGTGGAAAGAGCATCGGTGTCCATCGAAAGATGAATGGATAAAGAAGATGTGGTTTAAGATTTGTTTTTTTCTAAACCTATAATTGCCTTTCTTTACACAGCCTATAGAAAAAAAGAAATCACTATGCTGAACAGAATGACCACCTCAAAGTAATCTAAAAATTCTTTTGGTATCAGATCACCAAGTAAATTTAAGAATGTGAGATTTGCTTCTCTTCTTCCCTGAAGAATCATGGTCTCTTTACCATGCCAGGCAAGTGCCCAACTGCTTTTATGGACACTCCTATAAGGTCACATGCCTGAAAAAGCTTAAAATTTCCCATTGTATTAAATATCCATTATAGAGAGGCTGTTACTTCTCTCAAAATTAGAAACATTGTGTATTCTGAAATGTATAATGAAATATATTTTGGTATTAACTGCTTCATGAAGGCTTAGAAGCTACTAGCAGTTGCCCCTGGAAATTTAAAATATGAAAAACTTCATGTCATACAATGAAAAAGGTTTCAGTCAAATGATTTAGCTCATTTTTCATTCCCTGTGCTTAGGGCATTGTCCTTTGGCATTCAGAACTGGTAGATCTGATTTTAGAACAATGGAGAAAGATCTCAGTTCTCTATTTTCAAGTGCCTTCTCAAGACACAAG
The DNA here is from genome assembly GCF_011100685.1 of Canis lupus familiaris. Taxonomy (NCBI): domain Eukaryota; kingdom Metazoa; phylum Chordata; class Mammalia; order Carnivora; family Canidae; genus Canis; species Canis lupus. Next base: position 51,102,223 of record NC_049260.1, on the reverse strand, counting down.
ATCTTCAGGCAAAGATAAATCTTTGCTGACTAACTATTGTGTTATTGACAAAGAGAAGAATGAACAAATTATGAAACTTCTTAATAAAAATGGTGGTAAAGTACCACCTGCTTTTCTATTGTTATGACTCCTTGCATTTAACAAATGTTTATTGACTGTCTACTCTGTTTCAAGAACTGGAAATACAAAGGTCAGTAAAAGAGGGCCCCAGCCCTCATGGAGCCTAGTCTATTTTAGGGGAGTCATATTAATCATACAAATGTAATTATATTAAATGCAAAGAGTAGGGATGCCTGGGTGGCTCAGTGGTTGAGTATCTGCCTTCAGTTCAGGGCATGATCCCTGGGGTCTTGAGATCCAGCACCGAACTGAGCTCCCCACAGGGAGTCTGCTTCTCTCTTTGCCTATGTCTCTGCCTCTCTCTGTGTCTCTCATGAATAGATAAATAAAATCTTAAAAAAATAAAGGCAAAGAGTAAAAGTGGAAAAGGAAACTTTGTTTACATATATATATTGTCCATTCCTCCTAATTATACTGTAAGGTTCAAGAGCAGGGATTTAATCTTTTTTCTCCCTGTATTCCCAGTACTGAGAACATAGTAGCATCTTAGTATGTATTAATTGAGAGACTAAATGGATAAACCATCAGATAAGCTCTCTGTTAGAGGGTTGTTTTGGGATACTTGGACAGAAATACAAGATCTTGGGACAAAGAACTCTCTATACAGAGTGAAATTTCTAAAGAGGATGCTAGTCTGGATCATTTCACTTACAGCCAAGAAATGTGCCTGGGAATCTGCTTGAAATGAAGCAAGATGACATTCTATGGAGAGCCTGAACGTATTCTGATTCATTGTGGAAGCTATCCACAAATGGGGCAAAAAAGTCTGCCTTAGTTTTTGTGATTGAAATGCTATTAAACATTTCATGTTTTTTCACCTTTTTTCAGCCCCCAATACTCATTTATTTTTAAAATATTTGTTTCTATTTATCTCACACTATTGTGATGACCTGTAAAAAATGAGAGTTCAATCTTCATACTCCCAGAAGGTTTCTATTCTAATGGTTTTTATCTTAGCATGATAAGTACAGTTATTGCATGTTTTGTTACATATATATGCCCCCCAAAGTTGACTAGGAAGTGAATTTCTTGAAATAAAATTTTAAGTAACATTGGTTTCCATTAAAGACAGAAACCACAGACAGATCATAGAGTAGGAAACTTACCAAAGAATTGATCAATATGGTTGCATCCTTTTGCATACAGGAGTGTATTATATAATAATAATACTAGGGCCTCATAGGATGGGAGAGTATTTGGCTTCTGCTATTTAATTCCAGGATCTCCCCTTACCTTTATTCTATTTATGCACTTTCCCAAATCATAAGAATTCCTCCCATGCTTGGTGAGCAACTGACTCATGTTCACCAAGGGTAATGTTTAGTTTGATTTCCCAGGATGATATTTCTTATGCATGTTCCTACCAAAAAGGAGAAAGTATGAAGTTGTAATTCCTGGAAATCTTGTTAATTGTATCTGTCATCACAGTAATTAAAATGACACTTGGGTTTATATAATGAATAATGCAGTGGTTCTTTTTTTTATAAATTTATTTTTTATTGGTGTTCAATTTGTCAACATATAGAATAACACCCAGTGCTCATCCCGTCATGTGCCTCCCTCAGTGCCCATCACCCAGTCACCCCCACCCCCCCGCCCACCTCCCCTTCCACCACCCCTCGTTCGTTTCCCAGAGTTAGGAGTCTTCCGTGTTCTGTCTCCCTTTCTGATATTTCCCACTCATTTTTTCTCCTTTCCCCTTTTTTCCCTTTCACTATTTTTTATATTCCCCAAGTGAATGAGACCATATAATGTTTGTCCTTCTCCGATTGACTTATTTCACTCAGCATAATACCCTCCAGTTCCTTCCACGTCGAAGCAAATGGTGGGTATTTTTCATTTCTAATGGCTGAGTAATATTCCATTGTATACATAGACCACATCTTCTTTATCCATTCATCTTTCGATGGACACCGAGGCTCCTTCCACAGCTTGGCTATTGTAGACATTGTTGTTATAAACATCGGGGTGCAGGTGTCCCGGCATTTCATTGCATCTGTATCTTTGGGGTAAATCCCCAGCAGTGCAATTGCTGGGTCGTAGGGCAGGTCTATTTTTAACTCTTTGAGGAATCTCCACACAGTTTTCCAGAGTGGCTGCACCCACCAACAGTGCAAGAGGGTTCCCCTTTCTCCACATCCTCTCCAACATTTGTAGTTTCCTGCCTTGTTAATTTTCCCCATTCTCACTGGTGTGAGGTGGTATCTCATTGTGGTTTTGATTTGTATTTCCCTGATGGCAAGTGATGCGGAGCATTTTCTAAACGCCGTGGTTCTTAACCTTGGCTGCATATTGGAATCTGCTGTGATGTTTACAAAACACTGATGTCTGGGATGTATTCCTAAAAATTCCAATTTAATTTGTTTGAAATAATATTGGGCATTAGGACTTTAAAAATTCTTCCAGATGATTCTAAAGTTTAAGCAATAGTGAGAAATACTGCTTTATATATTTTATTAATTTGACACCATCCACAGATGTGATAATAGGAACTTTCTGAATCAATAAAGTTGATAACTTCCCCTGAAGTAATTGGAACCAAACCAACATTTGAAGTACTTCCAACCAGGAACATGGGTATATGTCCCCCAAGATAGTATGAGAATTATACATTTCTCCCTCATACTATCAAGCCTTTGGGAAAAAAAAGAAAACTCTCTTGAAAATACCTTTTTTATTTTATTTTTTTTACATTTCCAGTGATGTATAGCTCTCACCTTGAGAGATTATAAGAATTAAAGGGAGATGATTCGATAATACTAAACATATCATTAACTGAAACACTCTGAGATATGTCTTTGCAATAGCTTCCAAAGTGGAGATAGGCAACAGTTGTGTTTGAATTGTTATATGGTCCATGTAGGAGCATGTACTATTTAAAAATTTGTGCCCCCTTCTATGACACAGACCAGTACAGTTCCATTAAGCCAGTTTTCTTATAGATAGCTGGGCCTTCAGATTTATCTGTTCATGACTTATCTTAAATAGTGCCAGCCAGGAGCAGCTTTACAAAGTAGCACGGTAATAAATTTAATATCACCACTCTTCATCTAGGTGACAGTGACCAAACCAATAAAGTAAGTAAAAGTGGTGATCACCTCTGAAACTTTAAGAATTCTGGTAACTTCTTTTAAGTCTATCTTGGTTGTTTCTCTCACCCGCTCTCCATTCCCCAACTTTATCCTATTGCTACATCATCCTAGTTGCTCCATGCTCTAGGGTAGTGGACTGCTGCTTATACTTTTAGATCATCAACAGCATTTTTCCATTTCAGTCAGCACATCCTCTGAAAACCCTTTAATTTCCCAACTTCCCAGTCATGGGGTTAACTGTCATGGCTTAATAGAATAGTCACTAGGAAGAAAACCTAGCAAGGACTCTCAAAAATTGTTCAAGGTCATAAGACCATTCCTTGTGAAGCAAGGTTAATGGAACTGAAACTATATACTATAGAGAAGAAAAGGCTTAGAGGATTAGTAAGGGAAGGAGATATCCTTGCTAACACTCATGGGAGCATGTTAAACAGCTTCCAAATGTTTTTTACTAATACTTTAATGGACGTAAGCTGCCAAAAGATAGGTATTCTATATAGGGCTTTAAAGGCAATATTAGGGCAGTCCGGGTGGCTCAGTGGTTTAGCGCTGCCTTCAGCCCAGAGTGTGATCCTGGAGACCCCGGACCGAGTCCCATGTCTGGCTCCCTGCATGGAGCCTGCTTCTCCCTCTGCCTGTGTCTCTGCCTTTCTCTCTCTCTCTCTCTCTCTCTCTCTCTGTCTCTCATGAATGAATAAATAAATAAAATCTTTTTTAAAAAGGCAATTTTTTAGGTAGTATTAAAGAACAGAATTATTTTTTCTTTTTTTCTTTTAGATTTTATTTATTTATTCATGTGAGACACAGAGACACAGGCAGAGGGAGAAACAGGCTCCATGCAGGGAGCCCGATGTGGGACTTGATCCTGGGGACTCCAGGATCATGCCCTGACTCAAAGGCAGGCACTAAACTGCTGAGCCACCCAGGGATCCCTAAAAAACAGAATTAAAAGTGATCTGTTTCTTTTCCACTTCTGAATTATTTGATATGTATAAGATGGCACTTATTATATGCAACCCAGAAGTCTAATTAGTTTTTTTCTTTACCTATGCCCCACTCTGGCTTCTAGATTTGCTGAAAGCAGGACAATTTTGCACTAATTTTTGTACCTTGGTAGCTAAGGTTCAGGCACATAATAGATTCTCAACAACTTATTGAGTATGTGAACAAAAGAGCAAACTCTGGCAGTAAGAAGCTTTATAAGCTGTGAAAGTTTTTTAAGAAAAATTGTAGATTCTTATTCCTTAGGATATATGACTTCAAGATTAGGGATAAGATAGAAAAATGTATAAGCATAAGGAGCAGAATTAAGTTTAGAACATTTATATTGGCTGTGTTCACAAGGGCATATTATTGTCTCCATTTCAACATTCCTGCTACAGCTGGGCTTCGTCAGCTTTTGCCACTTCTGCTTTGCTCCCAGACCAGTGAGATAGAAGAATTTGGTTTGCTCAAGTGTTCTCAACCTCTGTGGTGAGTGAAAGCCCGTGAACTAGCAGGACACATAGCTACTCTTGGCTCAGTCCGGAAATATCCCAGTACAGAACATGAGGAGTTCTACTTCCACTTTCCAGTCCCTAGAGAAAATAACAGTTTGGGTGTGAAAGGTGATGGCTGTATAAGGGACTAAGGGAATATACCAGGGAAAGTCTACTTCCTCTCTACTTGAATTAATCTGGACGGTATTGTGCAATATGAAGGAACACAAACTTTGAATCACACAGAACAGGGTAAGATTTGTGGTTCACTGGTTTCTGGGCAAGTTACTTAAATTCAGAGTCTCTGTTTTATATATAAAGTGATAACTGACAAAGTTGGGATTACACACACACACACACACACACACACACTTAGTTTTCAATAATCTTTAAGATCAGAGATCTAAAGTTTTTCCTATCCAGGGAGCTCCTTTGCAGGTTACCAAATACTCTGCTCTCCATAGGAAAGTTTTAGACAATTTCTTCTGACCTTGCTTTCTACTCTGACTGTTGTCAAACCATTATCTAAATGTGGGTTGTCTATTTTTTCTTTACCATTTTTCCTGATTTCAGAAACAATGCATGAAAATTATTAACAATGAGAACACCACAGAGCAGAATAACTTTTATTAAGCATTTATACACATTTTCCATTTTATCTTCAATATCTCCATATTTTATAATATGTAAATTTTAAGTTCTCTGTTGCATATGAGAACACTTAGTTGAGAGATGAAATAACTTACATAAGTTCCCATACCTTAATAAATAGCAGGTCTAGGATTTAAATTCAACCCTCCTTCTTTGTAGAACGTGAAAGGCCCTCATTAATCCACTCCATAGATTAAAGTTTGTCATTTTCCCTGCACAGAATTGCCCTATGTATATATTAACCTATTATTTAAATGGATTCATTATACATTCTCTTTTAAATTTTTTTCTTCAATTAAGAATATGTTGTAGACAACTCTTTGTTTCTGAACATAGTGTATAGATTTATACCACTTTTTAACAACTTCATGGTATTCTTTATTATATTGATAAACTACAATTTATTTAAACAATTCTAAATTATAGTTCATTTCTATGGACATATTGATAGATATTTAGGTTGCTTCTAATTTTTACCTATTATAATCAATGGTTCAATAAGGACCCTTGTCTGTATTTCATTTTACACTTGTCTAAAGATTTCTATAGAATAATATCCTAAAACTTCAATACCTCAGTAAACATGCTTTTTCTAAATATTGATAGATATTGCCAAATTGTCTTGAAAATGGTAGCAACAGTTTACACTTTGGCCATCTCCATGGTAGAGTGCCTCTTCCCCCATACCTTCAACACTGAGCAGTATCAACTGTTTTTATTTTTTTGTCTATTGCAAGTGAGTTTTAGCATATTCCCATGTGTTTATTAGCTAAATGTATTACTTCTTGTGCAAGTTATCTCCTAACTATTACTCAATTTTTATTGGTTTATTTAAATTATTTTTATTTATTTGTAGATGCTATAATATACAATGGATAATTTATGAGATTTTCAATGCTTTAGTCTTGTCTATTAAAGTAATAAATTATAGCTATAAAAAATTTTGAACTGGAACCCCTGGGTGGCTCAGCAGTTCAGTGCCTGGCTTCCGCCCAGGGCGTGATCCTGAAGTCCCGGGATTGAGTCCCACATTGGGCTCTCTGCATGGAGCCTGGTTCTCCCTCTGCCTGTGTCTCTGCCTCTCTCTTTCTCTGTGTCTCTCATGAATAAATAAATAAAATCTTTAAAAAATGGAAACAAATGAAAAGCAACAAGGCAAAAATTTATTTTAAGCCCACAAATTAAAAACAAGTATTTGATTATTATTTTCCACATGTATAATTATTAAAAAATATTTTAAAAATATGATCATTGGGAAAGATGGAAACTTAAAAGAAAAAATCAAATGCAATATGCAAGTCCATCATATTTTTCAGATTATGACCTATATAGAGTTTCATAGTCTGCTTTATTGTTTCCTATTACCTTGTAAACATTTTCCCAGCCATTACAATTTTTTCCAAAACTATGATGAAATTTTCAATAATTTTATTGAGATATAATTTGCAGAACATAAAGTTCACGTATTTAAAATGTACAACTCAATGATATTTATTATATTCACAGAGCAGTGCAACAATCATCATAATTGATTCTAGATTATTTTAATAATCTCCAAAAATAAATTTGTACCCATTAACAGTCACTTCTCAGTACCCTCTGTCTCCTAGCCCAAGGTAATGATTTATCCATTTTCTGATTCTATAAATTTGCCTATTTTTAAATGAAGTTTTAATGTTGGCTTATTTGTGTCTACCTGCCAATATGGTCACAGACACCTTCTTAAAATGGAATGTGTCAGGTAATGTAAACTTCTACTTAATACAGTGGGAATTTTATTTCATGGTATGCAATTACATAGCTTTGGGTATCCCCTAGGTTAAATCATTTTCTAAGGCAAAAGAGCTACTCAAGTCTGGGGGCTGAAGTCTAGTATATTGGTCAAGGATAGAGGTGCTGAAGAGAAAGTCACCCATCCACACAAGAAGTGGTCCTACTTCACCTTGAACTTCACTTAGAACCTCCTTATTTTCCTCCAATTATTCCTCTAAAAGACCTACCAAATCTTCAAAATCCATTTCAAATGCTACCTCAAACCCTTTCCTGACTCTTTGAAGATTTAGTCATTCATTCCCCTTTAGTTTTATAGCACTTTAAACTACTAGTTATAACATCTTTCATATTCAGTTTGGTTAAACTTAACAGATACTAAGTACCTGGCCCTTGGCTGGGCCCAGAATTACAGAAGTGAAAGTCATAGTACAAGACACAATATTGAATAATGGTAACCAGAATATGAGTTTTGGCTACAAACTGTATAGGTTCAATTCTGAACTCTGCTTCAAATTAGCAATGGAGCCTCACGAAAGTTGTCTACGTTCCTGCAGCTTTACCTTGTCATCTGTAAAATGTGAATAAAATTAGTACCTTCATCATAGCATTGCTATAAGGGTTAAATAAAGGAGACAGTCCCTGTAAGATACCTAACACAAGCCTGACAACAAGTCATCAATCAAAATTTTTGGCACTGAGGGGGGCACTTGACAGGATGAGCACTGGGTGTTATTCTGTATGTTGGCAAATTGAACACCAATAAAAAATAAATTTATTATTTAAAAAAATTTTGGTGAAATAAATTGGAATTAAACTGAAAGTCTACTCAAAAGAGGTCTACAGGAAAGACTGGCAAGCACAGCCTGTCAGTGATCTTCCTAGGCATTGGGATATGAGTGTTTCTTGCTCAAATCTCCATGTCAGTGGCTAAAGTGGGTGGGCGTAGGAAACTCATGAAATTTAGACAGTGTGTTTATATCACATCCACCCACTCAGAGTCACCACAATTGTTTCACTTCCTTTTTTGTCACCTTAAGAACTGGAGCTCAAGAAATTTTGAGTTTTATTGTTCAGTCAAAAAAAGAGCTGGTGGCATATGCTTGTTTCATTTTTTTTGTTGTTGCTGTTGTTTCCCATTATGTGTACATGCATGTAACCAATGGATCCAAACTTGATTTTCAAGTGCAGTCTTGGTTATTCCAGATTTATCAATTCTATTGGCTTTAAAGGATGAGGCAAGCTCAGAGTCCCCCTACTACTCACCATCTTAAGCCCCCATTGGCTTTATACTTTAGAAACTGGAGCCAAATAAAAAAAAGTAGTTTTACTCTGACCAGTATAGAAGGGGCTTCTTCTGAATACATTTCTGGTGGTAATTTAGCAAAACCTTCAGAATTAATGGATATTGCAGTATGAGTGGCAGTTACAAGCAGTCTAAGTTGTAATCCTGGTTCTGACGCTGATTTCACTGTGTAGCTCTGAACAAATTCCATTATCTTTCTTGGCTTCAATTTTTCCCACCTGTACAGTTGACGCAAAGTAGAACTCATGGTGATCTCATGGGATTCTCTAGGCTCTGACTTTCTGTGATTCTAAATATAGGCCTGGAGTTTGGTGGCAAAGAAGGGAGTTGAATGTATTATAGGAACTCTTGGTTCACCATCTTTGGGTCTCCGTTCCTTTCGCTACTCTCCTTTCCTCAAAGGGAAAGGCTTCACCTCCCATGGCTTCCCCATCATCTCTCTCTAAATGATTTTCAAAGAACTCCCTCTGGCTATGACCACTCATCCTGCCATATTCTCTCTGGGAGGACATCTCTATGCAGGAGTCACATCACTCTGTTTCCACATGACTGATCTCAAACTACCTTCTGTTAAAAATAGAAGAGTTCTATTTGTGGTCTTATTGTTGCCCAGGACATCCAGATCTATAGCAGTATCTGTGCTTTCCATTTAACCATTATTCACTCTGGCACAGCCGAATCTTAGCCACTCTTCTTTTCCCAGGCTCTGGTATCCACTTCTAATCTAATTTCATTGCCACCATCCTACATTTGCTCAGTTGTTGCACAATCATCCAGGCTGGTGTCACTGTTTCTACTCTTACCCCTCAGGAGTCTATCATGGAAAAGCCAGGAAAATCCTTTCCAAACACAAATCAGATCATGTGATTTCCATGTTCAGATACCTCCAATCATTCTTTATGTTAGAACAAAAGCTAAGACCCTTTAAACGATATATGGGGCCCTGCATGATATATTCTCCCTCAACCATCCCCTTTCCCACACATCCTCTACCAGTTTTCTCCTTCACTCAGTCTGCTCTAACCACTCTTACTTGAGCATGCTAGGCATGCTTCCTGCTTAACATCTTTCCATTTACAGTCTTCCATTCCTGAAATTATTTTTCTCCAGATATCTGCCAAGCCTGATCCCTCACTTTATCAAATATCTTATCAATTGCCACTTCTCAGGAAATACATGTCATCTTATTAATCTCTGTATTAGTTTTCATTATTGCCATAGCAAGTTACTATAAACTCAGTGGCTTAAAATGACACAAATTTACTATCTCACAGAACTGTGAGGCCATAATTCTGCCATGGATATTATTGAGCTAAAATCAAGGTGTCACCAGGGCCACATTACTTTCTGGAGACTTTAGGGGATAACCTATTTTAGAGTTGTCTTTCTCAGCTTTTAGAGGCCACCCACATTATTTAGCTAATGACTTCTTTCCTCCATCTTCAAAGCTAGCCATGTGGTAACTCCTTGTGTTTTTTATCCATAGTAACATTTTCCTCTGACTCTTTTGCCTCCTTCTTCCACTTTTAAAGACCTTAGTGATTACATTGACACCACCTGAATAATCCAAAATAATCTCAATGTTGATTGAGAAGTTGATTAACAACCTTAACTCCATCTGTAAATGTAATTCTCTCTTGCCATGTAATGTAACATATGCACAGATTCTGGGAATTAGTGGACATTTTGGGGGGTCCAGAATTCTCCCTACCACACCCTTTGTCCCACGGCACTTCTTTAACTTTATGGTATTCATCACCACTTGTCACATTATAGTCTATATTCATATTTTCTAGTTAAACAAGCATATAATCAAAACAGTCAAATAGTTATTCAATGCTTTCTAAAGCATTTCCCCTTCTTCAGAGACAGTTACTTTCAACTCTTCTAACTGATATTCTGATATTTTGACTTTGTAACTCTAAATAATGTCCTTATATTGCTATCTCTTTTATAATCTTTTACAGACATGAGAATCTAGCCCTCATTCACTCTCTTAATTCCATTTACCCAAATCCTGTACTTACACACTCATACATATTTCTAGTTTTCCCATTCTCCAAGTAAATTCATAGATAATTTTGGTGGTGAAAACAACTTTCAGCATATATGTTACTGGGACTTCATGGCTTAGTCATATTGCATATTTTACTTTTAATTTCCATATTTTTGGTTGTTTGTTTAATATTGATTTCTTTCCATTAGAAACTAAGCTCTATTTCTTTTTTAAAAAATATTTTATTTATTTATTCATAGAAACACACACACACACACACAGAGAGAGAGAGAGAGAGAGAGAGGCAGAGACACAGGCAGAGGGAGAAGCAGGCTCCATGCAGGGAGTCTGACATGGGACTCGATCCCAGGACCCTAGGATCATGCTCTGGGCCAAAGGCAGGTGCTAAACCGATGAGCCACCCAGAGATTCCCCTCTATTTCTTTTTAAAATTTAAATTCTATTTGCCAAACGGTTAGTATAACACCCAGTGCTCATCACATCACATGCCCTCCTTAATGCCCACCACCCATTGACCCTATTTACCCCATTTACCCACCCACCTCACCTTCAGCAACCTTCAGTTTATTTCCCAGAGTGAAGAATATTTCATGATTTGTCTTCTTTTCTGATCTTAACCCATTCAGTTTCCCTTCCTTCCCTTATGTATGGTCCCTTTCACCATTTCTTATATTCCACATATGAGTGAAACCATATGATAATTATCTTTCTCTGATTGACTTATTTCACTTAGCATAATAATCTTCAGTTCCATCCACGTCAGTGTAAATGGTAGATATTCATCTTTTCTATGACTAATATTCTAGTGTGTTTGTAATATATATATATATATATATACATATATATATTCATATATATACCACATCTTTATCCACTCATCTGTTGAAAGACATCTCAGCCTCTTCCACAGTTTGGCTATTGTGTACATTGCTGAAATGAACATTGGGGTGCAGGTGCCCTATGCAGAAGACACGAACAGACATTTCTCCAAAGAAGACCTACAAATGGCCAACAGGCACATGAAAAACATGATCCACATCACTTGTCATCAGGCAAATACAAATCAAAACCACATTAAGCTCTATTTCTGTTTGGTTCACTGTTATATTCCCAGTCCCTGGTATAGAATCAGAAGCATTAAACGTACACAATAAGCATATGTTCAGTACCTACTATGTGCCATATATATATATATATATATATATATATATATATATATATAGTGCCTACTATATTTTTTTTTCAATTTACCAACATATAACACCCAGTGCTCATTCTACTGACCTTGTAAAGCCAGACCTAGCAAGGCCTTAACAGACAAACAGGTCTGTGATATCAAAACTATGCAATCTATAGACCCCTTTCAGAAAAATGACATGTTAGAACCCCAATAGATGTAGTAGAAAATATCAGAGTTGTTCTGGTTAATGTGGGTTTAGAGAATTGAAACCAGCAGTATATAGGTAAATGTTTAAAATCAGTTCTCTGAAGGGGAAAAAATAAGTAGCCCTGTATTATGGCATTCCATAGTTTTTGTGATGTAAATTTTTCCACCATGGTGGATTTCAAACTACCAACATGATGTTACTGAACATGGATTTGGGATGAAATATGCATAATTAGCTCTTTGGATTCAAGTTGGCTCCAGTACCCATCGGTTAAAAGAGTCATCTAAATCTCCCAATTCCCCCCTAAAGTGATACTCTTACAGGACCCCTAGAGATCCCCCATAACGTAGCTTAAAAATCCATGGGTTAAGATGACATTGCTATGGTACAGATGGGAACACTGAGGCACAGAAAAGATGAATCTAGGCCTCCCAATGCCTGTTAAAATGCTCTTTCCATTATTATGCTGCCAATAGCCTAATAGTTTCCCATTACCTTGCCTCCAATTTTTCCACTTTATTCCATTGGTATTCTGCCAGCAGATTTGGCCCTGAAATACCTCTTTCAGCAGAAGCAGCAGCAGCAGGTGCCAGTTGTACTCTAAAACCTTCTATCACTGCCATAGAAGCCTATTAAATCAAGTAGAGGCATCTTGGCTTGATTTTCAGGATCTGCCTAAATCCAGCCAAGCTTTTCCTGTCCCTACATTTCTATATATACAGAAAGCTTAAGTCAAATTTTCTCCCTCTTTACCATTACCAGGATTCTTATTACCCTTGCTGCCTCTGGTCTTTGGCCCTCTCTCACCTTACTTCTTGCCTGAAATTCCTTCCCCTTCTCTTTGCCTCATTAATTCTAATTAAATTTCAGGTCTCCACCCATATTATATCTTATTTGGAGAGACTTCTTAGATCATTGAAGTCCATGGGGTTTGTTATCACCTCTGTATTCCCATTATGCAAATGAGATTCTCTTATTCCCATATTCCTTAGTATGAAATCTGTTCTGGTTGGTTTGCTTTTAAACAAATCTGCCTATCTTTTTATGTATCTTTGGGCTAATGTTTATTTGTGTGTATCTGCATGTTTGCATGAGTGTTTATATGCTTATATGCATGTGTTCTCTGATTATGTCCTGCTTGAGTGTATCGATCTGTGTTTCAATGCTTTTTTGGGTGCCTATGCATGGCTGTGTATATTTGTGTGTCTGTGTTCTATGTATCTCTGCATTTATATTTTGTGTGCTGTGTGTAGATGTGCTAATATTTTATGTCTATGGCCATTTTGTGTGTACATATATGTGTGTATTTCTGTGCATCTCTGTTTATTTTATTTTTTAGTGATTTTATTTATTTATTCATGAGAGACACAGAGAGAGAGGCAGAAACATAGGAAGAGGGAGAAGCAGGTTCCCTGCAGGGAGTGTGATGTGGGACTCAACCCCAGATCATGACCTGAGCCAAAGGCGGTGCTCAAACACTGAGTCACCCAGGTGCCCCTACTTCTCTGTTTAAATGTGCATACGCATACAGGAGGGGTCTCAGCTAATATTTGCATACTGATGAATTAATGGCGAATTACCAATATGTCTTTTCAAACTTTTTCCAGGAAAGTAAGCTATGGAGGTGCAAGTAGGCAAAGTCATAATGACCTCTGAATACTAGTCCTTAAAGGATATGGGTCATTTTACCTGCTACTCACCCACAGTATCTGAGCTCTTATCCCATACATATCATCATCTTAGGAAGCACTGGATTTGAAGATAAGGAAAAGGTGAACTCCTTAGATTAAGGTAATATGCATCTTCCATGATGCTTCTTTTCAACCACCTCATCATTCCATGCTCAGTTCAACTATAGCCCTAGGGAATGGAAGAGGAAGGCACAGACTTTGAAAATAACATGAATTGAAAATCTCCTTTCTGACACTTAGCAACTATGTTACTGTGGGAATGTCCCTTTGTGTCTCTAGACCTCAATTACCTTAACTAAAAAAAGGGATTAATAATGTCTTTCTTGCAAGGTACAGCCACAGATAATGTGCCCAACCCAGAACAGAAGTGCTAAAAATGGTTGTCATATTCCTCTGGGAAGTCTTTCCACACTGTTTACTAGATGCTGTCTAAGCCACATTAATTAATTATCCAAATTAATAATCCATCATGTATCACTGTGTACATGTGTATGCACATCCATTGGTGGGTCCACAATGTATATCTTGACTCTATCTAGAACAAAATCTCATAAGACGGGGTTAATGTCTAAAATTTCTTTTCTCTCCCTTATAATATCTAAAGAAGTTCTGGAAATACTTCATATGTGGTCACTAAAGGCATAAAAGGAACACAATATATTGATGCTTAACAGTATCACTTTGGGAGACACAAAGAGATGAGTTGACATCTTGTCTAGGCAGCTTCTATTCTATGTCATGATTCTGGGCCTCAGTCTCATTTGTAAAATGGTGATTTATTCAACTTACTCATTAAAAATAGTGTCTATGACTATCTGTTATATGTCAGGCACTGTTCTAGGCACTGGAGATATAGCAATGAGCATGCAATACAAAGTTTCTTCCTTTCATGAGACTTATAGTCTACAGTAGGAAACAGACAACCAACGAGTAAACTGGGAAATATACAATATGCCAAGTAGTGGTGAATTTTATGAAGAAAAAGAAAAGCAACGTAAGAGAGTAAGATTAACAGAAAGGAAAGCACTAAAAGGAAAAGTGACCCAGAATCAACAGCAGGGAGTAGGCAACACACATAGAATACTCTCCCGAAGTGCCAGGTTCTTGAAAACAAGGGACATGGCAGAGCAGGGCACTCCAGGACCTCTTCTTCATAAAATCACTACTTTCAAGATCAGAACACATAGCTGACTTTCTTAACACAGAGAAGCAGACAAAATGAGGAGACAGAGAAATTTATTCCAGATTGAAGAGCAGGACAAGACTGTGGCCAGAGATCTAAGAAAAACAGATAAAACTAACATGCATCATGGAAAATTTAAGGCGATAATCATAAAGATACTCACTGGACTTGAGAAAAGAATGAAAGACATGAATGAAACCCTTAACACAGAGATACAGAATAACATAGCAGAGATAAAGGGTTAAATAAATTAAAAGAATTAAACAAATAATAGATGAACAGCAGTATAGAAGAAGAATGAATTAGTTACCTAGAAGACAGAGTAATGGAAATTAATCAAGCTGAACAAAAGAGAGAAAAGGGAATTACCCAACAAGAAAATAGATGTAGGGAAATCTATGACATCATCAAATATAATAACATTCATAATATAGGAGTCCCAGAAGACAAAAAGAGAGAAAAGGGGACAGAAAAATTATTTTAAGAAAAAAAATAGATGATAACTTCCTTATGTGGGTAAGGAAAAGATATCCAAATCCAGGAGGCACAAAGAATCTCCATCAAAATCAACAAAAGCAGATCCATATCAAGGCATACTATAATTAAATTGGCAAAATATAGTGATAAAAAAATTGAAAAGTATTAATAAAAAAGAAGACAGTAACTTACAAGAGAAAACCCATAAGGCTGGGAAGTGACTTTTTGGTAGAACTTTGCAAGCCAGAAGGTAGTGACATGATATATTTAAAGTGCAGAATGGGAAAAATCTGCACCCCAGAACACAATCCACCATGGCTATGATTCAGAATAGTAGGAGAGATAGAGTTCCCCCAAACAAACAAAAACTAAAAAGTACATGACCACTAAAACAGTTCCGTAATAAATGTTAAAAGGGAATTTTTGAGTGTAGAGGAGAGACCAAAAGTGACAGTATAAAGGTAGGAAACACAAAAGCAGTAAAAACGAATTTTTCTATAAATATTGATTAAAGAACTCACATGAAAAGGTTATAAAATATAATAACATCTATCTAAAATGTGGAGAGGAAAGGGAAAAGGAATGGTCAAACTTGCAATCATCAATTTACCATTGACTGTTCTTTGCAGAAGAGGTTATATACAAACACAATGGTAATTATATATCAAAACCACTAATGAGTTTGCAAAGAATAAAGAGAAAGAAAAATATATCATTAAAGAAAATCAGCAAAACATGAGAGAGAGAAAGAAAAGAAAGGACCAGGGAAGATTTCCAGAAACAATGACAAAACAAGTAATAAAATGGCAATAAATACATATCTATCAATAATTACTTTAAATTTAAATGGACTTCGGACCCTGGTTGGCTCAGAGGTTTGGCGCCTGCCTTTGGCCCAGGGCAGGATCCTGGAGTCCCGGGATTGAGTCCGTGTTGGGTTTCCTGCATGGAGCCTACTTCTCCCTCTGCCTGTGTCTCTGCCTCTCTCTCTCTCTCTCTCTCTCTCTCTCTCTGTCTTTCATGAATAAATAACTAAATAAAATCTTTAAAAAAATTTAAAAGGACTAAGTGCTTCGATCAAAAGATATAGGGTGTCAATCGAAAATCAACAAATGCAGGCCAACACCAAGACATATTATAATTACATTTACTAAATATCGTGATAAAGAAAAAATATTAAAAGCAGCAAGAAAAAAAGAATCCCTAACTTACAAAGGAAGACCCATAATGCTAACTGCAGATCTCTCAACAGAAACTTGGCAAACTGGAAGAGAATGGCATAATATATTCAAAGTGCTGAAAAGGAAAAATATGGACCCAAGAATAGTCTATTCAGCAAGATTATCATTCAGAATAAAAGGAGAAATAATTTCCCAGGCAAACAAAAACTAAAGGACTTCATGACCACTAAACTGACCTGCAAGTAATATTAAAAGGGATTCTTTGAGTACAAAGGAAAGACCAAAAGTAACAAAAGAAAGGAAAAAATGAAAATTGCAAGTAATAAAATGACAATAAATACACATCTATCAATAATTACTTAGACTATAAATGAATTAAACACTCTAATCAAAACATAGGGTGTTAGAATGAATAAGAAACGAGACCCATTTATATGCTGTCTATAAGAGACTCATTTTAGATCTAAAGACACCTGCAGATTTTAAATGAGGGGATTGAGAAACACTTATCATGCTAATGGATGTCAAAGAAAGCCAAAGTAGTGATGCCTATACTGGAAAAACTAGACTTTAAAACAAAGACTGTTTCTGAAGCCTGTATCAAGAATTCATTTCTATACCACAATATAGTATGGTTGACTGAAAAAAAAAAAGAAAAAGAAAAACACAGACTATAACAAGAGACAAAGAAAGACAGTATAAAATCATGTTTTAAAGATTTTATTTATTTGACAGAGAAAGAGAAAGCACACAAATGGAGGAGAGGGAGAGGAAGAAGCAGGCTCCCACTGAATAGTGAGCTCAACTTGGGGCTCAGACCTAGGACCCTGAGATTGTGACCTGAGCTGAATGCAGATGCTTAACTGACTGAGCCACCCAGGTGCCCCAGGACAGTATAAAATCATTAAGGGGACAATCCAACAGGAAGATCTAACAATCATAAATATTTGTGCATCAAACATGAGAACACTTAAATATATGAAACAATTATTACCAAACATAAAAGAACTCACTAATAACGATACAATAAGAGCAGGGGACTTTAACACCACACTTACATCAATGGGCAGATTATCTTAAGAAAAAATCAACAAGGTAAACACTGGCTTTGAACAACACCCTGGATCAGATGGACTTAATGAATATATTCAGAACATTACATCCTAAAGGGGTAGAATACACATTATTTTTAAATGGGCATGGGAAATTCTCCAGGATAGATCACATATTAGGACACAAATCAGGACTCAACAATTACAAAAAGACTGAAGTCATACCATGCACATTTTGTGACCACAATGCTATGAAACTAAAAGTCAACCACAAGAAAAAAATCTAGAAAGATCACAAATACATGGAGGTTAAACAATATGCTACTAAGCAATGAATCAGTCAACAAGGAGAGCAGAGAAGAAATTATAAAAATGCAGAGAAACAAATGAAAACATAATGACCCAAACTTCTGGGATAGAGCAAAAGTGGTCCTAAAAGGAAAGTATATAGCAATACAGGTCTACCTCAAGAAACAAGAAAAGTTTCAAATAAATTAACTGACTTTTCACCTAAAGGACCTAGAAAAAGAACCACAAATGAAGCCTAAAGTCAGGAGAAAGAAGAAAATAATAAAGATTAGAGCAGAATAAATTATATAGAAACTTTAAAAAAATGAACAGATCTATGAAACCAGGAGCTGGCTCTTTGAAAAAAACTAATAAAATTGATAAACATCTAAAAATTGATAAACATCTAACCAGATATATGAAGAAGAAAACAAAAAGGACCCAAATAAGTAAAATCACAAGCGAAAGAGAAGAAATAATTAAAACCATGGAAATACAAACATTAATAAGAGAATATTATGAAAAACTATTTGCCAACAGATTGGACAACCTAAACAAAATGGATAAATTCCTAGGAATGTATTAACTACCAAAAATGAAATATGAAGAAATAGAAAACTTGACCAGACTGATAACCAGCAAAGAAATTGAGTCAGAATAAAAAAAAAATCCAAAAAACATAGAAGTCCGGGATACATGACATCACAGGCTAATTCTATAAAACTTTTGAAAAAGAGTTAATACCTATTCTTCCAAACTCTTCTAAAAAAATAGAAAAGGAAGGAAAACTTTAATTTCATTCTAAGAGTTCAGCATTACCCTGATACCAAAACCAGATAAAGACACTATGATAAGAGAGAACTACAGGCAAATATCTCTGATGAATATGGATGTAAAAATTCTCAATAAAATACTAGCAAATCAAATCCAACAATACATTTTAAAAAATTCACCACAATCAAGTGGAATTTATTCCCTGGTTGCAAGGGCAGTTCAAAATGCACAAATCAATCAACATGCTGTATTACAATAAAAGAAAGAATAGAAAACATATGATCATTTCAATAGAAGGAGAAAAATATTTGAAAAAATACAAACACATTCATGATAAAAACACTCAACAAAGTTGATTTAGAGGGTACATTTCTTAATAAAAGCCATTTATGAAAAATATGAAGTTAATATCATTCTCAATGGGGAAAAACTAAGAGCTTTTTCTCTACCATCAGGAATGAGACAGGGATGTTTACTCTTAGCATTGTTATTTAACATAGTACTTGAAGTCCTAAACTAGTAATCAGACAACATAAATAAGTAAAAGACATTGAAATTGATAAAGAAGATGTAAAACTTTCACTATTTGCAAATGGCATGGTACTTTATATAGAAAACGGGGAAGATTCCACCAAAAAATTCTAGAACTGATCCATAAAATCAATAATGATGAAGGATATAGAGACAACATACAAATATATGTTGCATTTCTATGCACCAATAATGAAGCAAAAGAAATAGAAATTAAGATATCCATCCCATTTACAATTGTCCAAAAACAATAAGACACCTGGGAATAAACCTAACCAAAAATGAAAATATATGTACTGTGAAAACTATAAAATACCAATGAAGGAAATTTAAGATCAAATACAGAAATGGAAAGACATTCCATGTCATGGATTGGAAGACTAAACATTATTAAAATGTCTTCGCTACCCAAAGCAACCTATACTACCCAAAGCAACCTATATTTAATGTAATCCCTATCAAAGTACCAACAGCATTCTTCACAGAGCTAGAACAAACAGTCCTAAAATTTGTATGGAACAACAAAAGACCCTTAATAATCTAAGCAATTCTGAAAAAGAAAAGAAAAGCTGGACACATTCCAACTTCTTTTTCAGGTTATATTTCAAAGCTGTAGTGATCAAACACTATGGTACCTGCACAAAAATAGACACATACATTAATGGAATAGAATATAAAACCCAGGAATGGATCCAAAACTATATAGTTAGTTAACCTTCAAAAAGCAGGAAAGAATATCCAATGGGAAACAGACAGTCTTTAAAACAAATGACGGCTACAATCAAAAGAATGAATCTTGACCATTCTCTTAACACCATACACAAAAATGAATTCGAAATAGATTAAAACAGGAAACCATCAAAATCCTAGAGAAGAAAACAGGCATTAATCTTTTTGACATTGGCTGTAGCAACTTCTTTCGAGATATGTGTCCTGAGGCTAGGGAAACAAAAGCAAAAATAAATTACAAGGACTTCATCCAAATAAAAAGTTTCTGCAAAGCAAAGTAAATAATCAAGCCGAGAAGTCAGTGGCACTTCTATACACTAACAATGAGACTGAAGAAAGAGAAATGAAGGAGTCAATCCCGTTGACAATTGCACCCAAAAGCGTAAGATACCTAGGAATAAACCTAACCAAAGAGGTCAAGGATCTATACCCTAAAAACTATAGAACACTTCTGAAAGAAATTGAGGAAGACACAAAGAGATGGAAAAATATTCCATGCTCATGGATTGGCAGAATAAATACTGTGAAAATGTCAATGTTACCCAGGGCAATTTACACGTTTAATGCAATCCCTATCAAAATACCATGGACTTTCTTCAGAGAGTTAGAACAAATTATTTTAAGATTTGTGTGGAATCAGAAAAGACCCCGAATACCCAGGGGAGTTTTAAAAAAGAAAACCATATCTGGGGGCATCACAATGCCATATTTCAGGTCATGCTACAAAGCTGTGGTCATCAAGACAGTGTGGTACTGGCACAAAAACAGACACATAGATCAATGGAACAGAATAGAGAACCCAGAAGTGGACCCTCAACTCTATGGTCAACTAATATTTGATAAAGGAGGAAAGACTATCCATTGGAAGAAAGACAGTCTCTTCAATAAATGGTGCTGGGAAAATTGGACATCCACATGCAGAAGAATGAAACTAGACCACTCTCTTTCACCATACACAAAGATAAACTCAAAATGGATGAAAGATCTAAATGTGAGACAAGATTCCATCAAAATCCTAGAGGAGAACACAGGCAATACCCTTGTTGAACTCAGCCACAGTAACTTCTTGCAAGATGCATCCACGAAGGCAAAAGAAACAAAAGCAAAAATGAACTATTGGGACTTCATCAAGATAAGAAGCTTTTGCACAGCAAAGGGTACAGTCAACAAAACTAAAAGACAACCTACAGAATGGGAGAAGATATTTGCAAATGACGTATCAGATAAAGGGCTAGTATCCAAGATCTATAAAGAACTTATTAAACTCAACACCCAAGAAACAAACAATCCAATCATGAAATGGGCAAAAGACATGAAGAGAAATCTCATAGAGGAAGACATAGATATTGCCAACATGCACATAAGAAAATGCTCTGCATCACTTGCCATCAGGGAAATACAAATCAAAACCACAATGAGATACCACTTCACACCAGGGAGAATGGGGAAAATTAACAAGGCAGGAAACAACAAATGTTGGAGAGGATGCGGAGAAAAGGGAACCCTCTTACACTGTTGGTGGGAATGTGAACTGGTGCAGCCTTTCTGGAAAACTGTGTGGAGGTTCCTCAAAGAGTTAAAAATAGACCTGCCCTACACCAAGCAATTGCACTGCTGGGATTTTATCTCAAAGATACAGATGCAGTGAAATGCCGGGACACCTGCACCCTGATGTTTCTAGCAGCAATGTCCACAATAGCCCAACTGTGGAAGGAGCCTCGGTGTCCATCGAAAGAGGAATGGATAAAGAAGATGTGGTATATCTATACAATGGAATATTAGCCATTAGAAACGACAAATCCCCACCATTTGCTTCAACGTGGATGGAACTGGAGGGTATTATGCTGAGTGAAGTAAGTCAATCGGAGAAGGACAAACATTATATGTTCTCATTCATTTGAGGAAAATAAAGAATAGTGAAATGGAATATAAGGGAAGGGAGAAGAAATGTTTGGGAAATATCAGAAAGGGAGACAGAACATAAAGACTCCTAACTCTGGGAAACGAACTAGGGGTGGTGGAAGGGGAGGAGGGCCGATGGTAGGGGAGACTGGGTGACGGGTACTGAGGGGGGCACTTGACGGGATGAGCACTGGGTGTTATTCTGTATGTTGGTAAATTGAACACCAATAAAAAATAAATTTATTTTAAAAAAGGGGGAGGATCCCTGGGTGGCGCAGCAGTTTGGCGCCTGCCTTTGGCCCAGGGCGTGATCCTGGAGACCCGGGATCGAATCCCACGTCTGGCTCCTGGCGCATGGAGCCTGCTTCTCCCTCTGCCTATGTCTCTGCCTCTCTTTCTCTCTCTCTCTCTCTCTCTGTGGCTGTCATAAAAAATTAAAAATAAAGAAATAAAAAAAATTTAAAAAAAAAAGGAACAATGACGAAACTGGGCAGCCCTGGTGGCTCAGCCGTTTAGCATTGCCTTCGGCCCAGGGTGAGATCCTGGGGACCCAGGATCGAGTCCCACATTGGGCGCCCTGCGTGGAGCCTGCTTCTCTGCCTCTCTTGTCTCTCATGGATAAATAAATAAAATATTTAAAAAAAAAAAAAGAAAGAAACGAGAGCTTTAGATGATACACTGGACCAGATGGATTTCACAGATGTCTACAGAACTTTTAGTCCAAACTCAACTGAATACACATTCTTCTCAAGTGCACATGGAACTTTCTCCAGAATAGACCACATACTGGGTCACAAATCAGGTCTTAACCGAAACCAAAAGATTGGGATCGTCCCTGTATATTTTCATACTATAATGCTTTGAAATTAGAACTAAATCACAAGAAAAAGTTTGGAAGGATTTCAAACACGTGGACATTAAGGACCATCCTGCTAAACAATGAAAGTGTTAACCAGGAAATTAAGGAATAATTTAAAAGATTCATGGAAACTACTGAGAATGAAGATACAACTGTTCAAAACATTTGGAATACAGCAAAAGCAGTCCTGAGGGGGAAATACATTGCAATACATGCATCCATCCAAAAACTGGAAAGAACTCAAGTACAAAAGCTAACTTTCCCCCTAAAGGAGCTGGAGAAAAAACAACAAATAGGTCCTACACCCAGCAGAAGAAGAGAGTTAATAAAGATTTGAGCAGAACGCAATGAAATAGAGACCAGAAGAACTGTGAAAGAGATTAAAAAAAAAAAACAGGGGTTGGTTCTTTGAAAGAATTAATAAGACAGATAAACCATTAGCCTGCCTTATTAAAAAGAAGAGAGAAGAGACTTAAATAAATAAAATCATGAATGAGAAAGGAGAGATCACCACCAATACCAAGGAAATACAAACAATTTATAAACGTATTATGAGCAGCTACATGCCAATAAATAAGGCAATCTAGGAGAAATGGATGCATTTCTGGAAGACCACAAACTACCAAAACTGGAACAGGAAGAAATAGAAAACCTGAACAGGCCGATAATCAGGGTGGAATTTGAAGCAGTCATCAAAAACCTCCCAAGACACAAAAGTCCAGGGCCAGATGGCTTCCCAGGGTAATTCTATCAAACATCTAAAGAAGAAACCATACCTATTCTACTAAAGCTGTTCGGAAAAATAGAAAGAGATGGAATACTTCCAAACTTGTTAATTGAGGCCAGCATCACCTTAATTCCGAAACCAAAGACCCCACCAAAAAGGAGAATTATAGACCAATATCCCTGTTGAACATAGATGCAAAAATTCTCAACAAGATACTAGCCAATAGGATCCAACAATAAAAAGAAGATTATTCACCATGACCAAGTGGGATTTATCCACTTGGATAAATGGGCTGCATTGAGTGGGATGCAGGGCTGCTTCAGCACTCATAAAGCAATTAATGTGATAGATCATATCAGCAAGGGAAAAAACAAGAACCATATGATCCTCTCCATAGATGCAGAGAAAGCTTTTGACAAAACACAGCATCCATTCCTCATCAAAACTCTTGAGAGTGTAGGGATAGAAGGAACATTCCTCAGCATCTTAAAAGACATCTATGAAAATCCCACAGCAAATATCATTCTCAATGGGGAAACACTGGGAGCCTTTCCCCTAAAATCAGGAACAAGACAGGGATGTCCACTCTCACCACTGCTATTCAACATACTACTAGAAGTCCTAGCCTCAGCAATCAGGCCATAAAAATAAATGAAAGGCATTCAAATTGGAAAAGAAGAAATCAAACTCTCCCTCTTTGCAGATGACATGACACTGTACATAGAAAACCCAAAAGACTCCACTCCAAGATTGCTAGAACTCATACAGCAATTCAGCAGTGTGGCAGGATACAAAATCAATGCCCCGAAGTCAGTGGCATTTCTATACACTAACAATGAGACTGAAGAAAGAGAAATGAAGGAGTCAGTCCCATTGAAAATTGCACCCGAAAGCACAAGATACCTAGTAATAAACCTAACCAAAGCCATAAAGGATCTATACCCTAAATACCACACAACACTTCTGAAAGAAATTGAGGAAGACACAAAGAGATGGAAAAATATTCCATGCTCATGAATTGGAAGAACTGATATTGTGAAAATATCAATGATACCCAGGGCAATTTACACATTTAATGCAATCCCTATCAAAATACCATGGACTTCTTTAAGAGAGTTGGAACAAATCATCTTAAGATTTGTGTGGAATCAGAAAAGACCCTGAATAGCCAGGGGCATATTAAAAAAGAAAACCATAGCTGGGGGCATCACAATGCCAGATTTCAGGTTGTGCTACAAAGCTGTGGTCATCAAGACAGTGTGGAACTGGCACAAAAACAGACACATAAATCAATGGAATAGAATAGAGAACCCAGAAATGGTCCCTCAACTCTCTGGTCTACTAATATTCAACAAAGAAGGAAAGACTATCCACTGGAACAAGGACAGTCACTTCAATAAATGGTGCTGGGAAAATTGGACATGCACATGTAGAAGAATGAAACTAGACCATTCTCTTACACCATACACAAAGATAAGCTCAAAATGGATGAAAGAGCTAAATGTGAGACAAGATTCCATCAAAATCCTAGAAGAGAACACAGGCAACACCCTTTTTGAACTTGGCCACAGCAACTTCTTGCAAGATACATCCATGAAGGGAAGAGAAACTAAAGCAAAAATGAATTATTGGGACTTCATCAAGATAAGAAGCCTCTTCACAGCAAAAGAAACAGTCAACAAAACTAAAAGACAACCTACAGAATGGGAGAAGATATTTGCAAATAACTTATCAGAAAAAGGATTAGTATCCAAGATCTATAAAGAACTTATTCAACTCAGTAGAAAAGAAACAAAAAATCCAATCCTGAAATGGGCAAAAGACATGAACAGAAATCTCACAGAGGAAGACATAGACATGGCCAACAAGCAAATGAAAAAATGCTCTGCATCAGTGGCCATCAGGGAAACACAAATCAAAACCACAATGAGATACCATCTCACACTAGTGAGAATGGGGAAAATTAACAAAACAGGAAACAACAAATGTTGGAGGGGATGTGGAGAAAGGGGAACTGTCTTGCATTGTTGGTT
This sequence comes from Canis lupus familiaris, assembly GCF_011100685.1. Classification (NCBI taxonomy): domain Eukaryota; kingdom Metazoa; phylum Chordata; class Mammalia; order Carnivora; family Canidae; genus Canis; species Canis lupus. The sequence goes on along the minus strand of NC_049260.1, from coordinate 51,076,974 downwards.
GGAATGTGAACTGGTGCAGCCACTCTGGAAAACTGTGTGGAAGTTCCTCAAAGAGTTAAAAATAGATCTGCCTTATGACCCTGCAATTGCACTGCTGGGGATTTACCCCAAAGTTACAGATGCAGTGTAACGCCAGGACACCTGCACCCCAGTGTTTATAGCAGCAACGTCCACAATAGCCAAACTGTGGAAGGAGCATCGGTGTCCATCGAAAGATGAATGGACAAAGAATATGTGGTCTATGTATACAATGGAATATTATTCAGCCATTAGAAATGACGAATACCTACCATTTGCTTCGACGTGGAGGGACCTGGCGGGTATTATGCTGAATAAAATAAGTCAGTCAGAAAACGACAAACATTATATGGTCTCATTCATTTGGGGAATATAAAAATTAGTGAAAGGTAATGAAGGGAAAGTAGAGAAAATGAGTGAAAATATCAGTGAGGGTGAGAAAACATGAGAGACTTAACTCTGGGAATTGAACAAGGGGCAGTGGAAGGGGAAGTGAGCGGGGGGTTGCGGTGACTAGGTGATGGGCACTGAGGGGGGCACTTGGCGGGATGAGCGCTGGGTGTTATGGTATATGTTGGCAAATTGAACTCCAATAAAAAATAAAAGATAAATAAAAATTTAAAAATTAAGAATGAGCAGAAGACATGAATAGACATTTTTCCAAGTCCACATACAGGTGACTAACAGACACATGCAAAGATGCTGAGCAGTGCTAATCATCAGGGAAATTCAAATCAAAACTACAATGAGGTATCACCTCACAGCTGTCAGAGCGGCTAAAATCAACAACAGAAAACAACAGGTGTTGGTGAAGATGTAGTGGAAGTATAATCCTCTTGCACTCTTTGTAGGAATGCAAACTTGTGCAGACACTCTGGAAAAACAGCATGGGGGTTCCTCAAAAAATTAAAAATAGAGCAGTCCGGGTGGTGCAGCGGTTTAGCACTGCCTTCAGCCCAGGGTGTGATCCTGGAGTCCTGGTTTCGAATCCCACGTCAGTCTCCCTGCATGGAGCCTGCTCCTCTCTCTGCCTCCCTCTCTCTCTCTCACACACACACACTCTCTCTCTCTGTCTCTCAAGAATAAATAAATAAATAAATAAATAAATAAATAAATAAATAAATAAATAAAATATTTTTTTAAAAAAGTTAAGAATAAAACTGCCCTATGATCCAGCTATTCCACTACTAGGTATTTACCCAATGAATACCAATTCAATTACCAATGAATATCCTAATTCAAAGAGATACATGCACCTCTATTTTCCAGAGCATTATTTACAATAGCCCAGACATGGAAGCCGCCTAAGTGTTCATTGATTCATGAACGATTAAGAAGATATTTATAGCTGGGATACCTGGGTGGCTCGGTGGTCCAGCGTCTGCCTTTGGCTCAGGACATGATCCCGGAATCCCGGATGGAGCCAGAGCCGGAGCCCCGAGCCGATCAGGCTCCCTGCATGAAGCCTGCTTCTCCCTCTGCCTCTGTCTCTGCCTCTGTCAATGTGTGTGTCTCTCATGAATAAATAACTAAATAATAAGATATAAAAAATTAAAAATAAAATGATAAAATAAGGGCAGCCTGGTGGCCCAGCAGTTTAGCGCCGCCTTCAGCCCAGGGTATGATCCTGGAGACCCGGGATCCAGTCCCATGTTGGGCTCCCTGCATGGAGCCTGCTTCTCCCTCTGCCTCTGCCTCTGCCTCTGTGTGTGTGTGTGTGTGTGTGTGTGTGTGTGTGTGTCTGTAGTGAACAAATAAATAAAATCTTTAAAAAGAAAAATAATAAAATAAAATAATAAATATATATAAATAAATAAAAATAAAATAAAAGAATAAAATCTTGTCATGTGCAACAGCATGGATGGAGCTAGAGAGTATAATGCTAAATGAAATAGTCAGAGAAAGACAAATAGAATATGATTTCACTTGTATATGGAATTTGAAAAACAAAACAAGTGAGCAAAGGGAAAGAGAGGCAGTGAAGGAGAGAGAGAAATCAAAATCAGACTTAATTATAAAGAATTCACTTATGGGCACTTGGCTGGATGAGCACTGGGTGTTATGGTATATGTTGGCAAATTGAACTCCAATAAAAAAGATAGTGGCTATCATTTTTATTGTTGTTATTGTATGTATTGTGTAGTTTGATTTTTAAAAATCTGAAATGCTATAAACATCAAATCTAATAGTGCCTTGGTTGTAATTGAGGAAGCTGATGTTCAGATTTAACTTGCTCAAATTCTCAGAATGAAGTAGATGCAGAGCCAGGCTCTTCTCCAAGTTTCCTGACTTCCTCTTCAATGTTCTTCTCAGGGCTACTGATCCCACTGTATGATTGAAATTCTTCCCCAAAGAAATGCTGTGCATGTTTCCTAGGACATTTCTTTACCTTCACATCTAGAAAGTCCTAATAAGAGGCCAGAGGTAGTTCAAAAATACAATCACCAGGCCAGACAGAAATTGAAAAGTTCAACCTAATAGAGCATACCACTACCAGGTGAATGGGTGAGTACACTAGATGTTAAGCTTAGCTTTCCCTTTAAAAAATAAACAGGATCCCTGGGTGGCTCAACAGTTTAGTGCCTGACTCCCACCCAGGGTGTGATCCTGGAGTCCCGGGATCGAGTCCCACATCAGGCTCCCTGCATGGAGCCTGCTTCTCTCTCTCAAATAAATAAAATATTTAAAGAAATAAATAATAGAATCCTAATGAGCACACTTACCACCAAAGAGGTAGAGCTATTGGAGAAAAGTGATTCAAAGAGCTTTCTGAATATGAGATATGGGAGTATATATCCCTCATGCAACTTTACCCACGGGCTTGCCAATTATTTAAGCCTTAATTTGTAGAAAGCTCTTTCATACGCTTAATCTCTTAAAATCTGAAGCCACAGGCACCAACTCCCAAGACTGTTCATTTGCATAGGTGTATCACGCAGAAGTTGACTGCTGAATATTGTACAGGTCAGCAATGTTGATCTCTCCTCCCAGGCCCACCAAAAAGGAAAATACCCCTATATTGGAGAGAAAAAACTCATCCCAAAGGTCACCCCCCTCAAACCTCTGAGTCTTGTGGAAGAAACTCAAAATAAACACAGCCTGGGAGACCAAAGACCAGAGAGACCTATTGGTTCCATGGAAAGTCAAGTCAATATCCTAGCAGGGGGAAGAATTGCTTCACTCACCCTGAACCTCCAATCCCAGGCAGGGGAGGGAAGAGGTGCTCATGTGACTTGTGCTGAAATAGGGAAGGAAGGAGAATGTGAGATGGGGCTGGGAGTCCAAGTGAGAGATATAGAGGAGGAAGGGAACTGAGTAGGCACAGACGCTGGCAGCCATCAGAAGTCTAAGCAACTTTGATATCAGGAGTCTAGAAGAAAGGACAAAAGGGATTCTGGCTGTGATGGGGCTCTTACTGGGCCTCCTGTTCCTGGGCCACCTAACAGTGGTTACCTATGGTAAGGCAGCAGAAGGGGACTGGTTGCCACTGCTGGCATGGGAAAAAGGCTGGAGGGTTGGAACTGAATGGCTACTGAGGAAAGTCTATTTCTGCTGAATAGGCGAGTGTTCTCACATAGTGCTGCAGACTCTTTCAGCTTTGAGTAGGTGAAGACTGCTGAAGAAGCCAGGAGGTAAGTTTGGGAAAAAATGAAAAGGATCCTCTCTTGAAAAACATCCACATGATTTTCTAGTACTTGCCATATCTCTGGGACATTAAGAAGGTGCTCAATGCCACCCAAATCCCTCCTCCATTTTCTTTCACCTGAAATTCTATAGTTATACCTTAACCCCTCTGTCTCCAGGTCTTGATGCTTGTTAAGATGCATAACCTTCAAAGAAGGAATGTTGTCTAATAGCTAGATTGGACCTTAAAATTGGCCTAAACCCACTCTTCACTGCTATGAACAGTGCTCAAAATATCTGTTCACATATGTCCAGTGACTGAGAATTGGCCACTTTTCCAGACTATGTAGTCTATACAAGGGCAGTTCCAAATGTTAAGAAGTTCTTCCTTGTATTTAACTAAATTCATTTCCTTGTGGCTTCTATCCTAAGTCTGCAACTGTGTTCCTTGGAGACACATAGAACATATCTACTCCCTCGATGCTGTGACAACCCTTTAGAGTTCTGAGGGCAGACATCATGTCCCCTTGATTCATCTCTTCTCCAAGATAAACAAGCCCTAACTCCTTCAACTGGTCTTCACAAGTCTTGTTTCTTACCACCTCCTGGGGAAACTCACTTCCGTGTGAATATGGACCAGTTTTTCCAGGCTACCTTTGAGAAATTAATGCTGGATATATATCCTAAAAGAGGTCTGACTATCCCATAGAAACATTATGTCCTTGGGTATTTCTCCATCTTCTTTTATATCCATGAGAATTGAGACAGATTTTTAGGTAGCTAAGCCTAAGTAATAGCTAAGTGAGACCCAAGAACACCCCAAGGTGTTCTTGCTGAATCTCTGCTTGTTCCATATCTTTAGAGGGAGAGGCCAGATGTATGTTAGCTTGGTGTCTCCTATGTGATAAGAACTCAGCTTTTCATAGCTGACTCAAATTGTGCTACTCTATCTGTGACAAATCAAATTCTAGAACCTAAAGGTAAAAGGGATATTAAATTAAGTCTCCTGGGAGGGAAAAACTGGGCTCCAGGCCACAGAGAATTAGTGGCAGAGTTACTACTACTAAATAATAGTGCTTTCTTTAACAGATAAAATATTTTCATTCTCTAACATGTTTAGAGTACCCCTTTCTATTTTCTCCAAATCTGTTAGCTTGAGCTAATGCATACAGAGACAGGACTGGGACTCAGGGTAACATCCTGTACATGTTAAAGGTAAATTGTGTATGTTTACATGTGAGTGCTCTCATGTATATTGTTTCCTCCTCAGCCTGTGAAGTCCTCTAGACCTGGAAGCAGGTCTTCCTTTTGTGTGGAGTGTTCAACACTATAAACCTGAAGCTCTGGACCATTAACACATTCCCTCTCCTTGGATCTCAGTGTTTCTAGGCTATTTTTACAGTGAGGAGGTCAGCTTGGCTGGCCTCAAAGGACCCTGCCAGCTGAGCAGCACTTTAGAACTGTAGATTCACTTCTAAAAAGCTTCTAGGGGCCAGAATCAGCTGCTAGGTCAAAGACACATGTTGAAATAATCATAATAAAAATAAATTATTTTTTTAAAATATGAACATAAATGATAATAAAAAATAAATTTTATTTTATAAACATTGTAAATATTTTATTAACACTTATTATCTAAGCTAATATTCTATCCAGGAGTCAACCAAAGAGAGGGAGAGAGGCCAGACATGGAGATGTGGGATTCTGGGAAGAGCTCACTTTATGTTATGGTGAGAAGAGGAAGATTTAAAAAGGGACCCAGAATTGGCTCTATAAATAGGCCTATGCCCAGAAAGCCTTTCCTTTCTTTAGAATTGTTACATAGGCCCCAGGTTTTGCTCTTCCAAGTCCAGTTCCTATACCCAGAATGGGCTTCAGTACTGTCCCCTCTTTCTCAAATTAATTTTTTTCTTTTTTTAATAAATTAATTTTTTATTGGTGTTCAATTTACCAACATACAGAATAACACCCAGGGCTCATTCCGTCAAGTGTCCCCCTCAGTGCCAGTCACCCACTCACCCCCACCCCCCGGCCTCCTCCCCTTCCACCACCCCTAGTTCGTTTCCCAGAGTTAGGAGTCTATGTTCTGTCTCCCTTTCTGATATTTCCCACACATTTCCTCTCCCTTCCCTTATATTCCCTTTCACTATTATTTATATTCCCCAAATGAATGAGACCATACACTGTTTGTCCTTCTCCGATTGACTTACTTCACTCAGCATAATACCCTCCAGTTCCATCCACGCTGAAGCAAATGGTGGGTATTTGTCGTTTCTAATGGCTGAGTAATATTCCATTGTATACATAAACCACATCTTTATCCATTCATCTTTCGATGGACACTGAGGATCCTTCCACAGTTTGGCTATTGTGGACATTGCTGCTATAAATATTGGGGTGCAGGTGTCTCAGCATTTCATTGCATCTGTATCTTCCCAAAGATACAGCCTTGTGTCCTGGGGATAAATCCTACTTGGTCATGGTGAATAATTTTCTTAATGTGCTATTTGATTCTATTAGCTAGTATCTTGTTGAGAATTTTTGCATCCATGTTCATCAGGGATAGTGGTCTGTAATTCTCCTTTTTGGTGGGGTCTTTGTCTGGTTTTGGAATTAAGGTGATGCTGGCCTCATAGAATGAATTTGGAAGTACTCCATCTCTTTCTATCTTTCCAAACAGCTTTAGTAGAATAGGTATGATTTCTTCCTTAAACGTTTGATAGAATTCCCCTGGGAAGCCATCTGGCCCTGGACTCTTGTGTCTTGGGAGGTTTTGGATGACTGCTTCAATTTTCTCCCTGGTTATTGGCCTGTTCAGGTTTTCTATTTCTTCCTGTTCCAGTTTTGGTAGTTTGTGGCTTTCCAGGAATGCGTCCATTTCTTCTAGATTGCCTAATTTATTGGCGTATAGCTGTTCATAATATGTTTTTAAAATCATTTGTATTTCCTTGGTGTTGGTAGTGATCTCTCCTTTCTCATTCATGAGTTTATTAATTTGAGTCTCCTCTCTCTTCTTTTTAATAAGGTTGGCTAATGGTTTGTCTCTCTTATTAATTCTTTCAAAAAACCAACTTCTAGTTCTGTTGATCTGTTCCACAGTTCTTCTGGTCTCGATTTCGTTGAGTTCTGCTCGAATTTTAATTAACTCTCCTCTTCTGCTGGGCTTAGGGTCCATCTGCTGTTTTTTCTCTAGCTCCTTTATGTGTAAGGTCAGCTGTTGTGTTTGAGTTCTTTCCAGTTTTTGAATGGATGCTTGTATTGCGATGTATTTCCCCCTTAGGACTGCTATTGCTGCATCCCAAAGATTTTGAACGGTTGTATCTTGATTCTCATTAGTTTCCATGAATCTTTTTAATTCTTCCTTAATTTCCTGGTTGGGGATCCCTGTGTGACGCAGCGGTTTGGCGCCTGCCTTTGGCCCAGGGCGCCATCCTGGAGACCCGGGATCGAATCCCACATCGGGCTCCCGGTGCATGGAGCCTGCTTCTCCCTCTGCCTGTGTCTCTGCCTCTCTCTCTCTCACTGTGTGCCTATCATAAATAAAAAATAAAAAAAAGAAAAATTTCCTGGTTGACCCTTTCATCTTTTAGCAGGATGGTCCTTAACCTCCACGTGTTTGAGGTCCTTCCAAACTTCTTGTTGTGATGTAGTTCTAATTTCAAGGCATTATGGTCTGAGAATATCCAGGGGACGATCCCAATCTTTTGGTATAGGTTCAGACCCGATTTGTGACCCAGTATGTGGTCTATTCTGGAGTAAGTTCCATGTGCACTTGAGAAGAATGTGTATTCAGTTGAGTTTGGATGTAAAGTTCTGTAGATATCTGTGAAATCCATCTGGTCCAGTGTATCATTTAAAGCTCTCGTTTCTTTGGAGATGTTGTGCTTAGAAGACCTATCGAGGGTAGAAAGACCTAGACTGAAGTCATCAAGTATAAGTGTATTATTATCTAACTATTTCTTCACTTTGGTTATTAATTGGTTTAAATATTTGGCAGCTCCCACATTCGGGGCATATATATTGAGGATTGTTAAGTCCTCTTGCTGGATAGATCCTTTAAGTATGATATAGTGTCCCTCTTCATCTCTCACTACAGTCTTTGGGGTAAATTTTAGTTTATCTGATATAAGGATGGCTACCCCTGCTTTCTTATGAGGACCATTTGAATGGTAAATGGTTCTCCAACCTTTTATTTTCAGGTTGTAGGTGTCCTTCTGTCTAAAATGAGTGTCTTGTAGACAGCAAATAGATGGGTCCTGCTTTTTTATCCAGTCTGAAACCCTGAGCTTTTTGATGGGGTCATTAAGCCCGTTCACGTTCAGAGTTACTATTGACAGATATGAGTTTAGTGTCATCATGATATCTATTCAGTCCTTGTTTTTGTGGATTGTTCCACTGAACTTCTTCTTAAAGGGGAATTTTAAGAGTCCCCCTTAAAATTTCTTGCAGAGCTGGTTTGGAGTTCACATATTCTTTCAGTTCCTGCCTGTCTTGGAAGCTCTTTATCTCTCCTTCCATTTTTTTTAAAGATTTTATTTATTTATGAGAGACATAGAGAGAGAGAGGCAGAGACACAGGCAGAGGGAGAGGCAGGCTCCATGCAGGGAGCCCGACGTGGGACTCGATTGTGGGACTCCAGGATCGCGCCCTGGGCCAAAGGCAGGCGCTAAACCGCTGAGCCACCCCGGGACCCCTCTCCTTCCATTTTGAATGAGAGCCTTGCTGGATAAAGTATTCTTGGTTGCATGTTCTTCTCCTTTAGGACCCTGAATATATCCTGCCACCACTTTCTGGCCTGCCAGGTCTCTGTGGAGAGGTCTGCTGTTACCCTAATATTCCTCCCCATAAAAGTCAGGGATTTCTTGTCTCTTGCTGCTTTAAGGATCTTCTCTTTATCTTTGGAATTTGCAAGCTTCACTATTAAATGTCGAGGTGTTGAACGGTTTTTATTGATTTTAGGGGGGATCTCTCTATTTCCCTGATCTGAATGCCTGTTTCCCTTCCCAGATTAGGAAAGTTTTCAGCTAGGATTTGTTCAAATACATATTCTGGCCCTCTGGCCCTTTGGGCACCCTCGGGAACCCCAATTAAACGTAGTTTTTTCTTCCTCAGGCTGTGGTTTATTTCCCTTAATCTGTCTTCATGGTCTTTTAATTGTCTGTCTCTTTTTTCCTCAGCTTCCCTCTTTGCCATCAACTTGTCTTCTATGTCACTCACTCGTTCTTCCACCTCGTTAACCCTCATTATTAGGACTTCTAGTTTGGTTTGCATCTCATTCAATTCATTTTTAATTTCTGCATGATTGGATCTAAATTCTGCAGTCATGAATTCTCTTGAGTCCTTTATGCTTTTTTCTAGAGCCACCAGTAGCTGTATAATAGTGCTTCTGAATTGGCTTTCTGACATTGAATTGTAATCCAGATTTTGTAATTCTGTGGGAGAGAGGACTGTTTCTGATTTTTTCTTTTGAGGTGAGGTTTTCCTTCTAGTCATTTTGCTCCGTGCAGAGTGGCTAAAAACAAGTTGTATTGGGAAAAGGAGAAAAAAAGAGAGAAGAAAAGAAAAGAGAAAAAGAAAAAAGAAAAAAGGAAGAAAAAAGGAAAAAAGAGAAGAAAAAGAGAAAGAAAAATAAAGAAAGGGGAAAAAAGGGTGGGGGAAGCAATCATTAATCAAAAAGAAAGAAAAAAAAAAAACCACGGGGGAGTATCTTCTGATTCTGTATACTTTAAGTCCCTTGGCTTCCCCTGGAACTTGTCCGTCTAGCTGGTCTTCTGGGGGAGGGGCCTGTTGTGCTGATTTTCAGGTGTTAGCACTTGGGGGAGCCTGGTGCAGGGCTCAGTGGGGGTTGTTTACCCCGTGAGGCCCCTGGAGGAACAACCCCAGTGGCTGTGGCAGCTCTGGAAACCTGGATTCAGCCCCCACAGTAACTACAGAGCTCTCTGTCTGCAGGGCCTGGAGGCTCTGAGGCGGGGCCTCTGATCTGCTCAGCTTGGGGCAGGAGCGTCTTTGCTGTCATGGGCCCTCCAGGCCTCTGCCTGTCCCGGGGGAGGCTGGATCCTGGGCTGTGTCCTGGCGCCCTGTGCTCTGGGGCCTGCGCTGTTGGATTTACCCTCCCGGCCGCACAGCCGCCTCTCCGCAGAGCCACCCCTGAGCCCCTCCGAGCTGCTCCCGGGGCCACGCAGCCCCCTCCGCGGAGCCGCCGCCTGAGCCCCTCCAAGCTGCTCCAGGTCCCGCAGTGCGCGCTGCAGCCCTTAGGGAGCCTGGCGCACTCTCCTGGGCGTGTAGGTATCTGTTAGTGTCTCAGGGAGCCTGAGGGCATCCCCACCCTCCTGAGGTCCTGCTCTAACTCCCTGTGGGCGCCTTTCCACCTGGGAAGGTTGGTGCAGCTCCTGCTTCTCCGGGACAGGGCTCTCCTGTCCTGGGGACACTCGCCCGACCTTAGCCTGGCTCCTTGCGGGGCCCCTCCCCCTTGGATGCCTTTTGTTTCTTTCTTTTTCCCCGTCTTCCTACCTTGATAGAAGCACGAACTCTTCTCACTGTAGCATTCCAGCTGTTCTCTCTTTAAATCTCAGGCCGAATTCGTAGATTTTCAGGATGATTTGAAGGTTATCTAGGTAATTTGGTGGGGACAGGTGATTTGGGGACCCTACTCTTCCGCCATCTTGCCCCTCCTCCCTTAAATTCTTTTTCAATAAAGCCCCTTGAGTCGATGCTTAGCCCTGGTTTTCCTCCTGTGGGGGTATAATATTTGAAGAAAATCAATTTTTCCCTGAGAAATGAGAGCAAGGACTGGGAAAGGCTTTTCAGAAAGTAGCCAGCAGATAGGGATTCTTTTCCTAGGAATTTAGGTGGATATTATCCTAGAATAACATTCTTTAAGCCATGTCAAGTAGGCTCAAGTAAGGGGTTACTAGTTTCAGTTGTGGATATTAGATGAATAAGGTAAGAAGGCAGTGTAGCATCTTTATTCTAGGCCTCTAGGCCGAGCTCAGCTCCTGCTTTCTATGACTTTGGATAATCATGTTTCTCTCTCAGCTCGTCTATGTGTATTATGGAGGAAAGCAACTAAAAGCTTTTGCAGCTCTGCCATTCTAGAATTCTTCAAATTCTGTATTTCCTGGTACCTCAAGCTCTGTTACACCAAATATCTCAAAATTTGGTGGTTTTCTTGGATCTATAATGGGCAGAATATTCCCCCAGGAGGTGAGGTTTTCCTGAAATAGATTTTCCCTACCCAGTCTTCCAGCAAAGATAGGTGTATTGCTTAATTTCACCAACATTTCATATTGGCTATCAAGTCAGCCCTGTTGCTGTAGATACAGGCTACTCTGTCCTTTTCAACTGCCTTATAATCCAACGATGGCCTATTTCCTCCCCATAACTTTGGAGGTTCCCTCAGGTCGGTGAGGGTAGCTGTTTACCTTCTCATGTGCTAACTTCTCCTTCAGGTCATCATTAGAGCTGACAAATATCTAATCTAATCTAATCAATCTGTCCACTCTGGGGAAGACATATAGGGGACTTCTATAATATAAGAAGAATCAATACAAGTTTCTTTTGAAGGTATGAGACAGATCTGGCATTTATCCAGCACTTACTGAATGCTAGCCATTATCCTATGTGCTTTCACAGCTATAAGCTCATTTGATCGTCAAAATAACCCTCCATGGAAGGCTTATTATTACCTCCATTTTATTGATGACCTGAAGCTCAGATAGGTTTAGCAATTTACTCAAGGTTGCACAGAGATGTGGTGACACAGGTCACATGTTAAGACAAACCTTGGACTTTTATTGGTGTTATTCTTCTTACTACATCATGTAGTCTTTTGCTATTTTCCTGATCTCGCTAGGTGCTACTCTTCAGTGTTTCCCTAGTCTCTCTGAGAACCACAAGGATAGTTAGAAGGTGTAAGTCAATTATACTGAGGTTACCTTCACTTTGGAGATCAGAGTACAAGGTCTTTGTGTGTGTGATGCCCTGTGCCTACCCTACACTTCCTCTTTGTGATACCAATGAAGCAAGAGGAGGAAGAAGAGAAAACAAGAAAAAGAAGGAGGAAGAATAGAAGCTAGATGGAAGAAAGGGTTGAAGGAAGGAAAGAAGGTAGGAGAGGGGAAGAAAAAATAAAAGGGGAAAAAACAGGTAATTCTTAGAAATCTGGTTACTAACCCTGTCCCATACCCCTATTCTGGAATGTAGGGGAAAGAGTCAACTGTGACCTACTTTTAGAAGTGACTTTCAAGACTGAAAAATTGAGACTGGCTATTTACAATATTGACAGACCAGAGTGGACTATATAAGAATCCCCAGGAAGTTTCCAGAGAGGGTTATACAAGCAGTTCCCCCAAGATCAGAGAGAAAACATACAAACACATAACAAAGGCATTTTCAGCTGTTCCAGATGTCCTCACAACAGATTGCTGCCCTTTTGTCAGGAAAAGAGTGTGAGAACGCTTTTCAGAGGAGAGGCAGCAGATTTGGGAGAGCTGGAAGAAGATTAGTAAGAAAGAGCACATTAAAAAAAAAAGAGCACTTTAAACCAAAAGGCTTAGATGGTTTTCATGGGGCTTAAGGCTGGTATGTGTGTGCTTGCAAGTGACACATATGTGTTCATGATGATGATAATCCATGTCTGTATGCATATGGTGGTCTGGACCAGCAATAGAACAGTAAAACTCACTACCATCTGGTGAAAGTTCACCACCACCTAGAAAATAAAATTATTTAACTTCCATTTCCATTGTAGTCTATAAGCACTGAACCATCTAGAAGTGGAAGGGACCTTAAAGAGTAATGCTGTCCAAGACCTAAACAAAGCTCACTACTTCTCCCAGACCACTTAGTCATTCAATAAACAGTTCTGATTAATTATCAAGTTCATTGTTAGGACAAACCAAAATCTTCCCCTATCGCATTCCCATTTGTGGGTCAGAGTTCTGCTCCCTGCTCAATTTGAAACACTCCAGAAACTATGTGGTGGATTTAACAACATGGTCTCATGTTTATTTACTCTTTTTACTCAACACTTTTACCTTGGCCAAAATATGCTGGTAATGTTTTAAGAATCTCTGATGAGGACACAGGCTAGTGTCACCACATCAGTGGTACTTAGTATTTGGCAATAAATTCTGAGAGCAAGAATCCTCCCATCCTACTATCTGTTTGACTGAAGCCTTGGAATATTGGGCTACATAACAGGCATTTATTCAGTAATATCTTACATTTTTTTAAATTTTTTTTTAAATTTATGATAGTCACACACAGAGAGAGAGAGAGAGAAGCAGAGACATAGGCAGAGGGAGAAGCAGGCTCCATGCACCTGGAGCCCGACGTGGGACTCGATCCCGGGTCTCCAGGACCGCGCCCTGGGCCAAAGGCAGGCGCCAAACCACTGCGCCACCCAGGGATCCCACATCTTACATTTTGAACCTCCTTCTTCTAGGACAGATATAAAGAAATTGTCTACATACAATCCCTCACTCCTGGTTAAAGTTAAATAAAACACAAAATCCTCAAAATAAGAGCTTATGAATGAAAATTTCTAGTAGGAAATGATGGCTCTGTCACACCCCCAATTCCTCTCCCCTATTCTTCCCTCCCCAGCACACTAATGAGCAATCTCCTATTGGTCCTACTACCATCCTTACCACAGCCAGCTCTAGTATTTTATTCAGACCTTTTTCCTTTTCAGACATTTTCCTCTCCATTCTTCCTCAGGATGGAATTTTCCAATATACATTTGGTGAAACCTAAAAGAAACCAAAAGTGAAATACAGAAAGAGATGTCAGAAAAAAAGGTCAAGTTTACAAAGTGCAGATTTCAAATTCAACAATAACTAATGATTTTTGTTAAACATTTCACACAAATTTCCACCCTCAGAATTGTCCTTTGTCTGTGTCCTTCCTTCCTTCCAAAGAAGAGCTTAGCGTTAGGGATCTAAATACTGAGACTTTCTGAGGGAGCAATAGGAAATAAGCAGGGAATATGGCCCTTTCTTTCTTAGGTCTGTAGTCCCCACATTTCTCCAGGTATATAATTACATAGTAAAATATCCCAGATACAACTTTTCAACATTTGCTCCTATGCTTCCTTTGAAAAACATTGAAAGAAGTTCTTTTTTATAGACTTACAGAATTTCAGAGTTTGAAGAAAGCTTAGAGATCATTCCATTCATACTCTCTACATTATAGATTAATAAAATGGGTCCTCATGGTGGAAAGTGACTTATCCAGCGTCATCTCAAAGCAAAGCAGTGACAGGAAAGGAATTTTAAACTGTCAAGAGCCAAACAGTGCTGGGAGATTTCCTTCTGAGGACTGTTTCTGATTGATGGGAAGGCTGGCAGAGAACAAAAGGGAACATGAAATCTGAAAATATGATGGAAGGAAATTTGAGAGGTGTCTCAGAAGCCTCTTGAAGTCCTCCACTGCCATCCTAGCTCCCAGGTGGGTGTGCCATCTATGTCTGCTTTCTTCCTCCTCTTCAGGCCATCCCATCCTGGAAGCACCTGAAAGTGTGACAGGGCCTTGGAAGGGGGATGTGAATATTCCCTGCACCTATGGTCCTCTGCAAGGCTACACTCAAGTCATGGTAAAGTGGCTAGTACAACGTGGCTGGGACCCAGTCACCATCTTCCTACGTGATTCCTCTGGAGACCATATCCAGCTAGCAAAGTACCGAGGCCGCCTGCAAGTGAATCACGAGGTTCCAGGAGATGTGTCCCTCCAACTGAACACCCTGGAAATGGATGACCGGAGCCACTACACGTGTGAAGTCACTTGGCAGACCCCTAGTGGCAACCAAGTGGTGAGAGATAAGATCATCGATCTACGCATCCAGAAAGGTAAGTCACTGTGAGAGTAGGAAAGCACTGATAGACAAAGACCAAATAGAAGACAGTAATCCTAGAAAACCTCTAGAAACCCAGATAATTTTGTTCACTTGTACACAGGCTTTTATCAGTCATATGTATTAATCAGGAAATGTGGAAAGGCAGAGGGTCCTCAGGGTCATCACTCTCATAGTATAATTTAAGAAATGTTGGGAAGGGTTTCTGGCTTTTAAATCTCTACCCCTTCAAGTGTCCCAGAAATTTTAGCATCCACACCCTGGTTGCCCTCCTTGGGCTCTGGTTCTTGAAAGTCATAAAAATGAGTATATCTATCTAATCAGGATATTAGAGGGTAAATAGATGCTGACAAAGAAGCTCTGGTGAAAGGGATACTGGGTTTAGTCAAGATACATTTTGCTGATTTGACAGTTTCGTGAAAACCCTGGTCCTGGTAATCCCTGATAATCCAAAAGTGCCAACAACCCAAAATCTCTGTCCACTAAAGCCTAAAGAAACCTCTCTCTCTCTCTCTCTCTCTCTCTCTCTCTCTCTATATATATATATATATATATATATATATATATATATATATATATATATATATATATATATATTTTAACTCTGGATTATCCAAAATGTTGATAACACAAAACAGTACCTAATATTCCAAAGGAAGCTATTTTTATTTACATTATCCTATTTCTTACTCTCCTCCTTAATAAGTAGCCCCTTTTATTGTCCTTTGCAGATATATAATTATCTCTGTACCCAGCAAGGATGACTCAGCCTTGTCTTCACATATCCTTATAACTTCCCAGAGCCTCTGCTTTTGTCTTCCTTTTGCAGTCTCTGTTTCCAAACCCACAGTGACGACTGGCAGTGGCTATGGCTTCACAGTGCCCCAGGGAATGAGGATTAGCCTTCAATGCCAGGCTTGGGGTTCTCCTCCCATCAGTTATGTTTGGTACAAGGAACAGACCAACAATCAAGAACCTATCAAAGTAGCAGTGTTGAGTACTCTACTCTTCAAGCATGCTATGGTGGCTGACTCTGGATCCTATTTCTGTGCTGCCAAAGGCCGGGTAGGCTCTGAGCAGCGCAGCAACATTGTGAAGTTTGTGGTCAAAGGTGAGCAATCCTTTCTTTTGGTGATCCTTGCAATGGACCATCTTGTACTGAAGATACCTTGTACAGAGAAGAGAGTTTGTATGTGTGGAGATAGAGGGTGTCCTGGGTTGCACAATCACAAAGAAAGAAAAATTCTGGACTGATGATAATAAGGCTGGAGACAATGCCTGTCATGTTGTAGGTTAAGAAGATAAAGACAGTAAAGGGGAAAGTGACATTCACTAATTAAATCATATTTGCCAGATACAATTCACAAGAATTTAACACACATTTTGTAATTGAATCCCATATCTATCTCATGAGATAGCTATAATTACTCTCATTCTACAGAAGAAACTGAAAATCATAAAGGGACATTTATTTGCCCAGGAGCTCACGGTTAGGAAGTTCAAGTTGGAACTTGCACACAGATCACATACTCTTTCCATTATGTCTGATTTTCTCTTATGGTTGAATCTTATTTATTTGTTTGTTGTCTTTTTTTAGTATAGTTGACACACAGTGTTATATTAGTTTCAGGTAGACAACATAGTGATTTGACAAGTTTATACATTATTCTGTGTTCACCACAAGTTTAGCTGCAATTATATCACTATTACAATGTCATTGACTATAGTCCTTTTACTGTGCCTTTTAAACTTCTTTTATTCCCTAACTGGAAGCCTGTATCTCTCACATCTCCTCACACATCCACTCTGGCAAAAATCAGTTTGTTCTCTGCATTAATGGGTCTGATTCTACTTTTTGTTTATTCATTTCTTTGGCCCGATATGGTCTTTTTATGTATGTATGTATGTATGTATGTATGTATGTATGTATGTGTGTATGAGAGAGACAGAGAAAGCACTAGCAGGAGAAGGACAGAGGCTGAGGGAGAGGGACAAGGAGACTCCTCGCTGAGTAGAGAGCCTGGTCCAGGGATTGATTCCAGGACCCCAAGACTATGACCTGAGCTGAAGTCAGACATTCACCCAACTGAGCCATCTAGGCACCCCAGTATTTGCCTTTCTTAGTTTAACATATTTCACTTAGCTTAATACCCTCTAGGTTCACCATTTTGTCTCAAAAGACATAAATTTATCCTCTTTTATGGCTGTGTAATATACAGATATTATATCACACGTAATATATATCACACCTTCTTTATCCTTTTGTCTATCGATGGACACTTAAGTTGCTTTTATATCATGGCTAATGTAAATAATGCTGCAATAAACATAGAGGTATACATATCTTTTCAACTTAGTGTTTTCATTTTCTGTGAGTAAATTCCCAAAGGCAGAATTATTGGATCATATAGTATTTCTATTTTTAATTTTTTTGAAAACTTCCATATTGTTTTACATAGTGGCTCTACCAGTTTGCATTCTCACCAATAGTGTATGAAGTGATTTCTCCACATCTTCACCAATACTTGTTATGGCTTGTATTTTTTATTTTAACCATTCTGACAGGTATAAGGTGATATGTCATTGCTTTTTGTTTGTTTTGTTCAGTGAGGATTTTTTATTGTTATTTTATTGTTTGTGTTTAGTTTTGCTTCGTGAAATAAAAACCCAGATATCTACATAGTTTCCTTAATACCACCCCCCCTTCTTCTTCTTAAAGTCAAATGAAAGTTCTGGTTGAGGTCTCAATGAACATTGGCTCTGGTAAATCAATCTGGCTATTTCATACAGCATTATCCTGGGATTACTACAAACTATGTACATAAAGGCTGCAGGCTGAGGTTTAATTGAACAGCCCAGCAGTGATATAACTAAATGAATTTTGTTGCCTTCCAAGAGATCACTTTGGAAGGGAAGACATTTATTCAAACAAGGCTGCCATTTCCCAAAATACGTTGGGAACTAACTGCTTTTAAGTACTTATCCTAAGAGCCCCCTGAAAATTGCTATCCTCAGAATATAGCAAGGAAAATGACCATGCTGGCTGTATTTAGAATAGGAAACTAATGTTAGTTTGAGACTTCTAAGTTTATCTAGAGGGATTTCTTTCCCGAAGTTGAGTTGTAATGCATATGTGTGTGCTGTATGGTTTGGTCTACTAATTGGAGAAACAAGGGCAATCTCACTGTTAAGGAATTATATGGTCCAATTCTCTGAGAGTTGACAATATGGTCAAGCAGAGAGAACATTGCATGGCCAGAAAGTCCAAGAATTTTATACTTCATAAAGAGATAAGTTGAAAATTCTCACCTTTCTGTGAATTAGTTCCTAGCCCATTTGGGAAAGACCTTGCTTACAACCAATCAACTTGCCTATTCCTTATCAAAGTTTATGCTTACAGACAACATAGCTGTTAGGCAGTGCTTAACATTGCCCCCTACTGATGAAAAAGGAAACAGGCTCAAAGAAGGCCTTGTACCCTTCCCTGCTCTCAGACTTCTTTCTTCTATACCTCAAACTGGCTCCATGATTCTGGTTCCCTGTATCATCTCTGACATATGTAGCTCTGAGCTGTCATCCCTTTGTCTCACCCTCTATGCAGTGCCTCAGTTCTGGGAACGCCCTGTATGCTTTGCCCTTTTTCACACTCATGGACTGCTAAGCTCTCCTGATAAAACAAACACACAAAATAGCAGAGATGAAATTGATACCACTTTAATTTCATGCTGTATAATGTCAATTGCCCATCCTTGTGCTATTTACTAATTTTCTTATTTTTGTCCCATTCCTGATAGCAGCAGTTCAGAACATTTTCACTTTATTTTGGGCCTCCAGACCTACTCTCAGAACATGAAGTTACGTCCTCCTTCTTTGAGAATATCCAGAGACCCATGAGTTGTGACTTTTTTTTTGTATTTTATTGGAGTTCGATTTGCCAACACATAGTATAACACCGAGTGCTCGTCTCATCAAGTGCCCCCGTCACTGCCCTACACCTAGTTACCCCATCCGCCTTCCCACCTCCCTTTGCACTACCCCTTGTTCATTTCCCAGAGTTAGGAATCTCTCATCTTCTGTCACCCTTACTGATATTTCCCACTCATTTTCTCTCCTTTCCCCTTTATTCCCTATCACTATTTTTTATATTCCCAAAATGAATGAGACCATATAATGTTTGTCCTTCACTGATTGACTTACTTCACTCAGCATAATACCTTCCACTTCTATCCACGTTGAAGCAAATGGTGGGTATTTGCGATTTCTAATGACTTCTAATGGCTGAGTAATATTCCATTGTATTTATCTATCTATCTATCTATCTATCATCATCATCATCATCATCATAATCATCTATCTACCTATCTATCATCTATATATCTATCTATAAAGATAGATATATAGATGATATAAATAGATAGATACAGCATATATATAGATAGATATAGATGATATAGATATCTATCGATATGTAAGATAGAGAGATAGAGCATAGATAGATCTCACATCTTTTTTATAATAAATTTATTTTTTATTGGTGTTCAATTTGCCAACATACAGAATAACACCCGGTGCTCATCCCATCAAGTGCCCCCCTCAGTGCCCCTCAACATACAGAATAACACCCAGTGCTCATCCCATCAGTGCCCCCTCACCCCCACCCCTGCCCTCCTCCCCTTCTACCACCCCTAGTTCATTTCCCAGAGTTAGGAGTCTTTATGTTCTGTCTCCCTTTCTGATATTTCCCACACATTTCTTCTCCCTTCCCTTATATTCCCTTTCACTATTCTTTATATTCCCCAAATGAATGAGAACATATAATGTTTGTCCTTCTCCGATTGACTTACTTCACTCAGCATAATACCCTCCAGTTCCATCCACATTGAAGCAAATGGTGGGTATTTGTCATTTCTAATGCCTGAGTAATATTCCATTGTATACATAAACCACATCTTCTTTATCCATTCATCTTTCGATGGACACCGAGGCTCCTTCCACAGTTTGGCTATTGTGGACATTGCTGCTAGAAACATCGGGGTGCAGGTGTCCCGGCGTTTCATTGCACATAGATGAGTCTTCTTTTCTTTATCCAATATGATACCATATTTTTAAAGATTTTTATTTATTTCTTCATGAGACACGCAGACAGAGAGAGGCAGAGACACAGGCAGAGGGAGAAGCTGGCTCCACACAGGGAGCCAGACATGGTACTCGATCCTGGGACTTCAGGATCATGCCCTGGGCTGAAGGCAGGCGCCAAATTGCTGAGAGACCAAGGGATCCCTCCATATATTTTTTATTGGAACATTCAGTCCATTTAAATTCAGAGTGATTATAGATATCAATTTAGTGCCATTTTATTACCTGTAAAGTTGCTGATTCTGTAGATTGTCTCTGTTCCTTTTCTAGTAGTTGTTACCTTTGGGCTCTCTCTTTACTAAAAGGATCCCCTTTAATATTTCTTGTAAGGCTGGTTTAGCGTTCAGAATTTATTTTTTTAGTAAATTTATTTTTTATTGGTGTTCAATTTGCCAACATACAGAATAACACCCAGTGCTCATCCCGTCAAGTGCCCACCTCAGTGCCCGCCACCCATTCACCCCCAACCCCGCCCTCCTCCCCTTCCACCACACCTAGTTCGTTTCTCAGAGTTAGGAGTCTTTCATGTTCTGTCTCCCTTTCTAATATTTCCCACTCATTTTTTCTCCTTTCCCCTTTATTACCTTTCACTATTTTTTTATATTCCCCAAATGAATGAGACCATATAATGTTTGTCCTTCTTTGATTGACTTATTTCACTCAGCATAATACCCTCTAGTTCCATCCACGTCGAAGCCAATGGTGGGTATTTGTCGTTTCTAATGGCTGAGTAATATTCCATTGTAAAATTAGACCACATATTTATCAATTCGCTTTCATTGGACACCGAGGTTCCTTCCACAGTTGGGCTATTGTGGACATTGCTGCTAGAAACATCGGGGTGCAGGTGTCCCGGTGTTTCATTGCATCTGTATCTTTGGGGTAAATCCCCAGCAGTGCAATTGCTGGGTCGTAGAGAAGTTATATTTCTAACTCTTTGAGGAACCTCCACAAAGTTTTCCAGAGTGGCTGCACCAATTCACATTCCCACCAGCAGTGCAAGACAGTTCCCCTTTCTCCACATCCGCTCCAACATTTGTGGTTTCTCGCCTTGTTAATTTTCCCCATTCTCACGGGTGTAAGGTGGTAATTCATTGTGGTTTTGATTTGTATTTCCCTGATGGCAAGTGATGCAGAGCATTTTCTCATGTGCATGTTGGCCATGTCTCTGTCTTCCTCTGTGAGATTTCTGTTCATGTCTTTGGCCCATTTCATGATTGGATTTTTTGTTTCATTGCTGTTGAGTTTAATAAGTTCTTTATACATCTTGGATACTAGCCCTTTATCTGATACGTCATTTGCAAATATCTTCTCCCATTCTGGAGGTTGTCTTTTAGTTTTGTTGACTGTATCCTTTGCTGTGCAAAAGCTTCTTATCTTGATGAAGTCCCAATAGTTCATCTTTGCTTTTGTTTCTTTTGCCTTCGTGGATATACCTTGCAAAAGTTACTGTGGCTGAGTTCAAAAAGGGTGTTGCCTGTGTTTTCCTCTAGGATTTTGATGGAATCTTGTCTCCCATTTAGATCTTTCATCCATTTTGAGTTCATCTTTGTGTATTGTGCAAGAGAGAGGTCTAGTTTCATTCATCTGCATGTGGATGTCCAATTTTCCCAGCACCATTTATTAAAGAGACTGTCTTTCTTCCAGTGGATAGTATTTCCTCCTTTATCATATTAGTTCACCATAAAGTTGAGGGTCCATTTCTGGATTCTCTATTCTGTTCCATTGATCTATGTGTCCGTTTTTGTGCCAGTACCACGGTGTCCTGATGATCACAGCTTTGTAGTACAACCTGAAATCTGGCATTGTGATGCCCCCAGCTATGGTTTTCTTTCTTTTTTTAATTTTTTTCAGCTATGGTTTTCTTTTCAAAAATTCCCCTGGTTATTCGGGGTCTTTTCTGATTCCACACAAATCTTAGAATAATTTGTTCTAACTCTCTGAAGAAAGTCCATGGTATTTGGATAGGGATTGCATTAAACGTGTAAATTGCCCTGGGTAACATTGACATTTTCAAAATACTAATTCTGCTAATCCATGAGCATGGAATATTTTTCCATCTCTTTGTGTTTTCCTCAATTTCTTTCAGAAGTATTCTATAGTTTTAAGGGAGATCTTTTACCTCTTTGGTTAGGTTTATTCCTAGGTATCTTATGCTTTTGGGTGCCATCGTAAATGGGATTGACTCCTTCATTTCTCTTTCTTCAGTCTCATTGTTAGTGTATAGAAATGCCACTGATTTCTGGGCATTGATTTTATATCCTGCCACGCTGCCAAATTGCTGTATGAGTTCTAGCAATCTTGGGGTGGAGGCTTTTGGGTTTTCTATGTAGAGTGTCATGTCATTGGCAAAGAGGGAGAGTTTGACTACTTCTTTGCCAATTTGACTGCCTTTTATTTCATTTTTGTCTGATTGCTGAGGCTAGGACTTCTAGTACTATCTTGAATAGCAGTGGTGAGAGTGGACATCCCTGTCTTGTTCCTGATCTTAGGGGAAAGGCTCCTAGTGCTTCCTCATTGAGAATGATATTTGCTGTGGGCTTTTCGTAGATGGCATTTAAGATGTTGAGGAATGTTTCCTCTATACCTACACTCTGAAGAGTTTTGATCAGGAATGGATGCTGCATTTTGTCAAATGATTTCTCTGCATCTAATGAGAGGATCATATGGTTCTTGGTTTTTCTCTTGCTGATATAATGAATCACATTGATTGTTTTACGAGTGTTGAACCAGCCTTGCATCCCGGGGATAAATCCTACTTGTTCAGAGTGAATAATCTTCTTAATATACTCTTGTATCCTGTTGGCTAGTATCTTGTTAAGAATTTTTGCATCCATGTTCATCAGGGATATTGGTCTATAATTCTCCTTTTTGGTGGGGTCTTTGTCTGGTTTTGGAATTAAGGTGATGCTGGCCTCATAGAACGAATTTGGAAGTACTCCATCTCTTTCTATCTTTCCAAACAGCTTTAGTAGAATAGGTATGGTTTCTTCTTTAAACGTTTGATAGAATTCCCCTGGGAAGCCATCTGGCCCTGGACTTTTGTGTCTTGGGAGGTTTTTGATGACTGCTTCAATTTCCTCTCTGGTTATTGGCCTGTTCAGCTTTTCTTTTTCTTCCAATTCCAGTTTTGGTAGTTTGTGGCTTTCCAGGAATGCGTCCATTTCTTCTAGATTGCCTAATTTATTGGCGTATAGCTGTTCATAATATGTTTTTAAAATCATTTGTATTTCCTTGGTGTTGGTAGTGATCTCTCCTTTCTCATTCATGAGTTTATTAATTTGAGTCTTCTCTCTCCTCTTTTTAATAAGGCTGGCTAATGGTTGATCTATCTTATTAATTCTTTCAAAGAACCAACTCCTGGTTTTGTTGATCTCTTCCACAGTTCTTCTGGTCTCTATTTCATTGAGTTCTGCTCAAATCTTTATTAACTTTCTTCTTCTGCTGGGTGTAGGATCTATTTGCTGTTTTTTTCTCTAGCTCCTTTAGGTGTAAGGTTAGCTTTTGTATTTGAGTTCTTTCCAGCTTTTGAATGGATGCTTGTATTGTGATGTATTTCCCCCTCAGGACTGCTTTTGCTGTATCCCAAAGGTTTTGAACAGTTGTATCTTTATTCTCAGTAGTTTCCATGAATCTTTTTAATTCTTCCTTAATTTCCTGGTTGACCCTTTCATCTTTTTTAGCAGGATGGTCCTTAACCTCCATGTGTTTGAAGTCCTTCCAAACTTCTTGTTGTGATTTAGTTCTAATTTCAAGGCATTATGTTCTGAGAATACACAGGGGATCATCCCAGTCTTTTGGTATCTGTTCAGCCCTGATTTGTGACCTAGTGTGTGGTTTATTCTGGAGAAAGTTCCATGTGCACTTGAGAAGAATGTGTATTCAGTTGCGTTTGGACGTAAAGTTCTGTAGATATCTGTGAAATCCATCTGGTCCAGTGTATCATTTAAATCTCTTGTTTCTTGGGATCCCTGGGTGGCACAGCAGTTTGGTGCCTGCCTTTGGCCTGGGGCGCAATCCTGGAGACCGGGGATCAAATCCCACATTGGGTTTCCGGTGGATGGAGCCTGCTTCTCCCTCTGCCTGTGTCTCTGCCTCTCTCTCTCTGTCTGTGACGATCATAAATAAATTTTAAAAAAATTAAAAAAAATAAAAATAAATCTCTTGTTTCTTTAGCGATGTTGTGTCTAGAAGACCTATTGAGTGTAGAAAGCACTAGATTGAAGTCACCAAGTATAAGTGTATTATTATCTAAGTATGCCTTATCTTTGGTTATTAATTGATTGATATATTTGGCAGCTCCCATATTCGGGGCATATATATTGATGATTATTAGGTACTCTTCTTGGATAGATCCTTTAAGTATGATATAGTGTCCCTCTTCATCTCTCACTACAGTCTTCAGGGTAAATTTTAGTTTATCTGGTATAAGCATGACTACCTCTGCTTTCTTTTGAGGACCATTTGAATGGTGAATGGTTCTCCAACCTTTTACTTTCAGGCGGTAGGTGTCCTTATGTCTAAAATGAGTCTCTTGTAGACAGAAAATAGGTGGGTCCTGCTTTTTTATCCAGTCTGAAACCCTGAGCCTTTTGATGGGGTCATTAAGCCCGTTCACGTTCAGAGTTACTATTGAAAGATATGAGTTTAGTGTCATCATGATATCTATTCAGTCCCTGTTTTTGTGGATTGTTCCATTAGACTTCTTGTTAAAGGGGAATTTTAAGAGTCCCCCTTAAAATTTCTTGCAGTGCTGGTTTGGAGGTCACATATTCTTTCAGTTCTTGCCTGTCTTGGAAGCTCTTTATCTCTCTTTCCATTCTGAATGAGAGGCTTGCTGGATAAAGTATTTTTGGTTGCATGTTTTTCTTATTTAGGACCCTGAATTTATCCTGCCAGCCCTTTCTGGCCTGCCAGGTCTCTGTGGAGAAGTCTGCTGTTAATCTGATATTTCTCCCCATATAAGTTAGCAATCTCTTGTCTCTTGCTGCTTTAAGGATCTTCTCTTTATCTTTGGAATTTGCAAGCTTCATTATTAAAAGTCGAGGTGTTGAATGGTTTTTAATGATTTTAGGGGGGAATCTCTCTATTTCCTGGATCTGAATGCCTGTTTCCCTTCCCAGATTAGGAAAGTTTTCAGCTATGATTTGTTCAAATTCATATTCTGGACCTTGTTCCGTTGGGCGCCCTCGGGAACCCCAATTAAACGTAGATTTTTCTTCCTCCTGCTGTCACTTATTTCCCTTAATCTATCCTCATGATCTTCTAATTGTTTATCTCTTTTTTCCTCAGTTTCCCTCTTTGCCATCAACTTGTCTTCTATGTCACTCACTTGTTCTTCCACCTCTTTAACCCTCTTCATTAGGACCTCAAGTTTGGGTTGCATCTCATTTAATTGATTTTTAATTTTGGACTGATTAGATCTAAATTCTACAGTCATGAAGTCTCTTGAGTCCTTCATGCTTTTTTCTAGAGCCACCAGTAGCTTTATAATAGTGCTTCTGAATTGGCTTTCTGACATTGAGTTGTATTCCAAATTTTGTAACTATGTGGGATAGAGGACTGTTTCTGATTCTTTCTTTTGAGGTGAGGTTTTCCTTCTAGTCATTTTTCTCAATGCATAGTGGCGAAAAACAAGTTGTATTGGGAAAAGGAATAAAAGAGAGAAGAGAAAGTAGGAAAGATAAAAAAAGAAAAAAGAAAAAAGAAGTATAGGAAGAGAAAAAAGAAAAAGAAGAAGAAGAAAAAGGAAAAAAGGGCAGGGAGCAAACAGAAATCAAAAAACAGAACAAAACAAAAAAACGGGGGGGAGTGTCCTCTGATTTTGTATACTTTAGATCTCTCGACTTCCCCTGTAACTTTCCAGTACTGCTTGGTCAATAATTTGTTTTTCCCCTGTCTGTCTAGCTGGTTTTCTGGGGGAGGGGCCTGCTGTGCTGATTTTTAGGTGTTAGCACTTGGGGGAGCTCCTCAGCCCTCTGCCTGGTGCAGGGCTCAGTGAAAGATGTTTAAGCTGTTTATCCTGTGAGGCCACTGTGAGGCTCAGTGGGGGTAGTTTATCCTGTGAGGCCCCAGGAGGAACAACAATAGTGTCAGTGGTCAGCTCTGGAGCCCTGGATTCAGCTCCTGCAGTAACTATGGAGCTCTCAGTCTGCAGGGGCCTAGATGCTCCGGGGGTGGGGCCACTGATCTGCTCAGCTTGGGGCAGGAGTGTCGTTGCTGTCCTGTGCCCTCCTGGCTTCTGCCTGTCCAGGGGGAGCGCCGGATCTTGGGCTGTGTCCCCAGTGTCCTGTGCTTCCGGGCCTTCGCTGCGGGAATTGCACTCCTGGCAGCGCAGCCCCCTCTGCGCGGAGCCTCCACTGAGCCACCTCCAAGCTGCTCCCGGGGCCGCGCAGCCCCCTCCACGGGAAGACTCTGCCCGAGCCCCTCAGAGCTGCTCTCGGGTCCAGCCGTGCGGAGACTGCAGCCCTTTAGTGAGCTGGTCCCCGAGATGTGGCACGCTCTCCCTGGGGCGCAGGTGCTCTGTTAGTGTCCCTGGGAGCCTGAGGGCATCCCTGCCCCTCCTGGGATCCTGCTCTCTCTGTGAGTGCCTTTCTGTCCGGGAAGATTGGTGCAGCTCCTGCTTCTCCGGGCGGGGCTTTCCTGTCCTGGGGGCACTCGCCCCGGCCTTAGCCAGGCTCCTCCCAGGGGCCCCTCCCCCTTGGATGCCTTTTGTTTCTTTCCCCCCTCCCCCCGTCTTCCTACCTTGATAGAAGCGTGAACTCTTCTCACTGTAGCATTCTAGCTGTTCTCTCTTCTAGTCTCAGGCTGAATTCTTAGATTTTAAGGATGATTTGAAGGTTATCTAGGTAATTTGGTGGGGACAGGTGACTTGGGGACCCTACTCTTCCGCCATCTTGCCCCGCCCCTCTAGTGTTCAGAATTTCTTTAGTTTCCTCTTTGTCCTGGAAACTTTTTATCTTTCTTTCTATTCTGAATGACAGCCTTTCTGGATAAAGTATTCTTGGTTGCATATTTTTTTCCATTTAGTCCCTTGAATTTATCATGCTGGCTCTTTCTGGCCTGCCACATCTCTGTGGACAGGTCTGCTGCCACCCTTGTGTTTCTGCCCTTGTAGATTAAAGATCTCTTGTTCCAAGGTGCTTTCAGGATTTGATCTTTATCTTTGAAATTTGCAAGCTTCATTATCATATGTCAAGGTGTTAACCTATTTTTACTAATTTTGGGTAGATTCTCTTTGCCTTTGGGACTTGAATGCTTGTTTCCTTCCCCAGATTAGGTAAATTCCCAGGTATAATTTGTTTAAATAAGCCTTCTGTCCCTCTCTCTGTCTCTTCATCTTCTATGACCCCTATTTCACTTTATGGAATCACTGAGTTCTCTAAGTCTCCCTTCATGATCCAGTACTTGTCTTTCTCTCTTCTTTCCAGGTTCATTATTTTCCAT
Source organism: Canis lupus familiaris (assembly GCF_011100685.1). Taxonomy (NCBI): domain Eukaryota; kingdom Metazoa; phylum Chordata; class Mammalia; order Carnivora; family Canidae; genus Canis; species Canis lupus. The sequence continues at coordinate 51,049,898 of NC_049260.1, read as the reverse complement.
CATTCTATCTTCTATAATACTGACTCTCCAGCCTTGTTTATCCTTGCTGTTAGAGCCTCCATTTGTGACTTCATTCCAGTAATAGCATTTTTAATTTCAGCTTGACTAGGTTTTAATTCTTTTATTTCTTCTGTTAGGGATTCTTTAGTGTCTTCTATGTCTTTTTTTCAAGCTCGGCTATTATATTTATAATCATTGTTTTATTTTTTAAGATTTTATTTATTCAGGAGCGACTGTACAGAGAGAGAGAGAGAGAGGAGAGGCAGAAACACAGGCAGATGGAGAAGCAGGCTCCATGCAAGGAGCCCATTGTGGGACTTGACTCCCCCCCCCCCCCGGACTCCAGGATCAAGCCTTGAGCCAAAGGCAGACACTTAACCACTGAGTGAGCCACCCAGGCATCCATATAATCACTGTTTTAAATTCTAGTTCAGGGATGCCTGGGTAGCTCAGCGGTTGAGTCTCTGCCTTCCGCTCAGGGCGTGATCCCAAAGTCCAGGATTGAGTCCCGCACTGAGCTCCTTGCAGGGAGCCTGCTTTTCCCTCTGCCTATGTCTCTGCCCCTCTCTCTCTTTCTCTCATGAATGAATAAATAAAACGTTTAAAAACATAAATAAATTCTAGTTCAGATATCTTGCTCATATCCATATGGATTAAGTCCCTGGCAGTGAGTACTGCCTTCTGTTCTTTCTTTTGGGATGAATTTCTTCATCTCATCATTTTGTCCAGAAAAGAATAGAAGAAAAGGGAGAAAAGACAGCAATAAGAACAATAAGAAAAAAAAAACAGAAAACAAAACAAAACAAAATTTAAAAAACTCAAACCAGAAACAAAACAGAAGAAAACAAAAAACTAGATCCTGAATGTGTTTTGGTCTGCTTGTTAAGAGAAACTAGGTTCCAATGTAGGAAAGGAAGAAAAACATATATACACAAAAATAAAATAAAATCAAAGAAAGAGGGATCCCTGGGTGGCGCAGCGGTTTGGCGCCTGTCTTTGGCCCAGGGCGCGATCCTGGAGACCTGGGATCGGGTCCCACGTCGGGCTCCCGGTGCATGGAGCCTGCTTCTCCCTCTGCCTCTCTCTCTCTCTCTCTCTGTGACTATCATAAAAAAAAATCAAAGAAAGAAACAAAATTAATATATATAAAACATATATAATTTTAAAAGAATAAAAAATAGAAAGAATAATAAAATAGCTGAAAATAACACTGAAAGACTAAACAGTTTTAAGTAACTCATGAATGCTATATTCTGCTTTCATCAAGAGCTGAAGTTTTGCAGTTGTCCATGATTCATAAGCTTGTTGCTAGGCAGTTATTCCTGCTGGTCTTCTGTGGGAGGCACCTGTTGAGCTGATCCTTAGGTGCCTTTGCAGTTGTTTTGGAAACATTCCTTCATTCCCAGGAGGCTGGGCTCAGAGTCAGTAGTTCCAATTTCCACTATGTGGTACTGTTTTGCTCCCTGAATGCTTTCATCACAGATAGGAGGGATGAAAATGATGGTACCCCACTCTCTAACCCAGAAGCTGAAAATTCAAGGACCCTGATATTCAGTAAGCCCTAAGAGAAGCAGTCTATCACCCTTGTCTCTCTGGCTTCTGTCTGAATTCTGTATTAACCCAGCCTGTGACTGAGTGTTTTTATCTGAAGCACATGACTCAGTTTCAAGACTCTGAATTTTATAGACTCCTGCAGTGTGGACTCATGCTGTTCCTCCTGGTGGAGGGAAGGGGATCTTTCCACATCTCTGCCTTTTGCTGGACCCCTGCCAGGAGAGTAGTGGATTTACTGTGCAACAGTTTGCAGTTTATGGCAACACAGCACAGAAAGCCAGCACATCAACATGTTTTTAGCTGGCTTCCCCACTCTTATGCCTGGGAACTTTGCTGTACTCAGGCACCCCTGTTCTTATTATAATCCTGGCAATCCTGAGACAATGCTTTCCCACCTGGGATTCCATCCTGCTTCACCACCTAAGCAGCTTTAAGCCAGGGACATCCCCCACTGTATCAGAATTCTAAAAGTTCTGATTTTGTGTTCCACTGCTAATAATACTTTGAAGTAGCCTCCTTAAGCCAGCTTCCTTCCCTCCATCATATCCTCAGATATATTACCCTGGATTCAAATCTCTGCACCCCCTACCTTCCAAAAAGTGGTCACTTCTTTTGGAAGAATTGCAGCATTTCTTATCTCAGATCTCTGATAGATTTCTCAGGTGTTCAGAATGATTTTATAACTATCTAGCTGAATTCCAGGGACTAGAGATTTTTAGGACTATTCTTCCACTATCTTAACTTTACCCACACCTCAGCTTACATTTATTTTGATTAGATCACTGGCCATTATCTCTTCCAGTTATTATTATTATTATTATTATTTTGGAATGAGTTCCTCCATCTTGGCATTTTGTTTAAACCTCTGTTTACTGTGTGTTAGGAAAAGCTGTTATGTTTCCTGCTCTTGAAAATAATGATTATATTAAGAAGTGGTCATATACTGTTCAGAGCATGGTGCTTTAGGAAGGATTTTTATTTTTATTTTTATTTTTAGATTCTGTGTGTGCTCCACTCTTCTGTTGGCTACTCTTTCTTTCTGATCAGTTTTCTTGCAGTTTCTTCTTGCTTGCAGTGTGGAGTGTTTGGACATGGTCCGGTGTGTGGCAACTTTTATCTAGTTATGTTTTGTTGTGCTTATTAGGAAAGGCTAGATCTTATTTCCCCTAGAACTGAACCGTTGTAGCACTCTATGATCAGTAGACTTGCTGCTGGTCTTCTAGAGAAGGGAACTGCTGCGCTGGTTCTCGGCCTATATGTCCTTGTATAGATGCACCTGCAGGGTGCAGTAGGGCAGGGCTCAGTGTAAGCTGTTCCAGCCTCCACTGGGATCACCGTGTTGCTCACTGAAGTCTGTCTTTTCTAATGGGCATGGAAAAAATGGTGTCACCTCACTCTCTCATCCACAGAGAGGGGAGTTCACATCTGTTTCTGTTCAGGAAGCTCTCAGAGAAGAGTGAACAATCTTCCTTCTTGTGTCCCCTCTTGTGCCTTCACTCTGTCTATGTCTGAGCCATCTGTTACCTGGCAGCACTGTATTCCTGTGTTTTATTTCAGGCATGTGACTGGGTTTCAAAGCTCCAAGTTTTGGGGACCTGGCACAGTACAGACCTGCACTGATCCTCTGGGGGAAGGTGTCACAATGCTTTGGCTGGTGTTATTTTGTGCTAGAAATGCAGTCACATGACCATGTGGGGCTAGGAGTTTATGGTAAAGCATAACCTAAAGCTCGCTTCCAGGTTAGCAGCCTTCAGCAACTGCCTCTGCTACTATGCTAATTAATGGGGCTGCTCAATAGCACCCACCTTCTCTTTTGTCCCCTGAGAGTCAGTGTCACCTCTCCCAAATGCACTCCAGGAAGGGGAACTCTTTCTCCCCATGCAACCCAGGGGATCCTCAGACCACGTTGTCTGCTCCTGGGCCTTTGCCCTCCTTCCCCACAGGCACAACCTTGTGTTGTACACCGTATCTTCTTTAACCAGGTGGTGCTGCTATAAACATTGGAGTGCATGTACTTTTTCAAATCATTATTATTTTTTTGGCTTTTAGATAATTACCTCATAGTTTAATTGCTGGGTCAAAGGAAATTCTATCTTTAACTTTTTGAGAAATCCCCATACTGTTTTCCAGAGTGAGAAATCAGTCATAAATCTTGTTGAGAATCTCTTATACATGATGACTTGCTTCTCCCTTGCTGCTTTCAATATTGTTTCATGGCTTTTGCTTTTAATTATGTGTCTTGGTATAATTTTTTCCCCTTATTTTCCTACTTGGAGTTCCTTGAACTTCTCATATTTCCAGAATAATGCTTTCATCAAATTGGAGTTTTTTTATGTTATTTAAAAATAATATTTTGTCTTTTTCCATCCTCTATTTCTAGGACTTTTATTATGTGTAAATTGGTACACTTGATGGTGTCCCACAGGTCTGTGAGGTGCTGCTCATTTTTCCTCATTCTTTTTCTTTTATGTTTTAGTGGCTAATTTCAACTGTCATCTTTTCAAATTTACTGAGTCTTTCTTTTGCCACTTTAATCAGCTCTAGTAAATTTTTCTCCCTAGTGATTTTTTTCTTTTGGTGATTTTCCCTTTCAACTCCAGTATTTGTAGATGGTTTCCATTTTTATAATTTGTGTCTCTTTATCAACATTCTCTATTTGGTTTGAATCAGCTTCATTTCTTCAGTTCTTCAAACATGGTTTCCTTTAGGCTTTTGAACATACTTAAAATAATTTATTTAAAATCTTTGTTTAGTGGGATGTCTGGGTGGCTCAGCAGTTGAGCATCTGCCTTTGGCTCAGGTCATGACCCTGGGATCCAGGATCGAGTCCCACATTGGGGTCCCCACAGGGAGCCTGCTTTTCCCTCTGCCTGTGTCTCTGACTCTCTTTCTGTATGTGTCTCATGAATAAATAAAATCTAATAAATAAATAAATGAAATCTTTGTTTAGTAAGTCTAATACCTGTGCTTTCTCAGAAACAGTTTCTATTTATTGATTTTCTTACCTGTTTATGAGATTTCTAGTTTTCTTGAATATCTCACATTTTTATTGAAAACTAGAGTTTTTTAAATAATATAATGTGACAATTCTGGAAGTCTGATTCTCATTCTTTCTCCAGGGCTTATTGTTGGTGTTGCTTGTGTGCTAGTTTCTGTTTATTTGTTTAGTGACTTTTCTGAATTAATCCAGTATACTTTTTTTTATATTCTTTGTCATAGATGGCCACTGAAGTCTCTACTATATTAGCTTGGTGGTCAGCTAATGATTGAATAGAGATTTCCTTAAATACCTGAAACCAATAAATTTCCCAGTCTTTCCTACAGGGCTCTGTTGCCTGTCGAAATATGTCTTTAGTACTTACACAGGCAGTTTGTAACTGTGTCATAACTTTCACTCCCTACTTACACAGAGTCTCAAGGCTAGCCAGAGGTAAAAAAGCCTATGACCTTCTCATGTCTTAACTGAACATGCACACAGCACTATGCTTGGCAGTGACCTTCTAGATTCTTAGGAATGTGTCAAGATTTTCAAAGCTCCCATTGACATTTCATTCTTCAGTTTTTCTTTTTAAGTTTTTTGATCAGTCTCTTGTTTCCCTCAACTGTTATCCATTGTCTCAGACAGCTGTGTGACAAATATATCTCTCCCCAATGGAGAGTCTTAGCACCGAGTAACCAGTAAAGACAAGTCTTTTGAGTCAGAAAATCACTGCACAGGTCAAATAATGAGAGTTGTTCTGGAATTAAACTGCTCTACTCATTCAAGGCTATTATTGGCCTGGGGAGGAGTAATGGGGTTAGGGAAAGTTAAAATGGCACAAAATTGCCATTATTAACATTAAGGTATTTTTCTTCTAAAAATGTTCCATGAATTGATGCAAACCCTTGGCTATTGTTTTAATTTGGGGGGAAAAGTTGATTTGAAAAATTTTGCCAGTTATTGTATTGCTTTTGTGAAGAAACAAATATCCAGAGGTCATAAATATACCATTTCCATTGACATTACCCACAGCCACCATCTTTGTAGTATTTTCTAAGTCTCTCTCAAGAAAATTAATAGCTAAATTTCAAAAGTTAGTAAAAATAAAATATGTCTTTCTAATCCATATTGAAAGACCCTCTGGACTCTAGTTACACTTTCCTTGGGAGTCTATGTACTCTGGTTTAAGAATCCTACTTTATAATGATGTGAAGGATGAACAGGTAATGCCTAACTTTTCGGCATCATGAGAAAAGTGTTGAGAGAGGTCCAGGTGTGGACTTGACTGGCCTTAACTTACTTCTTTTTAGTTGGCTTTCTTACTTGCTAACTTCTGCAGGGCATTCAACTGTTCACTCAAGGCTGCCACAGCCCTTGACTAACCTCGCTTTTCCTTGCAGACTCCTCAAAGCCACTCAAGACTAAGACTGAAGCACCAACAACCATGCAATCTCCCTTGGAAGGTGAGTTTTATTGTGGTTCTGTGGATGCAATAGAGTCCTGAAATGATGCCATGGAAGGCAAAGGAGGAGACTTTATGCCATTATATAGGTATTAAGAGGTCACTGAGTTCCTCGGAGAAAACATGGCAATAACAGAATGGAAATAAAAGAAAGGTAGTAATAATTAAAACGTTGTGAAAAATGAAATAATAAATACGTATACTCTTCTTTGTGAAATTTTCTGAACCAAAAGTAAGAAAGTTAGAATACTCATGTTGGAAAAGAGAAAATTCTGACTTCTATTTAGCTCTTAATCTGATTTTCTGTGGGACTTTGGATATGTTGCACTGCCTCCTCCATGGATTCTTCCCACCACTAACAGTAAGAAACCAAGATACCTCATCTCATAGTACTAATGGTAAATAGATGGCCAGGATTTCTGGAAAGCTCAGCATAGATGCCCAATGAAAGTACTCAAACTTTGCAGTCACCTTATACCTTATAGTTCTTGGCTAGAACAGAGGACTCGGATCCTAATACTTTGTTTTCATAGAAACATCTACAGTGAAATTGATTTGGAAGTGGACCACTGAAGTAGATGTCTACCTTGGGGCGGCCAGTGCAGAGCCAGGTAAGGGAAAGCCAGGATTTCTATCCTTCCCTCTTGGCTCCGAACTTTGCAATTGAAACTTCCCACAATAAACACTATTCTGTGGCTTTTTGACACAATTGTCAAAAGCCCTGGAGATGAGCACAGTGCATGGGATTGAGAGGGAGAGATACAAATTAATTAATGAGCAAAGCCAGAGTGGATTTAAGTGTTAGATGTGTTCTTAGCTGGTTCTCTATTGCCACAGTAATATACCTCACCTCCCAAACACTCTAAACAATAATAGGAATGGGACAATGGCCTCAGCCAACTCTCCTAGGAAGATGGGCATTGGACCACATAAGGGTATTTCAGGGCCTCATTATTATGTAAGCTCTTAACCAGGGTTCACCAAGCACCTTGCAGCTGATTTTTTATTTCTCCAAGGTTTCAAGGATTCCTAAGTCATGATCTCTAAGATTCAAACCTCAAAAAAAAAAGTATTTTTTGTGTCTTATCTGGAACTTATAGTCAGCTTGTATGCATAATCTAGGGCAACACTGATTGTTAAAATAATGAAAAACTTTTATGGTAGTTGATAATTATATGCTTTCATTAATCACTGAGCAACCTACTATCACCTGATCTGCTCTGCCTTATTTCTTAGAACTCTCCAGACCACACATGGTCCTGCAACAAAAGTGTTGATGCCTGGTATAGCAGGGGGTCTCTGAGACTCTATGTTTACAGTCAGTATCTGTTTTAATTTTTTGATGCTAAATAATGATGACTATCACTAATGGTTTCATCCTCTGATTGTGTATCAATAATGGTGGATTTCTTAATGTCCATGTACTTCTCCCCTTCTGATTGCACAGCTTTTTGTCTATCTTTAGGCATAGCCCAAATTTGTTTTGTGGGCTACCTTTATATTGCCATCTTCTATAATTCCATACCTCTTGCAGGGCAGCATCCAATGAAACAAGGGAGATTAGAAGATAATTTTTGGAGAGTTGGTTTGATAAAATGAGAAAATAACCTGGGGGAATGAAAATTCTCAGAATCTTGGCTGTGTGCCCTATATCCCCCATCAGTGTTTTTTGTTTGTTTGTTCATTTGTTTGTTTGTTTGTTTTTACTACTTGGATCCTCCCTGTACAAAGAATTTTTTCTTCAATCTTTATCAGTTTATAGCTTGGATTCTCTCATTCTATCCTAAAGCAGCAGAATACACATGATTTTCAAGTGCACATGGGACACTCTCCAGAATAGATCACATACTAGGTCACAAATCAGAACTTAGCAAGTACAAAAAGAATGAAATCATACCAGGCATATTTTCTGACCACAACACTATGAAATTTGAAATCAACCACACACAAAAAAATGTGGAAAAAACACAAATAATTTGATATTAAGTAACATGATACTAAACAATGAATGGGTCAAAGAGGAAATCAAAGAAGAGATGTAGCTTGGGTTATCTCCAACCACAGTTCTGAGGACCACAAATACCAGATGTTTTAAATTTATTTTTTAAATTCAAGTATAAGTAACACACAGTGCTATATTAGTTTCAGGTGTACAATGATTCAACAATTCTATACATGCTCAGCACTCATCATAAGTGTACTCTTAATCCCCTTCACCTATTTCACCCATTCCCCCACCCACCTCCCCAATGATAGTCATCAGTTTTTCTCTATATTTAAGAGTTTTGTTGCTTATTTTCTTTGGACATTTGTTTTATTTCTTAAATTCTACATATGAGTAAAGTCATATGGTATTTGTTTTTCTTTGACTGACTTATTTTATTTAGCATGATACCTTCTAGATCCATCCATGATTTTGCAAGCCACAAAGTATTATTCTTTTTTATGATTAAGTAATATTACAGATTTCTAAGACAAAATATTTTAGGGTCTGGTGAAAATAAAGCCAGTTGCAACAACAAATCCTAAGGACAGTGAAATTCCTTTCCCTATCTCTATCCCCTGGTCTCACCCCCTAAATTCAGAATACTGTAGCTACAAGTATATTAGACATTATATAATCTTTTCTCTTCATTTAAGATTTTATTTCTTTATTTGAGAAAGAGCATGAGTGAGGGCAGGGGAGAGGGAGAAGCAGACTCCCTGCTAAGAAGGGTGCCTGACGGGTTTGATCCCAGGACCCTGGGATCATGACCTGAGCTCAAGGCAGATGCCAAACTGACTGAGCCTCCCAGGTTCCCTGTGACATTATGTAATCTTTTCATTGAACTTGTGAGAAAACTAAGGCCTACTCAATAATTTGAGTAAAGCCACTGTATTTATTTTTCTCTGATGGCTATAAAAATTAGTACATTAAACTTAGTGCCTTAAAATAACACAAATGTATTATCATATACTCCTAGAGATCATCTGACACACTGGGCTAAGATCAAGGTATTAGCAGGGCAGTGTTTTTTGCTGGAGACTTTGGGGGAAGAATCAGTTTCTTTGTTTTTTCTGGCTTCTAGAAGCTACTCATCTTTCTTGGTTCTTGGCCCCCTTCCATCATTTTCAAAACTAGCAATGTAACATCCTCAAATCTCTGTCTAACTTTGATCTCCTTTGTTTCCCTTTTCCACTTTTAAATGACCCTTGTGATTACATTGAGCCTGCTCAGGTAATCAAGATAATCTCCCCATCTCATGGTCAGCTAATTAGCAACCTTAAGAATATCTGCAACCTTAATTCCTCCTTATAATTTAAACTAAAATACTCATGGGTTATGGGGATTTGGATGTGAACATCTTTGGATAACCATTGTTCTGCCTACCACAGTAATACAAGTAAATAACAGATCCAGGACTGGAAGCCTAGTCCAATGGTTTCCTTCAGATTGCAGGCATAGTTGGGATAGTTAACTCATGAGACCCAGTGGAAATATGTTTTGAGGAAAAAGAAAACTGAGCACTTGTCCAGAGAGTGTGAAGAAAAGAATTCTTTTTTTAATTGTTAATTTTAAATTCAATTTAGTTAGCATATAGTGTGTTATTAGTGTCAGGGTAGAGTTTAGTGATTCATCAGTTGCATATAACCCCCAGTGCTCATTACATCAAGTGTCCTCCTTAATGATCACCACCCAATTATGCAATTCCCCACCCACCTCCCCTTCAGCAACCTTCAGTTTGTTTTCTAGAGTTAAGAGTCTTATGGGAGGGCAGCCTGGGTGGCTCAGTGGTTTAGGTCCTGTGTTCAGCCCGGGCATGATGCTAGAGTCCCTGGACTCCAACATGGGATTGAGTCCCACATCGGGCTCCCTGCATGGAGCCTGCTTCTCCCTCTGCCTGTGTCTTTGCCTCTCTCTCTCTCTCTCTCTCTCTCTCTCTCTCTCTCTCTCTCTCTCTCTCCTCTCATGAATAAATAAATAAAATCTTAAAGAAAAAACAAGAGTCTCTTATGGTTTGCCTCCCTCTCTGTTTTTATCTTATTTTTCCTTCCCTTCCCCTATGCTCATCTTTTTTGTTTCTTAAATTCCACATGAGTGAAATCATATGGTATTTCTTTCTCTGACTTATTTCGCCTAGCATAATACCTTCTAGTTCCATCCATGTCATTGCAGATGGTAATATTTCATTCTTTTGGATGACTAAGTAATATTATGAGATATTATGATATATATATCCATTCATCTGTCAATGAACATCTGAGATATTTCCACATTTTGGCTATTGTGGACATTGCTACTATGAACATTAGGGAGAATGTGCCCCTTTGAATCACTATGTTTGTATCCTTTGGATAAATACCTAGAAGTGCAATTGCTGGGTCAAGGGTATTTTATCTTTAACCTTTGAGGAACCTCCATGTTTTCCAGAGTGGTTGCACCAGTTTCCATTCTCAACACCAGTGTAAGATGCTTCCCCAAGGGGAAATAAATGTTTTGCCTAGAAGCAATTGACCAGAATATCAATAAGGTAGCATTTTTGTGAAGCGGGAAGTCAAGGGACTACTTTCTCTTAAGAGTAGGTGAAAAGCTCTATTAATGACCCCAAGGAAAGCATGGAGGACTAGTTCAAATGCCCAGGCCAATTAGCCATCAATTAGAGGGTTTGGAAGAATATGTTTATACATGGAGTCTGTAGCCTCTGGAAGTCTTTCTCATAGGTTTAGGGTCTCGTTTGTCTCTCTGGTTAGCTAATAAAGGTAGGAGAAAGTTAAAAGTAGAAAAGAAAGAGTTATGGGCTGGTCTGGGCTGGTCCTTGGAATCTCTGTTTCTGAACTCATTTTCAGCCATATACGTCTTGGTCTTGTTTTACCTCCTAGGAAAGGGCCTGCCTGTGTTTTCTATTGTTCTCATCATTTCCCTATGCTGTATTGTGGTCTTCATCATGGCTTATGTCATGGTCTGCCGGAAGACATCTCAACAAGGTGAGTGATGAGTACTATTGAGTGGCTTTTTTTATTAATTCATTCTGACAGTATAGTAAGGCATAATTTCAAAGGGCTTCCAGCCTAGTTTGGGATTGAGGGTAGGTGTGCATGGAGACAGACATGCAAGCCAACAATGACAATATGATTTATGGAAGTTTTTTTTGTATATTTTTTATTGGAGTTCGATTTGCCAACATATAACACCCAGGGCTCATCCCATCAAGTGCCTCACTCAGTGCCTGTCACCCAGTCACCTCATTCCTCCAGCCCACCTCTCCTTCCACTACCCCTTTTTTGTTTCCCATGTTAGGAGTCTCTCATGTTTTGTCACCCTCTCTGATTTTTCCCACTCATTTTCTCTCCTTTCCCCTTGTAATCCCTTTCACTATGTTTTATATTCCCTGTATGAGTGAAACCATATAATGATTGTCCTTCTCTGATTAATTTACTTCACTCACCATAGTACCCTCCAGTTCCATCCACGTCGAAGCAAATGGTGGGTATTCGTCATTTCTAATGGCTGAGTAATATTCCATTGTGTGTGTGTATGTATATATATATATCACATCTTCTTTATCGATTCATCTTTTGGTGGTGGATACTGGGGCTCCTTCCACAGTTTGGCTATTGTAGACGTTGGTGCTATAAACATTGGGGTGCAGGTGTCCTGTTGTTTCACTGCATCTGTATCTTTGGGGTAAATCCCCAGCAGTGCAATTGCTGGGTCATAGGGTAGCTCTATTTTTAACTCTCTAAGGAACCTCCACACAGTTTTCCAGAGTGGCTGTACCAGTTCACATTCCCACCAACAGTGCAAGAGGGTTCCCCTTTCTCCACATCCTCTCCAACATTTGTTTCCTGACTTGTTAATTTTCCCCATTCTCACTGGTGTGAGGTGGTATCTCATTATAGTTTTGATTTGTATTTCCCTGATGGCAAGTGATGCAGAGCATTTTCTCATGTGCTTGTTGGCCATGTCTATGTCTTCTTGGGTGAAATTTCTGTTCATGTCTTTTCCCATTTCATGATTGGATTGTTTGTTTCTTTGCTGTTGAGTTTAATACGTTCTTTATAGATCTTGCATACTAGCCCTTTATCTGATATGCCATTTGCAAATATGGAAGTTAACTCACAAATTTTTGGTATCCAGCTCAGTACAAAACCATCCCTGTAATGGGTTGTCTAACAAGGATGCAAGAGAAACAAAAGTCACAATCCTTGGCCTCAATTTGCCTATAATTTATTTAGAAAATTCAAAGTAGAAACATGAAGTTTATCAATATCCATACATAATAATAAATTCTATAGACTCAAAACCTTGAGAAAACAATCAATGTCAAAGGTTTCCAGAGAAGAGAGTTGCTTTGGGCTGAAGTGATTAACAAGGGCTTTTATGAGGAGATGGGAGTTAGACCAGGTCTTGGAGGATGAAAACAAATTAGAAGGCAATCTCAGGAAGGAGGAACTACATGAGTAAAAGTGCAAAGGCTTAAAAGATGACTGTGAGTGGGGTCATCAATGTAGAAAATTCATGGGTAAATGCAGAGGAAAAGGAAAGTTTACTCCTGATTATAGAGTGTCTTAAATAACAGGCTAAGTAACTTGGAAAATTTTCTCTAGGCATTGCAAAGAACTAAAAGTCACCAGTTTGGTTTTTTTTAAGCAAATGAGTGGCATTGTGAAGGTACAGTTGTCAGGGCCATTTAACAACTGTGAGCCAACAGAGGAGGAAAAAGAGTTTGGATGTTGATTTCTACGTAAAACCTAGCTACACCTCAATGCCTTCTGCACTGGCCATTTTGCCTAACAGTAGTGTCTTTTTCTCTGCAGAAGCTCCTATTCCCAAATAACCTGGTTTACACCCTGGCTTTCTCCAGCCAAAGGCAAGAAGGGAGCCATGAATATTTCTTTCTCCTTGGTCTTAAGTATAAGCTCTGGTTTTGGCCAGTAAGCATGGCTATGACCCATGAGGCTGAACTTGAAAGTAGAGATATCTCAAGTAGCCACAAATCCAATGAATACTAAAGGAAAACCTTCTTCATAGTCTCAATGAGACTAGGTATAAACTGTAACCATATTTGATTGTTTCTCTCTCAAAAACCTTCCAAGGCTGCTCTGGGCCCAGATTATAGAAGTCAAAGTGTTGCATTCCATTAATGGTCCTCTCTTATGTACCCTATCTTCTTGACCCTCACCACTCCTTACTTTCATTTTCAGTTACTGGAGTCAAACAGGCAAATAGGCTATACACCTCATGACTTTATGCTTTTTCCCTTCTGGATTGCCTTTCCAGTATTTCTATTATTTACCTATCTATAAGAGAGATAGCCTTGAGCCATCAATTCAGTTTAACATGTAGTTACTAATTGCTTACTATGTGCCAGGCATTGGGCATATAAAAATGAAAAAGACAACACCTGTATTATGAAGAGCTACCAGGCCAATAGGGGAGGTAAGACATGGAAACACAGGGCAGTATCATAAAGTAGAGGATGTGTAGCATGCTCTGTTTGCTTTGTTCTGGTTTAATGCACACATTACCAGTTGTATTCGTGTAAAATTATAAACTATTGGAGGGCAGTACCAAAAGATATCCATCTAGTACCAGGTTATAGAGCCTTTAAACCTTCACGGAATGTAGATAGTTCTCCTTCACAGACACTAGGGAGCAATGGTGATCTACTCCAGGACCTTTCCTGGGCGCATGGTGGATGAGTGCATTTGGAAATGGCTTTGGTCATGGTCCCTGACAGATTATCTCAGCCCATTCTGCCTGTGCTCTGGCCTGGCCACCAAGTTTCCACAAAATCTCCTGAAGAACCTTTGGCAAGAGACTCCTGGTTGGAGAGTGAGTCCAGTTCCAGTGTCCTTTACCCTACCACATGAAGCAACAGTTTCAGCCCAATGTTCTGAGTCAAAGAATGTCAGAGAGGGTAGTAACCAAGTGTGCTTCCTCTTCTTCACTCTGAGAAATCTGTATTCCTGTGCTTTAATTTACCTTCCCAATACCTCCCAATTGTGGCCCTCTTCTCTGTCTCCCATTTCCTCATTTGTCCACATTTGGCCCTTGTCCACTCCCCGTGGAGAATTCTGACTTGATTCCTCCTTCTTTTTTAGAGCATGTCTATGAAGTGGCCAGGTAAGACTCCCTCTGCTCTTCCATTTTCTTTTTTGTTTTGTTTTGAGGTTTTTAATTATTTTTTGTATTTTTATTGGAGTTTGATTTGCCAACATATAGTATAACACCCAGTGCTCAACCCATCAAGTGTCCCCCTCAGTGCCTGTCACCCAGTCACCCCAATGCCCCACGCACCTCCCCTTCCACCACACCTTGTTTGTTTCCCAGAGTTATGAGTCTCTCATGGTCTGTCTCTTCCATTTTCTGAACATTTCCCTGCCCTCATTCTGTTTGTCACTGGCACGGAGGAAGAAGGGGTGGTTCAAACCCATTTCTAAGCCCAGAGGCCTTCAGGGCTGGGGCACTGCTTTCTTCCCTCTCTGAAGCACCTCTGAGATTCTTTCTTGGCTCCCTGATCACACAGGATAATGCATGTCCATCAGCCTCCTTTTCCCAGAATCCCTTGATAACAAGAGCCTAAGGGTCAGTTGGCAAGAATTGGGACAGAAGTGTGGGAAACTAAAGTCCCAACCTGAAGTCTCTTTTTATGGGTTGTGGGATCTTGAACCACAGGATACATACCAGGCAGGCCAGAAATTCTGGTGAAAACTGGAGAGTGGCCATTTTCACAAGTGGCTGCTCCAGCGAAGAGCCATCTTCCCAAACTCCAGGGAATGACTACTCTGACGATACCTGCCTGGGCCAAGAGTACCAGATCATCACCCAGATCAACAGTGACTACACTCATCTGCTGCACACAGTTTCTCCAGATTATGAGCTTTTGGCAACCAAGGATGAGAGAGTCTGCTAAAAATGCCCTGCTAAGCCAGGGTCTGCTGCCATAATTGCCTATTCAGTCCCTGTCTTCTGCATAGCTGCCTTCTCTGCTACGTCTCTCCCTGGATAACCTATCGTGTATTCCCTGCCAACACTGAGGTTTCTAAGAGTGACTGGCTTTGCTTAAAAAGTTACCATATGCACTTTTAAACAAGACTTCTGGGTCAGGCCTTAGGCCCTTCTGCTATCTCTTCTTCTGCTGCTTCTCTTTAAACACCAGCAGGAAGTTCCCATAGCACTAAGACATAGTCACCATGCCTCCAGATGTCACTCAACTTTGGCCTCTTGCCACCAGAAGACCATAAGGAAAAAACTTTGCCAGCTCAAGGGACTAGTTATGTCCAACATCACTTCCTTTTTTTTCAGGGCCAGATAGCTTTTAAGATTTTTATGTAACAGGCCAGGGTTCAGTTTTGCTCCTGAACTGTTAGTCTAGTGCTCTGATATTCTTTTAGTGTTCAATAAATATCTAATCATATCATTCTTGATTGTATTGGTCTTCTCTCAAGTACCTACTAAGTGATTAAAGTGAGACTAGTTGAGATGTTTGGAATTATAAATAAAACCTTTTCATTCTTGGTCTTTTTCTTTCCCACCCATGCCACTTTAAGTTACTTCAGAGATGGGCCCATCTGGGACATAATGAATGTTTGGCAAATTAGTACCCAGCTGCCTTCCATTCCCTCCCTTGTTACCCAGCCAACTACACCTGGATAACTCTCTTAAATCAGTTATGAAGCTGAAAATGAAGGAACCATTCTTATGTTTCTGGAGACTGTGGATGCAGAGATAAAGGGCTCCCTTTCCTTCCAAAGTATGAATATATCACCCTCAAAATTTCTACCTCCTAGAATTGTAAAATCTTTGCAGTATTTGTATTCATCATAATTTATCTCTATGCCCTGGCCTCTTATTACAATTTTGAGTAGGAGGTCAAAGCAAGGAAGTCTTTTTCCTCAAGCATAAATGGGAAATAGGAGTGTAGGTGTGTGTGTGTGTGTGTGTGTGTGTGTCCACCTGTGTGTGTGCATGCATGCATACAGCTTTATTTCAGTCTCTTCTATAAAGACCTTATTTAGGGTGGCTCATGACCACTTCCTTTCCCTCATATAATTCACGTCAAATCAACCTCTTTGCTCTTCACGGAAGCTGTTTTTGCCACTTTGGGTTCCAGTGTGGTCCCAATGTCAGCTCAGTTTCACCAGGAACTTCTCCCCTTTGGTATGATTACAGAAATCAAAATAGTACAAAGAAATGAACAAGATGGAATCCTCTAATTCAACACCACCAACCTGCCAAGTCCATGGTCTAAACCTCAAAGTTTTCCTCATGCCCATATGCCAGATTCACATTGTTGGTGAAAGGAGCAACTTATTTTTCCCCACCCATCATGCTTACAAGCCTCTGAAACAGGAACCCACCGAGTGGAAACTTCAGCTTCCTTCATGAAACAGCCATGTCCAGATCCCACACCCTCAGGGAAAAAATTATCTCTTCCCACTACCCTTAAAGAAAGGAATGACTGGGGTTAGAAAGAGAATCCTAATTACATGTCCACTGGTAAAAGGAGCCCCAATCCCAGGGATATTCTCTTGACAACCCCATAGAACCTATGGACCTCCATGGATTCTCTTGTCTCCAAAGGCTTAGAGATTATTGATTTTAATTCTCCCATATTACACTTGAGGAAATAAAGCCTAGAAAGGAGCAGTAACAGTCAAACATCACACACATCAAGTCAGTGGTAGAACAGAGACCATAAAACAGGTCTGTGAACTCCTAGGAGCATATTCATTGCAGCAGAAAACTTCTGGGTATCATCTTTGACCAAAAACGAATATTCTTTTCCATATAAGACAAGCCAGGAAGAGAGTCCTAGGTATAGGACTAGCCCAAAGCTACAGTGTTGGCTAAACAAACATGAGAGGAAAACATAGAATTGTCTTCAGCAGATGGCTAGTGAGGGAAAGCTGGAATAGGAGATCCTCAAAAGAGAGAGAAGATATGATGTCCCTCTGTGGCAGTTTCCCAAGTATTGGCCAAGAGATTTCACCACTTTTCCACAGAGAAATATTCATGTTGCTTTCAATTATTTGTTATGTAACATGTCTTAACTAGATGCACCTGTGTATTTATCTTGGAGTGTATTAGCTAGATAATTTTCAGTAGAACTGGTTTCAAAAATTTGTAATGCTGATGCAAATAATATATATATATATATATATATATATACTGAATATATACTGAAATATATATTTCCTGAATCTATTTATTTATTTTTGTGTATATTATTTTTCTAGGGCTGCCATACAAAGCACCACAAATTAGGTGGCTTAAAACAATAGAAATGAATTTCTCCTGTTCATACACATTTCCAACATTTCTAGGGCCTTGCCACGTTCTGTCTGGAGCCTGCAGAGGAATCCTTGCTTCTCCATAACTGTGAGAAATTTGAGGACAAATTTGAGGTTCCCTGGTTGCAGCTGCAGAACCACCGTCTCTGCCTCCACCCTCTCACGAAGCCCTCCATGTCTCCATCTGACTGTCTTATTACAAACACACTAGTCAATTGAATTAGGAGGCCACCCCACACTGTCATCATCTCATCTTTACTAATTACATCTTAGCACCCCATTCCCAAATAAGGTCACTTTCTTAAGTCCTGAGTTCTACAACTATAAGGTATTTTCTTTTGGAAGATACAATTTAATCTAGGATATAGGGGAAGAAGAATCCTTTCCAAGATGCTTGTAATTGTTAATTTTTTAAAACATAGTTGCTTTGCACTGAAATGAAACCTAATAAAATAAACATTAAGACCATAAAAAAGAGATGGCCTATAGGAAAAAAAAATTCCATGATGAGATAGGCATGAGAAATGCTACCTTCTACAGCTCTCTATTGGATATTTCCAATACAACATAGAATATTAAAAGCTCTGAAAATCCTGCTATAAAGCACCTGTATTACTTTGAGTTATCAAATAATTCCAAAACATATTTGCCCTCTGGGTCTACTTTTTTTTGCCCTTCTTCTCCAGCCCTTGACCCTATTTCTCAGGAGGAAACCCCTCAATCTTGATTCTTACCTCACATATCCTACAGAATTATGATGACTACGGTTTAATTTTATTCACAAAATTCCTGGACGGCATTTTGACCCAAAACCAAGAATAATGATCTAGTATGAAGTCAATCAATCAGTAAACATTTATTATTTTCTGTACCCAGAATATTGAGCTACATGCTGGAGAGGAGATTGAAAGGGAAGATAGCAATCAAGGAAACATAGTGTTGTCTTCACAATTTAGTGGGGACTTCAAAAATAACCCCTGGAAAAGTCTGCTAATATTTCAAGAGGTGCTATTGGGCAATAGGAGAAGGTTCCTCAAAGAGTTAAAAATAGAACTGCCCTACAACCCAGCAATTGCACAGCTGGGGATTTACCCCAAAGATTCAGATGCAGTGAAACACCAGGACACCTGCACCCCAATGTTTATAGCACCGATGTCCACAATAGCCAAACTGTGGAAGGAGCCTCGGTGTCCATCAAAAGATGAATGGATAAGGAAGATGTGGTATATGTATACAATGGAATATTACTCAGCCATTAGAAATGACAAATACCCACCATTTGCTTCAACATGGATGAAACTGGTAAGTATTGTGCTGAGTGAAGCAAGTAAATCAGTGAAGGACAAACATTATATGGTCGGTCTCATTTATTTGGGAATATAAAAAATAGTGAAATGGAATAAAGGGGAAAGGAGAGAAAATGAGTGGGAAATATCAGTGAGGGTGACAGAACATGAGAGACACCTAACTCTGGAAAACGAACAAGGTGTGGTGGAAAGGGGGTTGGGGTGACTGGGTAATGGGCACTGAGGGGGGCACTTGATGGGATGAGCCCTGGGTGTTATGTTATATGTTGGCAAATTGAACTCCAATAAAAAAGAAAAGAAAAGGACCAAGGCAAGGAGTGTTTGAATGAAAAAGAAGAAAATATAGGTTAACTTTCAAAGGTCCTTGGGGAGACTGGACTTTGGCTAGGCCAGAATAATGAGAAATAATTGAATAGGCAGAAAACAATGGAGAAAGTATTACCAGAAGGAAAAAAGACATGAGGACAAGGTAAAAGATAGATAAGTTCAAAATGTGTTTAGAAGCCCAGGCTGAGGGGGATCCCTGGGTGGCTCAGCGGTTTAGCGCCTGTGTTCAGCCCGGGCATGATCCTGGAGTCCCGGGATTGAGTCCCACGTTGGGCTCCCTGCATGGAGCCTGCTTCTCCCTCTGCCTGTGTCTCTGTGTCAATCTCTCTCTCTCTCTCTCTCTCTGTCATAAATAATTTTTTAAAATTAAAAAAAAAGCCCAGGCTGAGTTTCAGAAAAGTGGGTTTCTAAGCTCTGTCATGAAGCTTGTGTAAAAATTTTGGTGTTCTTATTGGGAGACTCTGTAGGAGGAATGTGAATAAAGAAAATATATATCAAAGAGTACTTCCATCCCTGGGCCCTATATACCTTTTCAAGACCATTATATCCCCCTCAGGCTCTGACAATGTAGAAACAGTCCAGGGCTATAGCTTCAAGAGTTGCCTTACTTTTCCCCTGGCAACATCAGGGTACTTCAGTTCCCTCAAAGTCACTGAAAATAACTTATGAGAGCTTAGTTCATGTTTGGCGAGTGATCTTTTATCCAGCTGGCAGTTTATTTGTTGTATCCCAACTCTTCTGGCCTGGAGCTGTTAGGCATGTGCCGCACTTGGGGTATTTGACAAACTGACACTCTTCCACATGGAGTGTCTAACTCAGCTTGTCAAATACACGGAGTGTGGCACTGCAGGAGGCCAGGCCAGGGGTTTCAGTAGGAATGCAAGATCTTCCTGGGAGATGTGGCCCTGGAGGGAAAGAAAGAAAAAGGAGTCACACCTTGAGCCCCAGAGAAACTGCAGAGGCAAGGGACTAGCCTGAATATAATAGGGAAGTGAGCAAAATAAGCATAAGGCTCCCAACCAGAAGATGAATCCTAAAAGAAGGCCCAGTTGGGACTGTAGATGAGGCCCCAGTGCCCAGACAGGGGTCCTCAGGCCTGATAGCTGTGGCATTTCTTGGGGTTCCAAGCTTCAGTGGGTTCCTATATGCAGTAGGGAGAGAATTTGGTCATTGTCCTGCCTCTCTGACCTCAGGAAAGCACCAGGCCCCAGAGTCAGTGTCCATGGCCCCCCTTCCCAACCCTCCCACAGTCTTGTGGCTATAAACATAGACTTTGAGGTTAAACATGGACTTGACTTTGATTCTACCATTAAGTAGCTAGGAAACCTCAGTAAATTATTTCATGTCTCTGAGCTCCAGTTTTCCACATCCACAAAATGGGTATGAGTACCTACCTAATAAGTTATTGTGAAAATTGCATGAGGTAATATATGTAAAGCCTTTAGTTCAGTATTTGATACATAACAAATGTTCAAAAAATTTAAGTTGTGCTACAAAAAGGAAAGCAAGAGCCATTGACAATTGATTTAACAGAGTCAGAACTGATGAAACAGTAATACTTCATGGCCTCAGCCCTGCCTAACATGGTCTCCCTTGTACTATCAGGACTAAAGAATGACAGCTATAAAATGACTATCATCTATTCTTACCCACTCATATTATAAATGAGAAAATGAAGGTTCATATTGAGGAAGAGAGTTGCTAACAGTTATACAAGTTGTTCACAGTTTGGGCTGTGGTCTATATCACCCCATTGTACCTTTCAGCTTTCCTCATTGGTTATTTTACCTCTCTATCCTATATATCTCTCAGATAAAAGGGAGACACATCTATAAGGATGGAAAAAGACAAATGGTAGACTTGACAGTGAGGCACTGGGATCTTTCCACCCACAGCCATTAGGGAAATAAGGAAGCTGCCAGCAGCATGGTTACATCTTGAATTTCTAGAGGAGTTCCCTTGGTAACACCCATATCCTGCTGATAAAAATTCCAGGTTATCTGTGCAAATGCTTCACCCTCCCTACTGTGGCAACTGATCTGTGACAAAGTAGGTGACCTATATTAAATTCTGGCATGACAAGTGTCAAACATTATAAGATTGTCAGGAATAGAAAACCACCCCATGAGGTCAGAATGCCCTGTCTCAGCTAAGACAAGGCAGAGAGACTTGTCTTTAGGAAAAAAAAAGAATTTAAAAAACTTAACTCTTTTAGCTGATGAGGGAGTGACATGCTTCTCCAATTTGATATGTAGGAGTGACTTTGAATATAAGGTTGTAAACAGTTTTTCCCATCCCCTCATTTCCCTTACCTATTCAGTCCACCTCAAGTCAACTAGAAGTGTGGTTCTTTTAGCCAAAGCAGCAATCTTAGTCACCATATATGGTATAGTGGGAAAAATCAGACAAACTTGGATTCTAATGATGCCTTGAGTACCAACTACCCAATCATAGCTTTGGGTAAGCCTTTCTTTGAGCTTCAGTTGTCTTCTCTGGAAATGGGGACAAAAAAGACTTACCTGGCAGAATTGTTAGGCAAGTGTTCAGTGAGCTCTCCAGAGCTTCCCATATGGCTCAGTCCCTGGAGCTATGGGTGGAGGCCAGCCAAGAAAGCTGATTAATAGAGTTTGAGTTCAGGAAGGCAAGACAGAAAGAACTGGACTGATGCCTTTTATTTCATCATCTTCATTGGCTACCAGCTCCAGTGGGAAGACCTGGATAAACTGGAGATGTCCGCAGCCTCCTGAAAGCCCTTTCTAACTTAATTAAAAAGAGAGAAAAATATGAAGTAGCTTAAGATTCCTTCTTATTACACTCAAACTTGAAGAGCCTTATAGACCGTGTCACCTCAATATTAATAGAAGGAAGTTAGTGGCTGAGCTGAAACCAGATAGGTTTTATTTCCACTCTTGATGTTCTAGTCCATGTGTCTTTAAAGAGTGTATATAAGAAAAATAGGTTCAGCTGAAAAAGACTGGTCAGACCCCATAGGAAGAAGATGTAAATATCTACAGAGAGATATTAAGGAATTCTGAAAGCTCTTCTCTTGGTCTGTCATACTACACAAAACATTATTTGTCCCCTGATCTATCCTGGCAGGGTTAACACAGCAAGCGGCAGGACTTGCCCTGCATCTGATCCAGTTGGGCCTCCTCATACATACAAGAGGAAGTATGGAATTGTTTGTAGGCATGGTTCATGCCTGCATTCATCCCCACCCAGAGATATTTACTCAGCATCACTCTTATGTCTTGTCTCAACGGGGGGTGTGTGTGACAACTATCAAAATAAGGGATATAAAAACTAAAAGAGTCTCTATATGCTATCCATCTAATATTTCCCCTCCTCTTCTTTGCAGAAGAGGCCAAAAAGTGAGACTTAGTATGGAAAGATGACTTGCTCAAAGATACATAGTAGGTAAATGGCAAAATCAGGACTGCTACTCAAACTTCCTGACCCCTGAGTCCAGAGCACATGCCACTTCCATGTGACTATCTCCTAAATAGCCTGTTTGAGAAAGACATGTCATCCTCCCTGCTTACTATTAGAAATATTGAGATAAAAAACCAATGGGAACCTTCTTCCCACCCACCCTTGACCCAGGATCCCTGAGGAAAGTACAAGAAGAATGGGGTAGGCAGGTCCAAGCCACCTTTGGTAGCCAGAGACACTGTCCAAGTTTGGAAATCCAAATAGAGAGGACAAATGGATAGTATACCTGTTACTGGAGTGATGCCTTGGTCTCAGAGGAGGCAAAGGTTCCATGGTGATAAGCCAAACTGCAGAGGCCAGAGGTGACTGGGCTTTTTGCCTGGAACAGAAAGGCTGTGTGTTTTGAAGGGCTTTTAGTGTCTTCAAGAGGAAACAGAAATGAGGAAGATAAGGCTGAGGTTAGCCAACGGAAATCTGGGTACAAAATGACAAAACAGTGTTGTGAAAGGGTCCACTACTGCAGCAACAGTCCTCACGGTCATGTTCCCTCCAACCCTGCCAACTTGTAGCTAACCTTCTGGTTCTCCAAGCTGCAAAGAGTTGAAATAGAAAACCTCTCGCTGTCTCAGGTTCTACCTATGGGCTAGGAGATGTCTCTGATGTTAATGATGGAATCCGGAGATGTCACAGTTGAGACATTATCAAATGAAATGCCACATTGTCAAAATTGAGAAACAGATCCTCTGAGAGATGAAAGAAAAAGGCTGATATCAAAAAGTGAATTAGTGGCATAGATGAAATTTAAATCCACTTCTATCAACTCCAAAGCGTGGATTCTCTCACTGTCAGTATATACCCCCTGGTCCTGAAATATCCTTTGTACTTCCCCCTTGACACATCTTCTCACCTGGGACAGCTACATAATTTGCAGGGCCTAGTGAAAAATGAAAGTGAGGGGCCTCCTATTAAAAAATATAGAATTTAAGAATGGTGACAGCAGAACGTTAACCCCTCCTTGTGTGGGGTCTTTTTTAAGATTTTATTTATTTATTCATGAGAGACACAGAGAGAGAGGCAGAGACATAGGCAGAGAGAGAAGCAGTCTCCACACAGGAAGCCTGATGTGAGACTCTATCCTGGGACTCCAGGATCATGCTGTGGGCCGAAGGCAGATGCTCAACTGCTAGCCACCCAGACATCCTGTGTGGGGTCTTCCTAAGCATGGAGACCTGGGAAATTTTATAGATCACATGGCTACAAAGCTGGCTCTACTGGCACAGCTCTGACCACAGATCATATTTTGGCATCCAGCAGCTTACAAAAGGAAAGAAAGGAGGAAAGTCACATCTATTAATAAGATTACATGCTTTACATGTGTTATCTCATTTAATCATCAACTCTCTGGCATATTCCCATCCCTATGAGAGGATGAAGAAACTGAGGCTCACAGAAGTAAAATGACTTGCCTATAAACACAAAACTAAGAAAAAAATGGAGAAAACAGAATTTGCACTCAATTCTTTTTTACTCCAAATGTTAAGCATTTTCCACCCTCCCATACTGGCTACAAGGAGAGAAGAAAGTAGTTGACCTTGAAAGTAAAATATGATGCCAGACCCTTAAATGCAATTGTGACTTTCAGACTTCATTAAAAGTGTGAGAAGAGGGATCCCTGGGTGGCGCAGCGGTTTGGTGCCTGCCTTTGGCCCAGGGCGTGATCCTGAAGACCTGGGATCGAATCCCACGTCGGGCTCCCGGTGCATGGAGCCTGCTTCTCCCTCTGCCTGTGTCTCTGCCCCTCTCTCTCTCTCTCTCTGTGACTATCATAAATAAATAAAAAATTTAAAAATAATAAAAAAAATAAAAGTGTGAGAAGAAAGTGAGTGACTTCCTAGCACCATGTGTTTATGTGTTTGCAATCCTTGGGAAGTTCCCATTTGCAGCCTGGGAGACATTGGATTACCATTATGCAGTGTTCTACATCATGAATCCTGATGACATGGCAGAAAGGAGTGGCAATTTTTCAATGCTTTTAGGATATACTTGTGATTGTTTTCAAAGATTGCAGTTTTCAAGTTCCAGTCCATAGCATAAGTAAGATCCTGGGCAGTGCTCAAGCCCTGGTGAATAATCTATCCAAGCTACATACAGTCTTACAAATTCAAGTTTAAGAGAAAAGACTATGTGCGAGGAGCCAGGAGTCTTGTGCTCCAGTCCTAGATCCGTTAGCTCTGTTTCCTCCCTTAGCTTTGGTTTTCCCTTTAATCAACAGAAACTGGACTAGATGATCTTAGTGGCCTCTCCAACTTAAATATTCCCTGGTGGCTTCTTTATAAACCTCTCTATCCCTGCTTCTCCCTCACTGTGGGCTTCCTTGCGGTCACAGGGTCCAGAGACTGTAGGGACAGATTGAGATAGAGATTCAGTTGCAGTCACACTACTCTGCAGAAACTTCCTTCTACCAGAATAATTTACTGGCTTAGTCCTTAAGACCAGTTTCCCCAGATATGGCTTCTAGAAAGATTCAGTTCCTTTTTATATTTGGTTTCTGACTAAAGCTTGGGGTGGAGCCAGGATTGCCCTGTGGGCATTTTCCTAGGGAGGGACTCCCTTCTTTCTACTAACTCCACAGAGATTGAATAAATTCATCTGCCCACTCTTTTCTTCCCCTCACCTATGAGTAATCTACTGGCTTTTTAACAGAAGCCTTCTGGAGACGATGTTTTTACCTAAAGTACTAATTGATAGTGGTCGCTTTGAACCATATAGTATGTCCATGAAAGAGAGCATTAGGACCCAGGAGAACCTGAAAATCATGCCATCTATGCAGAAGACCTGAATTAGAGTAAAAACATTAGGATCCTCCAAATTACTCTTCACCTCACAAGCACAAAGCATGCTGGGAAGGGCCCACTGTACAGCAATAGCACACAGGGAACTTTCTTCTAAGTCTGTTGTCCAACCAAAAGACACACAATTCTCTCATTTTGGATGTTTTTTGACTTAGCTAAACCTATTAAGGGGGAAGAGGAAGAAGAGAGTTGGGTGAGGAGAGCTGTTAGTCAGTGCTGGAGTCCCACACTATAGACACATTCATTTATTCACTCAGTACTGGAATAGAACAACAGAATTTTGAGTCAGAGTCATTGTGTCTTGGACTGTAGGTTTTAGCCTGTGAGTTATAGACCCACCTCTATAAATTATTAATTATATGTCTTTGAAAAATCATGCACAGCCTTCTGGAACCTCAGTTACCACATCATATTTAGGTATTCCTGGGCAGGCACGTACCCAAGGAATTGTGTTTTTCTTCAGTGTGAGATAAGTAATTTGACAGAAGTACAAAGTGGTGTCAAAAGAGTGTGACTGTTCCAGGGCAGGGGGCAAGGAGGTAGTTCTTGGAAAAGTAGGATTTTAGCTAGATTTTAAAAGATAGAGAAAATAATTATGCTCATTGTCTCTGAAAAGCTTTCTCTGATGACCCTTCTCCCAGTGAAAATAATTGCTCCCTGCAGTGCTTGCCTCTAGTGTCAAAACCTGTTCGTACTATACTTATGTGTTTATATCTCCCGGAAGACCAAAGCTGCCAAAAGTAGGAATCATGTCTGACCCCTTCCTTTCTTTACAGTGCCAGACATGAGATAGTTACCCCAGAACTGCAAGTTGAATAAATGAATGTGTAAGTGCATTTAGCAAAGAAGGAATCCTTATAGCCCAAGTCACCCACATTCCTTAGCTTACCTTATCTCCATGAAGGCCTCCCTTTAACTTCAAGTTTATTTCCCTGCTCATTTAATCCCACCTCTTATTGGAAGCCTGTCAAGAAAGGCTCCAAGAACAATTGCAAAGCTGAAGCCACTTCTTGTGCAAGAGGCCAGTATATACACACTCCACCTTAACCCCGGTGGTTCCTTGTACATATGATTGCACCGGAGCTTCCTCTGAAAAGAAATCAAAGGCTGATGCAATCTATAGGGAACCACCTGCCAGGATGGAAAAACTTCATATATACTTGGGCCTGGAGACAGGATATTTACTGTGATGTTCCCCACAAGTCCAGTGACATTGACAAGAAAAGTGACAGCAATTGACCTACCAACTACAGTTCAACTTTATTCAACAAGGATGTGTGGAGCACTTACTGGCTGCAAAGCTCTGTGCTTGGCACCAAGGGGAAAATAAATATACAAAAGACCAGTAATATACATCTAATAGAATATGATGTGACCTATAAATTTTCTAATAGCTACATTAAAATTTGAAAAATAAATAGGTGAAAGTAATTTTGATAATAGATTTTATTTAACCCAATGCATCCAAAATATTATCTTAACCTATAAGCAATGTAAAAATTTATTAAAGAGATATTTTACATTCTTTGAAATGTAATGTGCATTTTATACTTACAGTACATCACAATTTGGACTAGCCATGTTTCCAGTCCAATTGCCACATGTAGCTAGTAGCTAATTGGACAGCACATGTATAAAATGTGGTCCCTTCCCTCAAGGAATTTACAGCCTAGTCTAGGAGCCAGAATAATAAATAAGTATGTACAAGTAACAGCTACTATAGTGAAGGTGCACGTATGGAAAAAAG
The DNA here is from genome assembly GCF_011100685.1 of Canis lupus familiaris. Lineage (NCBI taxonomy): Eukaryota > Metazoa > Chordata > Mammalia > Carnivora > Canidae > Canis > Canis lupus. Next base: position 51,022,960 of record NC_049260.1, on the reverse strand, counting down.
AACTTCACCGGAAGTTAAGAGTCTGAGCTACAGTCTTTCCTCTGTCACTGGTTCTTTGTGTTATGTTGAGTAAATCCCCCTCTTTCTAAGGGCCTCCATATTTCCATCTCTACAACGAGACTGGACTAGATTTTTTTCATTGAACAAATATATGTTGAATGTTTTCTAAGTATCAAGGCATGGCACAAGGCACTCAGGATACAGAGATGAACAAGGCACATAACAATGCTTGCTTTCTCGATATTTGCAATGTAGTGGAAAGTAATTATTAAACAAACAGTCGTGGGTAAATATGACAAGAAAGTGGGAAGCACAGAGAGCTGGGAGAACACGTGACAAGAAAAACATAATCCACCAGGCTTGGATAGGTCAAGTAAACCTCTCAAAAGAAGTAATCTTTGATGGCTGTCTGCAGAATGAGAAGAAGTGAACCACGTGAATAATTGGTGAACTATCATTCCAAGCAGAAGAAGCAGAATATGTAAAGACTCTGTGATGGCAAAGAATGTGTTATATTCCAGGAATACAAGGAGACTCAAGTGGCCTAGAATTAAGTGAGCAAAGGAAAGAATAACTCAAAAGAACAGTAGTAGAGAGGTAAGCAGGGGGCCAAAGTGGGAAACGTCTTATAAACTACGTTGAGGATCTGAAATGTATCCAATGAGTCATGGATAGCCAGATAAGGTACAGATGATGCAGTGTTCTTTCATCTCTAAGATAAGAAAATAGAAACTAGAACTAGAATGCTAGAACTTGGTTTAGCATTGATTTAGAAGGCAGTTAATTCCTACATACTTCTCTCTAAGGTTAGTTACCATGACACTTTTCCTTAATGTTCTTGTCCTATATTTGCATATATCTGTTTCTATAGGCTCATCTAAAGAGTGTCAACCACCATAATTTGTATGGCAATAAGTAGTTTAGAATCCCAAATTTATAACCTGAACTTCTCTAACCGAAAAGCAGATGTTATGATGTAGATGGTCAAATGTCTCTTACTGTTAAAGAAGGTCACAACTATGTTAAGTGGGAAATAAAAATATCAAAGATGCTCAAAATGGGCTCTTGCCTGGTTACAAGTATTTCAGGTCATCCTGTGAGACCTTGTGCTATACTTGGGCCTGGAGACAGGATATTGGACAAAAGGATTGAGCTTGCAGTTCAAAGACCTGACTTTGAATTACAATTTACCACTTTCCAGCTGTAGGGGCTTGGGTAAATTACTAATATTTTTGACTATCCATTTCCCTATTTCAAAATTGAGGCAAGAAATAGGTACCTCATGGGATTTTAGGAAAGGGATATACCTGAGAACTTTTGTCAAAACTAAATAATACAAGGTAAGAACCCCAAAGACTACAGATTTCACAATAAGGGACACTGCTCCTCTATTCTCAGTTCTAGGAAGAATAAGAAGTAAAAAAATGGAAGTGAAAAGGGTTTTTTTAGTGTTTATTATACTAAATATTCTCATATCCATTATATCACTTATTCTTCTCAATAACCCTACAGAATAGGAATCATTCCTATGTCAAAAATTAGGGCACAGAAATTCAAAGACATTAAATAATTTCCCCCAAAGTCCCATATTTACTGAGATTCAGACTTTTATTGGCTATACCCCTAAAAAGGCATGAGAGGGGCTACTCAAGAACTCAACATTTCCTTTGGCTCCTTAAAAACTTGCAGGCCAGCCACTCCTTCAGCCTTATAGAAAAAGGAGTCATTCTATGAGATTACAAGCTCTATGAGAGCAACAACAATGTCTGTTATGCCCAATTTTTTATTAAGTTGCTATTTTTTTTCTAACTTGATTTTGGGAGTTCTTTACATATTAGAGAATTTTTCTATTTATTTTTTTAATAATAAATTTATTTTTTGTTGGTGTTCAATTTGCCAACACACAGAATAACACCCAGTGCTCATCCCATCAAATGCCCGCCTCAGTGCCTGTCACCCATTCACCCGCACCTCCCGCCCTCCTCCCCTTCCACCACCACTAGTTCGTTTCCCAGAGTTAGGAGTCTCCCATGTTCTGTCTCCCTTTCTGATATTTCCTACCCATTTCTTCTCCCTTCCCCTCTATTCCCTTTCACTATTTATATTCCCCAAATGAATGAGACCATATAATGTTTGTCCTTCTCCGATTGACTTATTTCACTCAGCATAATACCCTCCAGTTCCATCCACGTTGAAGCAAATGGTGGGTATTTGTCATTTCTAATGGCTGAGTAATATTCCATTGTATACATAAACCACATCTTCTTTATCCATTCATCTTTTGATGGACACCGAGGCTCCTTCCAGAGTTTGGCTATTGTGAACATTGCTGCTATGAACATCGGGGTGCAGGTGTCCCAGCGTTTCATTGCATCTGTATCTTTGGGGTAAATCCCCAACAGTGCAATTTCCCTTTGTATATTATAAGAATTGCAAACATTTCCACTAGTTCATCATTTGCCTTTTGACTTTGCTTCTAGAATTTTATATTTTTGTTTATTGCCAGTGTCTTCTACCAAGCTCTTTGAGGGCAGCGATTTTAATTTATTTGCAATATCCCTAATGACTAGAAATATGCCTTGTTTATAGTAGGTACTGAATAAAAATTTACTGATGAAATATAATTCCTCCTGTTGCACAGGCCAGAAAATGAGGTGACATCTAAATACTGAATGCCATAGTCCTCCTTTCACCCTGGTTCCTGATGACCTGGAAAATGAAATTAACTAGAATTAAAGACTAATTGAAAAAAGACCTAACAAAGAGTATCAGGAGACCTGAGTTTCAGGTCCAACTGTGCCATGCCTTGTTGTATGACCTCGGGAAAGTCCCTTCTTTGCTCTAGATGGTATTTATTTTTTTAAAAAAATTATTTATTTATTCATGAGACACACACACAGAGAAGCAGAGACATAGGCAGAGGGAAAAGCAGGCTCCATGCAGGGAGCCCAATGTGGGACTCAATCCCGGGACTCCAGGATCACACCCTGGGCCAAAGACAGATGCTCAACCACTGACAAAGTCTCCACCAAAAACGAGAACTACAGACCAATATCCCTGATGAAGTCAGATGTAAAAATTCTCAACAAGACACTAGCCAATAGGATCCAACAATACATTAAGAAAATTATTCACCATGACCAAGTAGGATTTATCCCCGGGACACAAGGCTGGTTCAGCACTTGTAAAACAATCAATGTGATTCATCATATCAGCAAGAGAAAAACCAAGAACCATATGATCCTCTCATTAGATGCAGAGAAAACATTTGACAAAAGACAGCATCCATTCCTGATCAAAACTCTTCAGAGTGTAGGGATAGAGGGAACATTCCTCAACATCTTAAAAGCCATCTACGAAAAGCCCACAGCAAATATCATTCTCAATGGGGAAGCACTGGAAGCATTTCCCCTAAGATCAGGAACAAGACAGGGATATCCACTCTCACCACTGCTATTCAACATAGTACTGCCAGTGCCCGTCACCCATTCACTCCCATCCCCCGCCCTCCTCCCCTTCCAACACCCCTAGTTCATTTCCCAGAGTTAGCAGTCTTTACGTTCTGTCTCCCTTTCTGATATTTCCCACACATTTCTTCCCCCTTCCCTTATATTCCCTTTCACTATTATTTATATTCCCCAAATGAATGAGAACATATAATGTTTGTCCTTCTCCGACTGTATGTTAGTTAATTGAACACCAATAAAAAAAAAATCAACATAGTACTGGAAGTCCTAGCCTCAGCAATCAGACAACAAAAAGACATTAAAGGCATTCGAATTGGCAAAGAAGTAGTCAAACTCTCCGTCTTCACCGATGACATGATACTCTACGTAGAAAACCCAAAAGACTCCACCGCAAGATTGCTAGAACTCATACAGCAATTTGGCAGTGTGGCAGGATACAAAATCAATGCCCAGAAGTCAGTGGCATTTCTATACACTAACAATGAGACTGAAGAAAGAGAAATTAAGGAGTCAATCCCATTTACAATGGCATCCAGAAGCATAAGATACCTAGGAATAAACCTAACCAAAGAGTCCAAGGATTTATACCCTCAAAACTATAGAACACTTCTGAAAGACATTGAGGAAGACACAAAGAGAAGGAGAAATATTCCATGCTCATGGATTGGCAGAATTAGTATTGTGAAAATGTCAATGTTACCCAGGGCAATTTACACGTTTAATGCAATCCCTATCCAAATACCATGGACTTTCTTCAGAGAGTTAGAACAAATTATTTTAAGATTTGTGTGGAATCAGAAAAGACCCCGAATAGCCAGGGAAATTTTAAAAAAGAAAACCATATCTGGGGGCATCACAATGCCAGACTTCAGGTTGTACTACAAAGCTGTGGTCATCAAGACAGTGTGGTGCTGGCACAAAAAGAGACACATAGATCAATGGAACAGAATACAGAATCCAGGAGTGGACCCCCAACTTTATGGTCAACTAATACTCGATAAAGGAGGAAAGACTATCCACTGGAAGAAAGACAGCCTCTTCAATAAATGGTGCTAGGAAAGTTGGACATCCACATGCAGAAGAATGAAACTAGACCACTCTCTTTCACCATACACAAAGATAAACTCAAAATGGATGAAAGATCTAAATGTGAGACAAGATTCCATCAAAATCCTAGAGGAGAACACAGGCAACAGCCTTTTTGAACTCGGCCACAGTAACTTCTTGCAAGATACATCCACGAAGGCAAGAGAAACAAAAGCAAAAATGAATGATTGGGACTTCATCAAAAACAAAAGCTTCTGCACAGTAAAAGAAACAGTGAACAAAACTAAAGGACAACCTACAGAATGGGAGAAGATATTTGCAAATGACCTATCAGATAAAGGGCTAGTATCCAAGATCTATAAAGAACTTATTAAACTCAACAGCAAAGAAACAAACAGTCCAATCCTGAAATGGGCAAAAGACATGAACAGAAATCTCACAGAGGAAGACATAGACATGGCCAACAAGCACATGAGAAAATGCTCCACATCACTGGCTAACAGGGAAATACAAATTAAAACCACAATGAGATACTACCTCACACCAGTGAGAATGGGGAAAATTAACAAGGCAGGAAACAACAAATGTTGGAAAGGATGCAGAGAAAGGGGAAACCTTTTCACTGTTGGTGGGAATGGGAACTGGTGCAGCCACTGTAGAAAACTGTGTGGAGGTTCCTCAAAGAGTTAAAAATAGACCTGCCCTACGTCCGAGCAATTGCACTGCTGGGGATTTACCCCAAAAATACAGATGCAATGAAACACCGGGACACCTGCACCCCGATGTTCATAGCAGCAATGTCCACAATAGCCAAAGTTTGGAAGGAGCCTCAGTGTCCATCGAAAGATGAATGGATAAAGAAGATGTGGCTTATGTATACAATGGCATATTCCTCAGCCATTAGAAACAACAAATACCCACCATTTGCTTCGATGTGGATGGCACTGGAGGGAATTATGCTGAGTGAAATAAGTCAGTCGAAGAAGGACAAACATTATATGGTCTCATTCATTTGGGGAATATAAACAATAGTGTAACGGAATAAAGGGGAAAAGAGAAAAAATGAGTGGGAAATATCAGAAAGGGAGACAGAACATGAGAGACTCCTAACCCTGGAAACCGAACAAGGGGTTGTAGAAAGGGAGGTGGGCGGGGGTGGGAGTGACTGGGTGATGGGCACTGAGGGCTGCACTTGATGGTATGAGCACTGGGTGTTATTCTATATGTGGGCAAATTGAACACCAATAAAAATAAATAAATAAATAAATAAATAAATAAATAAATAAATCCAAAAAAAGGAAAATTAAAAAAGTAAATAAATAAATAAGTAAATAATGAATACAAGAATATTAATTCAAAGGGACACATGCATCCGTATATCTATAGCAGCATTATTTACATTAGCCAAGATAGGGAAGCAGTGGTGTCCATTGATTGATGAATAGGTAAAGAGTATGTGATATATATATATATATCACATATATATATATTCATATATATATATGAATATCACTCAGGATAAATAAGAAATTTTATTTACAAAAACATGGATGAAGCTACAGAGTATAATGCTAAGTGAAAAGTCATAGAACGACAAATATATAATTCCATTCACATGTGGACTTTAAGAAACAAAACAAGCAAAGAAAAAGAGATAGAATTACAAGGCAAGAAACAGACTCTTAACTATAGAAAACAAACTGATGGTTATCAGAGGGGAAGTGGGTGAGGGGATGGGGAAACAGGTGGAGGGGATTAAGGAGGGCACTTGTTTTTGTTTTTGTTTTTGTTTTTAAGGAGGGCACTTGTGATGAGCACTGGGTGATTATGGAATTGTTGAATCACCATGTTGTACACCTGAAACTAATAATTCTGTATGTTAAGTATACTGGAATTAAAAGAAAATAACAAAAAAAGTGAACTTTTAGCAGGAGATTTCTAAGGTTGCAACAAGTGCCCTTCCTGCAATACTACACTACCTCTAGATGACTATCAACCCTCCAGATGACTGAACTCTTCACACTCCTTCTGATTTTTTTTACCTCCAAGCCTTTTTAAAAGAATTTTGTTTTAAATTCTAGCATAGTTAACATACAGTGTTATATTAACTTCAGGTATACAACATAGTGATTCAACAATTCCATGCATCACCCAGTACTCATCGCTACAGGTGCCCTCCTTAATCCACATCACCTATTTCACCCATCCCCCCACCCTACCTCCAAGCCTGTGAACTTCCCTACAACTTATGACTGACCCCTTCTTATCACTCAGAACTTAGCTTAAAATATCCTCTTTGTGGAATGGCTTCCCTTTCAATCCCAGCTAAAGTATCTCTCCTTACCTATTTTCCCTTACACAGTTAGAACCCTACTGATTTCCTTCCTAATACTTCCTACCATTTAGAGTAATTTATGTTTTGGTCAATTTACGTGCTTATTGCTGATCATCTCCCTAGTTCTGGACACTACATTTTGTGATTGAGAGCTCTGTAAGATAAACAAGTACTGTGTTTCATTCATAGATATATTAGCCTAGCATAGTACCTGGCACATGATAGGAGATATTAAATAAATTTAGTGAGTAAATGACTAGTGCCCTGATACAACATAAATCAGGATGAGAAGAGATGATGTTACTGGCTTCAATTTTATGATTATGCTGAAACAGAATCTGAAGACATGGAAAGGCCAAATAACAGTTAAGTTGAATGGACATCAAGCTCTAGTAACAGCAGAGCTCAGGTTCTGGCCATGGAAGGACGATTAGGTAAGGGCAATTGATCAGTAGAGTAGGAAAGAAGATGGCTCATGGCCCATATCTCTAGGCCTTGACATCCTCAAGTGTAAACCAGAAGTCATAATCTTTGACCTGCCTAAATTACCGAACTATTGTCAGATCTGATGTAATAGATGTGAAGGAAGAAAGTAGGATGGGGAGGGAACCCATGAGTGGGTGGCTTATCTGCCACCACCCCTAGCCCAGGCTTGGCCTAATGTAGCTTATGTAACCACATCCCCAGCCTTTAAATTGCAGAGTCATTGTAAAAGGGAAGTCCCAGCAGCAACAGTCTGGACTTGTAGCACATACCTCTGCAGTTGCTCAAGAATGACAGTTGGCTTTTGCATCAGTCCCTCTGTACCATTCTGCCCCCAACCCCACCCCCCTCCATACTACCTCCCCAAAACCTGTGTGGCAATTTACAGCCTAGCATTTCCCCACCACTGTGGCAATGTTCTGATCTTCCAAAGTCTCAGGAACCCTAGAGTGGTTATGGGGGTGAGAGGAACGAGGTTTTTTGTACTCCTCAACATTAGACCTGATCTATCTGGGAACATGTCTATGAGGCCATCCTATGCTCCCTTCAACTACTAACATTTTGGGGGGGTTAGGTTAATTTGACAACCTGCATTGGTCTTTTTAGGGCTCCATGTTGGAAATGTGGCTTAGATCAGTTCAGAATCCCATAACTGGTAAAACAGGCTAGAAGTTTAGGCTGAGTTGTACTTAGCTTACCTCATTCCTCTCTTGTCATCTTAATCACAGGAATCATTTTGGATGGGAAGGGGAAGACACTCATACTTAGCGAGTCCTTTTCCAATTCTTTAATTTATTCATTTAACAGACATATGAGTATTTACTTTGAGCTAGGACCCTGTCTAATGGGGAAGATAGCCAAATAAACAAACTTCCAACTAGCCCAATGTACTCATCACTATGATATGTTCAAGGGTAATATGTAATATGTTATGTTTAAGCTACAGTGGCAAAGCAGGAGTTATTAACTTACTGAGGAGAGTAGGAATAGTTTCACAAAGAAGATTTTAACTGAGATGTGAAAGACAAATAAGAGGATAGAAAGCAGCTGAAAAAAAAGGCATAATATGCACTCTAAAAGAGTATCCTATGCCAGCATGTGCAAATATGTGGATATATAAAACAGGTACATTTGGATGACTAAAATTCTATATGATTTGAATGCAAGATTTATGTTGAGGAGTGACAGGAGATAAAACTGAATAGATGGATAGGTCCACATTGCTGAAGACCTTGAATGTCATGCTCAGTTTAGAATTCATCTCCAAAACAATGGAAAGTAATTTAAGAGAATGCTAAAATCCATTCAGCACCTCCCCAAAGTATATCTTATGAACCCAGATTTCAACAACCAGTCTGAAAAATGTGCAAGTTGTTATGGGAGCAATAGGATAAAATTTTTCGACCTGAAGTTATCCTGGGAAATCTGAAATCTATGTCTACAATATTTATGATTAATATTGCCTAAAGATAGAACTGTTCATTTCTATTTCTGAATTAAAGATTTATACTGAGGAGCTTGGGTAGCTCAATCAGTAAGGCATATGCCTTCAGCTCAGGTCATGATCTCAGGGTCCTGGGATCAAGCCCTGTATGGGCTCCCTGCTCAGTAAGGAGTCTGATTCTCCCTCTCTTCTGCTCTTCCCCCTTGGTCCTTCTTTCTCTCTTTCACTCTCACAAATAAAATAAAAAATAAAAGTCTTTAAAGATCTATAAATATAAACCAAATTCTCATTTTGCTTATTCCTAGAAAGGAAGTCAAGAGCCCAAAGGTTTCTCAAGTTATCAAGTACTGACCAAAATGGAAAATGAATGTTCCTCAGGAAAGAAAAACAAGATTATGCTAGCAAGAGAACAATGGGTGGTTGCCAGGCAACCCTGAAATTCTAGGGGAAGAGTTGTAATTAGTAATTGCAATAAATATCCTTGATCCTTCGCACTCCATATCCTTTATCTCACAATATCTTATTCATGCATTTTAATTCATCTATTCTCTATTTATTTAAACCTGTGAGGTGGACTAGTTTAAGCCCAGCCTCTAAAGAACAGAGTAAAATGTTATTGGCTGAATTGTGTCTTCCCACCAAAATTCCTATACTGAAGTCTCCAGAACCTCAGAATGTAATTGTATTAGGAGATAGGGCCTTTAAAGAGTTGATTAACTCAATATATGACCATTAGGATGGGCCATAATCCAATCTGACTAGTGTCCTTCTAAGAAGAGGAAATCTGGGCACAAAAAAGTCACCTGAGATATGTGTATACAGAGAAAAGACCATGTGAGGATACAGTGAGAAGGTTGCCATCTACAAGCCAGAAAAGAAGCTGCAGGAGAAACCAAACATGACAACACCTTAATCTTGGAGTTCTAGCTTCCAAAACTATGAGAGAATAAATTTCTGGTTTTTTTAAAGAAATTCAGTCTGTAATATTTTGTTATGGTCGCCTTAGAAAACTAATGCAGGCAGGGACCATTTTTTAGTCTACTTTCCACTGATGTCTCTCTCAAAGCATCAAGAGCCCCTGGGTCAGGGGAGGCCTTATTAATAGTCTGGTAAGGTCTCTCTCCTTCTCTTTAACCATTATGACTAGGGTACCTCATGAGCAACAGAACCCAGGCACTAAGTCCAGTTTCTTGCAGCTTTTATATCAAATCTTGACAAGGTACCAAGTGATTTTGTCATTGGAATATTTTGTTCCCTCTGTGAGGTCCCCAGAAGTGGTCAGAGACAGGAAAGATTTGTTAGGAGTAACATACATACATCCCACCAACTTTTGGATAAAGTCAAATGGAAAAGCAGAAAATCCCTGGATATGGATCAAGAAACCTTCTGTGTTCAGCTGTGCTCTTAACTAGTTGTGTAACTGTAAGCCCTTAGTGTCTCTAAACCTTAGCTTTCTCATAAATAAACTAGTAATAATATGTATCTCTCTGGTCTCTTATAGTGGCTAAATGAATGTAAGAGTTGATTATTATAAATTCTGGAGGAGTTGGAACTTGGACAGTCACTATGAAGGCATGCCAAATCCCACAAGGGGCACACATTCCAATCCTAGCTCTTCTACTTGTTCATGAAAAGGCCAAGTTAGACCACAGTTGATCTTGTTTGGAAACTGTCCCAAACAGAATCAACAAGAAGCATATGAGCTGGACTCTTTGTAGAAAGAGTTGAACCTGAAAAAAGAATCTGTACTGATTTAATGGGAATTGAATGTAAACCAAGTCTCCATCAAGGTACCTAAGTCTAATCTTTAGGAAGACAAAATCAGGAATGGAATTTGACAATTTGACTGGGTGATGGGCACTGAGAGGGGCACTTGATGGGATGAGCACTGGGTGTTATACCATATGTTGGCAAATCAAACTCCAATAATATATATACATATATATATAAAGAAAACAGTAAAACAGTAAAATAATATATATATATATAAACTCCAATAATATATATATAAAGAAAACAGTAAAACAGTAAAATTATATATATATATATATATATATATATATATATATATATATATATATAAAGAAAACAGTAAAACAGTAACCTACTCAATTATGTTGTAACTTAGCAGAAGTTACTGTTGTGTTTTCATAAGAGGGGAGGTTGGTGGGGGAAGGGTATCTATAGATGTTAGAGGAAAAGGAAACAAAAATAGAATGTGTCAGTGTGGCACTGACACTATCTAAGGAGAGAGGCCACTGAGTCTGTGGCTCAACCTGTGCCACAGAAGCAGAAGTCTCCCAAAAGTTTGAGAGACCAATTCATACAGCCACCCTGACTCTGGGTTAATATCCCAGAAGCAAGTCTAAGCCCTTTTGCCTTATTCCTCTATTCTTCAAACTCTCTTTTGCACTCAAGTCTACTCTAATGAGTGGACTCCTCCTAGATCATATCTTGGATGAATGGCAGATCTGGGTAACTCAGCTTTGATTATGGATAATAGGAATTAGTGCTTCTGTGTCTGATCAACTGTGGGTGAGGTTTCCGGTCTCACCAAGCTAAATCCAGACCTTGAACCTATGATGATCCCTTTCTGAGTCCCACTCTCTACCAGGGGTCATTTCTTTGTAATAACATATAGCTAATTGGAGGGGCCTTCTTTGGATCAGAAGTTATTACTCAGTTCTTAATTCTTTCATCTTCTTTGTCTCACCTCCCCAAACTTCCTTAAAACACACACACACACACACACACACACACACACACACACACAAATGGAGGAGATATGGCCTAAAATTAACATGTGTAATCCAATTTAAGGATTTTGGTAGATAGTGAGCTCAATATGTGTTGGTTGTGAGATGTGGTCGCCAAAAGTTAACGTTATCTTTGCATTGACAAAAATGCAGCTGTATTGTCTAAAACCAGGAAAGTGACAGTCTTATTCTACTTAACACTAGTCAGACCACAGAATATTTTCCCTTATGGACACCATACTCTGAGAGGAACATTGACAAATGGGACAGCCTCAGGCCCCACATTTCCCTAAATATGGTTGTGGGTTCTTACTTCCACCAGAGCAACCTTATCCTGCAAGCTCACCACAACACAGCCCTGCTTGCAGCCTAGCCTCAAAGCATATCAGGAAGCTCCCATCAGCCAGAAAGCCATGAGTCCTGAAGAATTTGAGGTCTTGTATTTTTCTGCCTCTCAAGCATTAGGGGCTTAAAATCATGAGTCAATTCAAGTAAGAGCCATTCTATTTTGTTATAAAGCATCATAAATAATAGCCATTCGGGCCACTACCACCCATTATTGGCCAAACTATTTTCTGCTTTAGGAAGACTTTCTTAGATCCCAAGCCTATGTAGATATCTCACAGCCAAGCATGAAAAAAGTAGAAATGTGGGGGGTACAGAACAAATGAAATGGACCACTTCCCCCAAGTTCTTTGAACTTGCACACATATAAACAGTTTGGAGCAGTTCTTGCTTAGTGGTTTTCCTCATTATAGATGGTGTCTATCCAATGGATTGCGGAAGTTTGATGGATCACTCTGCATTTCATGGCTCTTGACTGGAGGTGGTTTCTCACTGCAGAGTATGGTGCAGTTACAAGCATTTTTGAGCATGGTGTTACTCTTGAAAGAGTAGATAGAAAAATGTCTGAGGTGCCCTTATCATCCTCTGTCCTTACACTGCCTGTTGATGTGGTTGATGTTCTTGCTCTAGTTGATGTTGTTGCTCTTGTTCTTAAAGATATTAATATTCCTATTACTCTGAATTTTCTTTCTTTTTTAAAAGATTTTATTTATGACAGACACAGAGAGAGAGGCAGAGACATAGGCAGAGGGAGAAGCAGGCTCCCTGCAGGGAGCCTGATGCAGGACTTGACCCCAGGACTCTGGGACCACTCCCTGAGCTGGAGGCAGACCCTCAATCATTGAGCCACCCAGGCATCCTTGCTCTGAATTCCCATGTTGCTAATATTGTTGCTTCTGCTGGTAACAATAGTGCTATAAATTCAGTAGTCCATAGTCCTACTGGATTTCCCCAAGTCACAGTTTCCCCAGTTTTTTCAGAAGGTATGTAGGTTATTCATCACATGTTTTGTTGGCTTCCCTAGAAAGTGGCAAGTCAAGGACTAGCAGTCCACTTCTAGCAGTAGACCAGTCCTGGGGATACAGAGGATAGTTTCTGATTCATTTTTGGCCAAAGATTAACACTGAAGCACTAGATCACACATTTAACCAGTGTTTATACAGCTAATATCTTGCACATAATACCTATTTCATAAGGCCCTACTTCCAAGCAGATTGTGACACTAAAGCTAGTGAGAAACAGCCTTAGAGGGTGAATGTATTCAGGAGATTAGATACCCTTTCCTATTGCTTCTGGCCATTTGAATGAGAGCAACTTCTACTCACCCTTACTCTATTCCAGCCTATCCAATGGTCCACCAGCCTGGCTACCTCAAACCTATCAGTCAAGGTACTTTTATTTTACATAATTATTTGTAATTATAATTATTTGTAACTATATATTTATATGCATGGCTATTTTTATATGTATATATTTTATTGGAGTTCAATTTGCCAACATATAGTATAACACCCAGTGCTCATCCCGTCAAGTGCCCACCTCAGTGCCCATCACCTATTTATGTCAATCTCTCCCACTTAGCTGATCACAATTTTCACATGGGCAAGAATTTTCTAAAATGTGGAAGATAGCAGGTGTCCAACAATTAGATAAATAAAAGAATCAATGGATGCTAGGAAAAGTCCACTTGTCTCTCAAGATTCAAAATGCTAAACATAAGCTAACATTGTATACATTTATTATGTCATCATTCATAATCATCTAATTTGTTTCATAAAAAGACAAACCAAAATGGAAAAATAAGCAAAGGATTTGAACAGGAATTTCACAGAAGAGGAAAAACAAATAGTTGTTAAATATATAAAAAGATGCACAATTTTACTACTAATCAGGTAATTGCAAATTAAAAAATAATAAAATATCTCTCATTAGCAGAGTTTTAAAGTTTGATCATTTCAAATTTGGCAAAGATACTGAAAATAGGTAACCTCAAACATTAATAATGGGAATTTGAATTGGTATAGACATCTTAGAGGCAATTTTTCAGCATAAACTAAATGTTAAAATAAGTATCCAGGGATCCCTGGGTGGCGCAGCGGTTTGGCGCCTGCCTTTGGCCCAGGGCGTGATCCTGGAGACCCAGGATCGAATCCCACGTCGGGCTCCCGGTGCATGGAGTCTGCTTCTCCCTCTGCCTGTGTCTCTGCCTCTCTCTCTCTCTCTCTCTGTGTGTGTGACTATCATAAATAAATAAAAATTTAAAAAAAATAAAAAATAAAAAAATAAAATAAAATAAGTATCCATGTGATATTATTGCTTTAAAATAATTATTTTTTAAAGATTTTATTTATTTATTCATGAGAGATACACAGAGAGAGAAAGAGAGAGAGAGAGAGAGGCAGAGACACAGGCAGAGGGAGAAGCAGGCTCCATGCAGAGAGCCTGACGTGGGACCAGATCCCAGGTCTCCAGGATCATGTCCTGGGCTGATGTCGGTGCTAAACCACTGAGCCACCAGGGCTGCCCTGCTTTTAAATAATTCTGTATGTATGGAGGTGGAATATAGATGAAACAAGGCTGGCCATGTGTTGATAAATGTTGAAGCTAAGTGTTATGCATCCCATGACCTACTAATTTCTCTTCTGGTATCTATCCTAAAAAAAATATTCCTACACATATGCACAAGGAAGCATGTCAAGGATATTTATCTCAGTACTGTTGGAAATAGTAAAAAATTAGAAATAATTTAAACCTACATCAGTAATGATGTAGTCAGATAAATGATTGTACATATATACCATACAATACCACATATCAATTAAATAGAATGAAATGCATCAAGATACCCAAGTCATGCTTTTGAGTGAGAAAAGTAAATTGTAGACTAATATGTTCAACAAGATACCATTTCTATAGAAAATAAATACCATGCAGACCATTCAAAACAATGCCATGTGTATTACACACACATACACACACACAGAGAGATACAGAGAGAGATGATAGATAAATAGGTACGTAGATTATAGATGGGAATCTTTAGAGAATCGCCTGTAAGAATACATACTAATGATTATAGTGTTATTTCTAAGGGATGCGGAAAGGGACCAGGACTAGTGTAGAGGGAAGACTGGTGGTTAAAGACAGCATTGATCTTATCTGTACATTTTATGTATTTTAACTTTTACATTAAAAATGTTGAGTACCTTAACAAAAAGAAGTACCTTCTTTAACAAAAAGATCCAAAATTAAAAATTAATAACCTGGAAAAATGTTTATGTTAAATTGCCAAGTGAAAGGAAATAGGTTGCAAAACAACATAATCATATTTCAAAAATAAATAAAGATGTCTGAATGGATGTACACCAAAATGTTTACAGGATTATCTTTAGGCAGTAATGTTGGTGAAATTGCAGGTAGTTTTGTTTATTTCTTTGTTTGTTTATGTTGTATTTGTGAACCTGTATTTTTGCATTTTATTATAAGTATGTAATATATCTAGAAAAAAGCGAGCTAAAAAAATGTAATAGTTATTGAGTTTATATAAGAAAACAGCCTCCATTTTAAAAAGAAAAAAAAGCCAATGAAGGAGAGGAAAAACCTAGAAGGAAACCTCTAGGTAGAAGGGCCTCTATCTCCTTGCCACTGAATCTTCCATCAACAAACACTGAAACACTGAGCAGTTTATTCTGTCAGGCCCTGTTTAGAGTATGGAGGGTGAGGTGGTGGGATGGAGGGAGTGGTAGGATGAAAACCAAATTTTTATCCTAAGGCTGAACTTGACCTTGAGGCTCTGTCACTATACTTACCACTGCTACCACCTTGTCCAGACACCAACCCTCTCTTTTCCAACCCCTACCATTACAGAGAATACAAACATAGAAAATTTACTTTCAATATATTCATTTCAGGTTCCAAATTCATTCTGAAAAGCAACCAAGCCCTCCAATTCTTTTAAATAGCTACCTTCAGCTTTCCATAAGCTGCTCTAACCTTGGTTGCACTCCTTCTCTTCCAGTCCCTTAATGTTAAGAACCATTTTATTATCCTCATATAATATCCTTATCTCATTGGTGTTTTTCCACCCATATTCCCAAGCAAACATACACACACACAAACACACACACACACACACACACACACACACACGCACACACACCTTCCTTTATGTATTTTTTTCTTTTTTCTTGCTATTATAGAAGTAAAGATGCTAAAAATAGAAAACTTTAAGTGTACAGAGAACAGGTTGTTTGTTTTTGGTGTTGAGTTGTATAAGTTTGTTTTTATATATTTTGGGTTATAACCCCTTATTGGATATATCATTTGCAAATATTTCTCCCATTCAGTAGGTTTGCCTTTTTGCTTTGTTGATGGTTTCCTTCACTATACAAAAGCTCTTTATTTTGATGTAATGCCAATAGTTCACCTTTGCTTTGTTTTCCTTGCCTCAGGAGACATACCTAGAAAAATGTTGCTATAGCCAACATCAGAGAAATTGCTGCCTGTGTTCTCTTCTAGAATTTTTATGGTATGAGGCCTCACATTTAGGTTTTTAATTTATTTTCAGTTTGTTTTTGTGTATGATGTTAGAAAGTGATTCAGTTTCATTCTTTTATTATAGTTATCCACTTTTCCCTACACCAGTTACTGAAAAGATAGCCTTCCCCCCACTGTATTTTTTGTCCCCTCTGTCATACATTAATTAACCATATAAATGTGGGTTTGTTTCTGCACTCTATTCTGTTTCATTGATCTATGTGTCTATTTTCATGCCAACACTACACTGTTTTGATTACTAGAGCTTTGTAGTATGTCTTGAAATATGGGATTGTAATACCTCTTGCTTTGTTTTTTTCAAGATTGTTTTGGCTATTCAGGGTCTTTAGCAGTTTCATACAAAGTGTAGTATAGGGATTGCTTTGAATCTGTTGATTGTTATGGGTAATATGGAGGTTTTCACAATGTTAATTCTTCCAACCCATGAGAATTAAATATCTTTCCATTTGTTTGTGTCATGTTCAATTTCTTTCATCAGTGTCTTATAGTTTTCAGGGTACAGATCTTTAATCTCCTTGGTTAAATTTATCCCGAGGTATTTTATTATTTTTGGTGCAATTATTTTTTTTAAGATTTTATCCATTCATGAGAAAGAGACAGAGACAGAGAGACAGAGACACAGGCAGAGGGAGAAGCAGGTTCCATGCAGGGAACCCGACATGGGACTCGATCCCAGGACTCCAGGATCACGCCCTGGGCCAAAGGCAGGTGCTAAACCGCTGAGCCACCCAGGGATCCCTTTTTTGGTGCAATTATAAATGGAATTGTTTTCTTAATTTATCCTTCTGTCACTTCATTAATAGTGTATAGGATAATAATTTTGTATTCTACAGCTTTACTGATTTCATTTGTTACTTCTAGAAGATTTTTGGTGCAGTATTTAGGGTTTTCTATGTATAGTATCATGTCGGTTGCAAATAATGACAGTTTAACTTCTTTACCAATAAAGAATGTAGTTGACAGCATTGCAATAGTATTATATGGTGACAGATAGTAGCTATGCTCATGGTGAGTAAAGCATAATGTATAAACTTGTTGAATCACTATGTTGTACACCTGAAGCTAATATAACATTGTGTGCCAACTAAACTCAAATGAAATAAATTAATAAAAAATAGTGATCAATGAGGAAAATAAAAAAATGTAGAGAGAACAAAATACACGTAATGGAACAAGAATGCCATTCTACAATCAAGAGGTAACTATAGTTAACTTTGTTGGTTCATTTCTTTCCAGTCCTTTTTCTGAATGTGTGTATGTGTGTGTGTATTACTTGTTTTCCTTGACATTATACTCTGTTGTGTCCTCTTTTACTCACTTAATGTCATAAAACTGACATTTCCTCCTGTTGGTAAATATTCTTTGAAATGGTTCTATATTATCTCTTACAGTTATACCACATTTATTTAGCTATTCCCTGGAACATTTAATGCAGTCCACCATAAATCTATATGTATACGTGAATGTGTATGTATATGTATATATATCTTTTTCTTTGCTCTGGCTCCATTTCTTTTTTTTATGTTATATATATATATATATTTTAAAGGTATCTTAACAAAATTTATTTCTGGGTTATTTATAGTTTTTTGGTGTTCAATTTGTCAACATACAGAAAAACACCCAGTGCTCATCCCGTCAAGTGCCCACCTCAGTGCCCGCCACCCAGTCACCCCCACCCCCCACCCACCTCCCCTTCCACCACCCCTAGTTCGTTTCCCAGAATTAGTATATATATATATACTATATACTATATATAGTATATATATATATATCAGGTGTAAATCTCAGTAAATCTATAAACATGCATGTGTAGTCAAAATAATTTTTTGTTTTATAACTCAATTTAATTTCTCTTTTTAAAAAGATTTTATTTATTCATGAGAGACACACAGAGAGAGAGAAAGAGAGAGAGAGAAGCAGAGACATAGGCAGAGGGTGAGGGAGGCTCCTCTTGGGGAGCCTGATGTAGGACTTGATCCCAGGACTCTGGGATCACTGCCAGAGGTGAAGGCTGACTCTCAACCACTGAGCCACCCAGGCGTCCCTCAAGTTAATTTCTTTTTCCAGTGTCCAGCCTGCTATAATGACAAAAATGTAACCTCTGAAGTCCTGGATACCTTTGTGCAGAAGTCTTTGTCAGAATCTTTATTTCCTTAGAATAGATTTCTAGAAGTAAATGGAAATGTTGAGTCAAAGGATGTGGACTTATTTAAGGATTCTTATTCAAATAGGTAGACAGAGAGATAGCATATATTCTTATATACAACTATACAGATAGTTACCTTGCTACAAAACACTTAAAAAAATCTTAAGCCCTTTTGCTGGTTTCATATTAAAGGAATTATCCTAAGGAACTTTTGTTATCTTTATTCTAATTTATAATAAAGCACTGGCTTAGTCTGTAGCCTTTGAGAAGAGATGGACACAAAACTCTTACACTTCTACACTGAGAGAATTCAACTCTGCCCTGCTTTGAATTGCTATCATCAAAGATCAATTTTGGTGAGAATCTCCTTCATGAAAAGTACCCTGACATATAAGAATATTTTTCATGCAAGTCATAATGATTTGCTCATTTAGTAAGTGGGAAGTCATTCTCAGGACTACTGTGAGAGTTATGGAAAAGAGTAAATGATTATTACCCAGTGCAGGGCTTGGCTCTCAATATTTCAGCTTAGTCTGATAACATTCTGAGCATGAAGTGATTAATTGATAAGGTAATTGATTATTTAACATGGTTTCACTGGATTGGAATAATTCATTCTAGATTTGAGTAATTTGAATTCTTGTCAAATCAGTATTTATTTAGGTTTGGAAAATGGGTTCAGTAGAAGTATGTACATAGGTATTGTGCTAAAGCTATGTGTGTACAAGCAAAGAAGTGTCTCTGCTCTTTAAAAAAGTTAAAATAAAATTGAAAAGATATTTATCCTTGAATATTTATCCTTGAAATCAATGAAAAAATTCTGAGATGATTCTGAGATACCATGCTAATTACAATCAAATTGATAGATATCCTAACAATGGCATATTTAGGAAAGGATTCTTTTTGTAGAGAAAGGAGGCTTCAAATTAAGCCTCCAAATGCCTGTAACAGGTACAGAGAAAGGGAAAGAGAATGGGAGGCAGGAGAACAGCTTAAACTCAAGATAAAAGGTTTGAAGGAGCACCTGGGGGGCTCAGCGGGCTAAGCATCTTACTCTTGATTTCAACTCAGGTTATAATCTCATGGTTGTGGAATTCAGGCCCAAGTTGGACTCTGTGTTCAGTGGGGAGTCTGCTGGAGATTCTCTCTCTTCTCTCTTTATCTGTCTCTCTTTCTTTTTCTCCCTTTCCCTTTTCCTTTCCCTTTCTCCCTTCCCCCTCTCATTCTCGCTCTGTCTCTCAAATAAATCTTAAAAAAAAAAGATATAAGGTTTGGAATAAACCTAATACAACTGGGACAAGAGGCAAAGGATGTGAGGCCCTGAATACTGAAATTAAAATCAAGACACTCAAAGAGTTAAAAATAGATCTGCCCTACGACTCAGCAATTGCACTGCTGGGGATTTACCCCAGATAAGGATGCAATGAAACGCTGGGACACCTGCACCCGATGTTTATAGCAGCAATGTCCACAATAGCCAAACTGTGGAAGGAGCCTCGGTGTCCATCGAAAGATGAATGGATAAAGAAGATGTGGTCTATGTATACAATGGAATATTACTCAGCCATTAGAAATGACAAATACCCACCATTTGGTTCGATGTGGATGGAACTGGAGGGTATTATGCTGAGTGAAATAAGTCAATCGGAGAAGGACAAACATTATATGGTTTCATTCATTTGGGGAATATAAAAAATAATGAAAAGGAATAAAGGGGAAAGGAGAAAAAATAAGTGGGAAATATCAGAAAGGGAGACAGAACATGAAAGACTTCTAACTCTGGGAAACAAACTAGGGGTGGTGGAAGGGGAGGTGGGAGGGGGATGGGGGTGACTGGGTGGCAGGCACTGAGGTGGGCACTTGACGGGATGAGCACTGGATGTTATTCTGTATGTTGACAAATTGAACACTAATAAAAATAAATTTATTGAAAAAAAGACAA
Source organism: Canis lupus familiaris (assembly GCF_011100685.1). Lineage (NCBI taxonomy): Eukaryota > Metazoa > Chordata > Mammalia > Carnivora > Canidae > Canis > Canis lupus. The sequence goes on along the minus strand of NC_049260.1, from coordinate 51,002,435 downwards.
AATGGATGATACTTTAATATACAGGCTTTAGAACCATACTACTTGGGTTTAAATCTTGCACTTTTAAACTGGTTGACTTTGGACAAATATCTTAACCTTTGTTATTATATTATATATGGCTTAGTACCACATAAAGACATGTGAGAGTCTCAGCACAGAAGAGATGAGGTCTCTTAGAAGCACACACACAGAGTGATAAAGATACAAGACACAGAGAGAAAGAATGTTTAGAGAAAGACAATGTTTAGAGAAAGATCCCTTGAGTCCCATCCCCTGAGGTCAGGATGTGCAAAGGAAGAGAAAGTCAGTTATCAAAGAAAAGCAGCTAAAGGTAAAAATGCTTTAATGTCATTGAACAACTCAGGCTTTCCAGGGCTATTTTATCTGGTGGGAAAAAAATAAGTCAATTCTCTGGTACATTTCTAATTCTTGGAGTGATAAGCATAAATGCTGCTCAAGTGGTCATGCTCTCCTTAGGGACCTTTCTCCCCTTGAAGAGCCCTATTTTGAAAGGTAATACGGACCTTAATTGATGTTTTTGGCTCTTAATGTAAATGCATCAATGCATCACATTGGTCAGATGAAAAGCTCAGTGTGTCTCCTCTGGGTTTTAGGACCCTGAGTCTGAAGAAAATGTGCAGCAAATAAAAATTAACTGTGAGGTATTTTTAATGAAAGTATTATTAAAGTGTATTCAAATAGATTCAGGCTTTAGTGTTCCTTTGATTACATTTCCTGACAGGAACTGGATGAGTAACAACAGTACTGAACTTGGAGTTTTTCTCTGCCTCCTTCCCTTAGTGTGGTCAACTCCATCTCTGAAACTTTAGTTTTTCTTCTGCAAAATAAGGAGCTGAATTCACCTCTTAAAATCTCTCCTGAAATTGTTGAAGATTACATTGGTTGTGAGAGGACTTTATTCATAAGAAGTTTCATAAATGTGAAGAAGTGAAATTAGTAGGCTAATAATTATCAATACGTGCACTCAGATAAAACATGAAAACAGAGGGAGTACTACATGAGGATTCTTGTGTAGTTTGAGGCTAATGTGTGTGGCCTGCATGTTTTCAATGGAATTGCAACCATTCTTGAAAATATTCTGGAGGTCAATGGATAACATACTTTGGTATATAATATACTTTGGCAAACTAATATTTGCTTCCCATTCAATTCCTAGGCATTAAAGCAATGTAAAAGCCAGAGTAAATAGGACATAGTCTGCATATTGATTTACCTGAAGCTTGTCCAGATGTCTGGAATCTGCCTATTATTTTTGAATTACTCTCTCCATATCTGCCTCCTATCCTCCATTTTGATCAATATCAGAAGACCTAGAAGGCAGGAGACCAGAGTTTGGGCCCCATCATCCCTGGACTTACATTGTATCTCTGAGCAAACTTAAAAATAATTTGTTATTCTTCTGTCCTGCCTGACAAATTAACTACACAGCTTGGTGTGTGTGGGGGGGTGGTGGTGGTGGTGGTAATAATAATAGACTAGAAAGTGTAGTTGCTTAGAAGTTTCAGGAATTACATAAATCGAGAAAAGTACTCTGCCTGGCATATAAAAGCTTTTACAATCTGGCACAAGGTCCCAGTGTCTCTTCTATCCCTTACCATTTTCTCTGAAAATGCGATATCTTTTAGACAGTCTCTTCAATAAATGGTGCTGGGAAAATTGGACATCTACATGCAGAAGAATGAAACTAGACCACTCTCTTGCACCATACACAAAGATAAACTCAAAATGGATGAAAGATCTAAATGTGAGACAAAATTCCATCAAAATCCTAGAGGAGAACACAGGCAACACCCTTTTTGAACTCGGCCACAGTAACTTCTTGCAAGATACATCCACGAAGGCAAAAGAAACAAAAGCAAAAAATGAACTATTGGGACTTCATCAAGATAAGAAGCTTTTGCACAGCAAAGGATACAGTCAGCAAAACTAAAAGACAACCTACAGAATGGGAGAGGATATGTGCGAATGATGTATCAGATAAAGGGCTAGTATCCAAGATGTATAAAGAACTTATTAAACTCAACAGCAAAGAAACAAACAATCCAATCATGAAATGGGCAAAAGACATGAAGAGAAATCTCACAGAAGAAGACATAGACATGGCCAACAAGCACATGAGAAAATGCTCTGCATCACTGGCCATCAGGGAAATACAAATCAAAACCACAATGAGATACCACCTCACACAAATCTGAACTTTAATGCTTGCTTGTCTCTTGGCCTGAAATCATCTCCCCTTTTCCTCCTTCACTGATAGGTAAATTACCCTACATCCTTGGTGATCCAGCACATCCAACATGACTCTATTATTACTCTAATCACACTGGGTTTTATCATCATTTGTCTGTCTTTACTTAGAGAGACACTAGGAGCTTTCTCTAAAACAGAATCTATTCATCCCCAGGTCTTAACATTGTCCCTCACACACAGTAGTCACTTGGCATTTGTGGAAGAAAAGAACAGGGAAGAAAAGAGGGTGGGGAGGGGAGGAGGAAAGCTGCCAGGAAAGAACCCAGAATTCAAAATCACCTGGTTAGGTTTGAATTCCAATCCAGCCAACTTGTAACTGAATGATGTAGAACAAATTACTTCACCTTTCTAAGCTTCAGTTTATCTCTTATATTGAGTTAATACTCTCTAGTCCTTTCTGCTTCACTCAGTTTACTCCAACATGGAATAAGTGAGGGAAAAGAAAGAGAAGGTAAAGATGAAAGAGGAAACAGAGAGAGATATAAAGGAAAACTGCAATTTGTGAGGAAGAGAAACAGTTTAAGGTCAGAGTTAAAGGTAACGCTGGTTGTTGGAAGAACAAAGACCACTAGAGGGCAATATTATGGCAGGGAAAATTTCCCTAGTAGCATGCGGAAAAGGTCCAGCAAAATGGACGAAGTCATATAGGAACACAGACTGCTGGAGGCTCAGTCAGAACTTAGAGTTCCCTCTTAAGTTTGATATGTCACATACCAGGTGATTGAAACTACATAAATGGGCCACAGCTTACTGGTGTTCATAGCTGGAAAGAATGAATCACTATTCATTTGTTGAGATTGTTGGTATGTATCACCAAATTTAATGTGTTTGAGTTCTCACGAACATGCTAAAATGCTACTCTTCTGCCATCTCACAGCAGGGTACAAGGTCTGTCTTCCTGTCTCTGGGGCTGTCTCACTTCACTGACCAAACACTTAGTCCTTCCTTGGCCCCATTCCCACTATCATTTCCATTAATCACACCTTGAATTACAGTACTTACCTGCTCAGAAGCTACCAGTAGCTCTTCCTTGCCTACAGAACAAAGTTAAAACCTTTTAGTCTGGTACTCATGGTTTACTATAACCTGCTTCTGAAGAACCTTTGTCTGCCTCCCTCCTCACCTTTTTATCAACTTCCATGGAACAACCAAGCTGGACTGCTGTCCAGTCTCTGAACATATCTGCTCCTTGCATAGTTCTATTGGCTTAACTTGGCTCACTGTATTGGAATCTTCCATAAGATGAAACTCTAATAGTCTTTAATGACACTGTTGCATAACAATTTTTCCCATAGAGCCTCCCCTTATTCTACTAGTCACAAAAACTGCCAGAAGCCAGAGACTTCTCTGGGATTTATATGTTTTTCACTTAGATTAGATTTGTGTCATTCATTCACTTACTCATTTATTCTTTAGTTTAGCATATATTGACTGAGCATTTCTTATATGCCAGGTACCATGTAAAGAGCACAGAAATGAACAACACTTAGTTGTGGCCCTCCGAGAGCTGTGTGCATCTGGAGAATGGCATATATCACACCGTATTGGTTGTGTATGTATTGTATGATAATAGAGGTACACAAATACACAAAAGGACTGAAAAGGGCTGAGAAAACTAGGTTAGAGCCAGCTGGAATGCCAGATAAATATGAAGGCAGAGCGTACATCTTTGGATAAATGCTATTCATATACTTATCATGTCAATTCATGTTTGGTGAATCACTCAGTCCAGTATAAAATGGGTCATTTGAAGAGATTTTTTAATTGGAGAGAGGGATTTGTGAATTGGGCCAAGGATTGTAGCTGAGGTAAGGGATAATTACAAAAATCTCCATTTTTTTCTCCTAGATAAGAGTTGATTGGGAGCAAGAAATTGCCTTATCTAATTATTCCCCCATAGCACCTGAAGTAAGGACTTTGTGATTGAAAGCTTAGGCATGTGTAAGGTTCCTAAGTTGGAAGATACCTTAGGTATTATCTAGTCCTTGTTCCACAAATGAGGAAAAGGAAACTCTAACAAATGATTTGCTCAGAATCATCCAACTTGTTACTGTAAAATTTAAGACTGAGAACTCAAAATTCAGTGCTCCTGTAACTACTCTACATCTCATATTTCAAAGCCTTCAACAGTCCTCAGTGTGGCTCAGACCCCTGGCTGCAAAGTTCTGACATATATCTCCAGCATGTTTATTTCAGAGGGAATGGTAACTAAGATCTGGATCTCATAGTATACATGGGGAGACTGAGACCTAAAGAGGAGAAGTAACTGGATTAACAGATCTGGAGCCATAACTCTTGAGATATCTGTCAAGTGGAATTGAATACATTCCCTATAATCAAGGTATCATGCCTTGCATCAGGTAACAAGTAATTATGCTTGCTTTAGAGAATAAACAGATCACTAATTGCCATAATTCATCATTTAGTTTTAATCTCAAATATGTATTCTTTTACAATAATCTTCCATATCATGGAACATGTTCTTTAAGCAACAAGCATAATAATAAGTTTCTCTGAGATCTCTAAGCAATTTGTAACTACCTAGAGAAAATTTTCCTCACTCCCTCTGCTTGGCCTTTCTCCTCCTTCCCTACTACTGCTAAAGGGAAAAAAAAGGGGGGAGAAATGTATATAATTCTTTCCAAACAGTGGTAGTTTTCATCTGAGTCTCAGTGTAGGTCTCAGTAATAGGACCAGCCTTCTGTTCCAACACCTCAATTACACACACACACACACACACACACACACACACACACACACACAATCTCAGCCTTTCTGAAATTTTCTGGCCTGAAGTTTACTTCAGTTCTAGCAGGATGTACAATGCCACTCTATTATTCTAACCCATCATAAGTTCCCATTCAGATATAACCCATCTCTTCTTAATGATGGTGGCAGTCTGACCCCTCCTTCCTTTCTCAGTCCTGTCTTTCTCTAGAAAACTGGGATCTTCCAAGTTCTTTTTGATGTAGTTTTAGAAGATAGGTGAGGTTTGGTGGGGTCCAGAGCTGATGACCAAGAAGGAATTCTTGAGATGTCTTAGGTGCAAAATGGTAGTTTTATTAAAAGCACAGGGACAGGGGCAGCCCGGGGGGCTCAGCGGTTTAGCGCCTTTGTTTGCCCTGGGCATGATCCTGGAGTCCCGGGATCGAGGCCCACGTCGGGCTCCCTGCATGGAGTCTGCTTCTCCCTCTGCCTGTGTCTCTGCTTCTCTCTGTGTGTGTGTCATGAATAAATAAATAAAATCTTTAAAGGAAAAAAGCACAGGGACAGGACTCATTGTCAGAAAGAGCTGCTGTTACCTGCTGGTCCCTGCTGCCCCAGGATTGTGAGAGGCAACTGATTATATACTTTGTGGTGGGGGGGAAGAAAAGATAAGGGAAGTTCCAAAAGGATTTTCATATGCTAAAAAAGACTCACAGGATACTAGGACAGGATATTGTCAGACCAAGGTTATTTTTCCCTAGAACAAGGCATTAACATTAAGACACTTGGAAGCTTTCTAGAGGAAGATTATACTCTGCCTGCCTCAAGTATTTGTCAATAGGTTGCAGGTTATAAGGACATTTAATTTTATCTACATTCCCTTATGCCTTTGTTTCTTTCCCACATCACTTTTCATGCTTCCTGTGTCTGCCTATCTCCAGCTTTGTCTAAATTCTTCTATTCAATATAACTCCCTAGGGGCAAATCTTATTCGGAGTTCTAGCACCATAGATTAATCTTGCCTATTGTTTGTATAACATATAAACATATAATGCCTGAACTTTTTGTAAATATAATCACATAGTATGTACACTTTTGTGTCTGGCTTCTTTCACTAAGCGTGTTTTTGAAATTATTTTATATTGTCCAATTGTATTAGTCATATATTTCTCTGTAACTATATTACCTTACAGTTAGCAAATTAAAATAACACACATTTATTATCTCATAATTTCTATGGGCCAAGAGTCTGTGTATGGCTTAACTGGGTCCTCTGATTCAAGATCTCAAAGCTGAAATCAAGATTTGGCTAGGGCTTATAGTCACAACTGGGATTGATTGGGGAGATATTTACTTCCAAACACATGGTTATTGGCAGCATTTGGTTACTTGCAGGCTGCTGGAATGAAGGTCTCAGTTTCTTGAAGGATGTTGGAAACATATTACAATAAGCTATAAAGACTCATTTCTACTGAGTTCATCCCCAGGATGAGAATCCCTAGATCATAGGGCACACATATTTTTAGATTTAGTAGATATTTATACATGCTTATTGTCAATGCTCACAATTACTTTGGAGGTAACTATCACTATCCTTATCATAGAGATAAGGAACCAGAAATTTAGGGAGGGAAGGTAATTTGACCAAGGCCCCAAGATAGTAGAAAGCATCAAGTCAGGATTCAAACCCAGGTCTTGCTGGCTCCAAGATCTTTCATACCAAAATTTTTAAGCATCAGCCATTTTTATACCACTTTCACAATTTCTGCTATATCTTAAGGAATAACTATCCATGAAATTATTGTTCTGATCTGCAAGTACTTTTTCCCTAATACACATAGATTTGTACACATAACTGTCAATATTTCTATTGAATAGAAGAAACACCAAAGGAACATGTTGGGGATGTTGGTTGGACATGTTCTATAGCTCTGCTAGGGTAGAGAATGGGATTAAGCATATATGTGGGTGAGTATAAGTATCTCTGTTACACAGGATTCTCTCTCACCATTCACTTCACCTCACCATGTCTCAAGTTCTTCAGCCTGCCATATGAATTCAGCCGTCCAGCTATTTACATTCAAAGAGAAGAATTATTGCCTGGTATTTGTTCTTTCAGCACAACTTTCTTGTTAATGTTGCAGTTCAGGGAGCTAAACATGGCCATGGGGTGAGACCTCCTTCTCAATGTGATGTTGATTGTGTGAAATGATTACTATCATTGAAGAAAATAGATCTGCCCTACGACCCAGCAATTGCACTGCTGGGCATTTACCCCAAAGATACAGATGCAATGAAACGCCGGGACACCTGCACCCCGATGTTTATAGCAGCAATGGCCACAATAGCTAAACTATGGAAGGAGCCTCGGTGTCCATCGAAAGATGAATGGATAAAGAAGATGTGGTTTATGTATACAATGGAATATTACTCGGCCATTAGAAACGACAAATACCCACCATTTGCTTCGACATGAATGGAACTGGGGGGTATTATGATGAGTGAAATAAGTCAATTGAAGAAGGACAAACATTTTATGGTCTCATTCATTTGGGGAATATAAAAAAATAGTGAAAGAGAATAAAGGGGAAAGGAGAAAAAATGAGTGGGAAATATCAGAAAGGGAAACAGAACATGAAAGACTCCTAACTCTGGGAGTTAGGAGTGGTGGAAGGGGAGATGGGCGGGGAGTGGGGGTGACTGGATGACGGGCACTGAGGTGGGCACTTGACGGGATGAGCACTGGGTATTATTCTATATGTTGTCAAATTGAACACCAATAAATAAATTTATTTAAAAAAACAAAAAAAAAGAAAGAAAGGATCATATTTTCAGTTCCAGATTCAATGAATTTCAATTAATTGTTTTTATGATAGTATGCCTCCCCCATCAACAAGGACTCCCAGTCCCTTCTAAACCATGAGCAGCAGATGCTTTGTTTACACAATGAATTGATTAATTTGATAAATTAATGTATTGGTACTGGAAGAACACTTACACTCTGAACCACTCATATACCAACTTACCATTTTAAAACAGTTTAGGTTCCTTCTTAGTCCTGACAGTAGTTTCAGACTTCAAATTAAATTGTGAATAAGCCAGTGTTGTTGGAGTGCCTACTGGGTGCCCAGGTCTGGGTCAGTTTAAGCAATGCATCAGAGAGGCACAAGAAAAAGAGAGGAGGAGAAAAATCAAATATGGGTCATTTATTCTAAGTATTATGCTAATTACTATTATTTATAAATTTACTCACCCAGCAATTCTCTGAAGGAGGTATTATTACTATCTTGCTTTTATAGACAAGGATTCTGAAAGGTTACATAAGAGTGGCAAAGATAGGATCCATCTCTAGGCCCAGCCAACACCAAAAGCTACATTTTTCCTACCACAGTGTACTATTAAGTAGTGTCTCTTCCCTTCAGCTCTACTCAGTATAGTAGGGAAAGAGAGACTCTTTGAGTAGGAAGGAAAAGTCAAAAACAACAAAGACTAAAAAGGAACAGAGAGTCTCTCCAGAAACAACAAATCAAGTAATAAAATGGCACTAAAAACATATCTATCAAGAAGCATTCTGAATGTAAATGAACTAAACACTACAATCAAAAGACATAGGCTGTCAGAATGGATTAAAACAACAACAACAAGATCCATCCACAAGAGACTCATTTTAGACCTAAAGACACCTGCAGACTGAAAGGGAAGGAATGGAGAAATATTTACCATGAAAATGGATGTCAAAACAAAGCCTGTGTAGCAATAATTCTATCAAACAAATTAGATTTTAAACCAAAAACTGAAAGAAAAGATAAAGAAGGGCACTATGTCATAATAAAGGGGACTATATAACAAGAAAACCTAACAACAGTAAATATTTATGCTCATAATTTGGGAGCACCCAAATAAATAAAACAATTAATAACAAATATAAAGAACTCATTGACAATACTACAATAACAGTAGAGGACTTTAAAACCCCACTCACAGCAATGGGCAGATTATCTAAACAGAAAATCAACAAGAAAACAATGGATTTGAATAACACACTGGACTAGATGGACTTAACACATATATTCAGAACATTTCATCCTGAAGCAGCAGAATACACATTCTTTTCAAGTGCACACAGAACATTCTCTATATGACATACTGGGTCACAAATCAGGCCTCAGCAACTACAAAAAGATTGAGATCATACCATACATATTTTCTGACCACAATGCTATGAAATCTGAAGTCAACTACAAGAAAAAATTTGGAAAGACCACAAGTATATGGAGGTTAAAGAATAGCCTGCTAATGAGTGAATGGGTCAATCAGGAAATTAAATAAGATTTTTTAAAGTACATTGAAAATAAATGAAAATGAAAACAAAATGGTTCAAAACCAGTGGGATGCAGCAAAAGTGGTCATAAGAGGGAAGTATATAGCAATAGAGGCCTACCTCAAAAAATAAATAAAACTCCAATAAACAACCTAAACTTATACCTAAAGGAATTAGAAAAAGAACAATGAAGCCCAAAGCCAGTAGAGGAAAATAAATAATAAAGATTAGAGCAGAAATATAACTCTGGGAAACGAACTAGGGGTGGTAGAAGGGGAGGAGGGCGGGGGGTGGGAGTGAATGGGTGACGGGCACTGGGTATTATTCTGTATGTTAGTAAATTGAACACCAATAAAAAAAAAAGGCTAAAAAATAAATAAATAAATAAATAAATAAATAAATAAATAAATAAATAAAAAATAAAAAAAAAATAAAGATTAGAGCAGAAATAAATGACATTGAAACAAACAAACAAACACCCAGTAGAATAGATCAATGAAACCAGGAGCTGGTTCTTTGACAAAATTGATAAACCCCTAGTCAGACTTCTCAAAAAGAAAAAGGGAAAAACTGAGATAAAATCACAATGAGAGAGGAGAAATGACAACCAACACCACAGAAATGCAAACAATTATAAATTACATGACAACAAATTGAACAATCTGGAGGAAATGGTCAAATTTCTAGAAACATGTAAAAGTACCAAACTGAAACAGGAAGAAATAGAAAACTTGAACAGACTAATAACCAGCAAAGAAATTGAATCAATCATAAAAATATCTCCCAACAAACAAAAGCCCAGGGCCAGATGACTTCACAGGGGAACTCTACAAAACATTTAAAGAGTTAATACCTATTCTTCTCAAACTATTTTAAAAAAATAGAAATGGAAGGAGAACTTCCAAACTCATTCTATGAGGGCAGAATTCACCTGATTCCAAAACCAGACAGACTCCACTAAAAAAGACAACATAGGCAACACCCCCAATGAATATGGATGCAAAAATTCACAATCTCAATACAAAACTACATTAAAAGAATCATTCACCATGATCAAGTGGGAGTAACTCCTGGTCTTCAGGGGTGGTTCAATATTCACAAGTCAATCAATGGGATACACCACATTAAGAAAAGAAATAATTAAAACCATGTGATCCTCTCAATAGATGCAGAAAAAGCATTTGGCAAAGTACAACATCCATTCTTGATAAAAACCTTCAACGAAGTAATGGCAGAAGGAACATATCTCAATATAATAAATGCCATAGATGAAAAACGTATGGCTAATATAATCTTCAATGAGGAAAAACTGAGAGCTTTCCCCCTAAAGTCAGGAACATGACAGGGATGTCCACTCTTATCATTGTTGTTCAACATAGTTACTGAAAGTCCTAGCTTCAGCAATCAGAAAAAATGAAAGAAAGAAAGAAGAAAGAAAGAAAGAAAGAAAGAAAGAAAGAAAGAAAGAAAGAAAGAAAGAAAGAAAAAACGCCCTTCCCAAAAAGGCAAGGAAGAAGTAGAATGTTCACTATTTTCAGGTAATATGATACACTCTATAAAAAACCCAAAAGACTCCACCAAAAAATTTCTAGAACTGATAAGAATTAAATACATTTGAGGAATACAAAATCAATGTACAGAAATCTGTTGAATTTGTATACACCAGTAATGAAGTAGTAAAAATAGAAATAAAGAATTAATCCCATTTACAATTGCACCAAAACCCATAAGATATCTAGGAATAAACTTAACCAAAGAGGCAAAAGTTCTGTACTCTGAAGCTATAAAATTCTGATGAAAGAATTTGAAGAGGACACAAAAAAATGGAAAGGCATTCTATGCTCATGGATTTTTAGAACAAATATTGTTAAAATGCACATACTACCCAAAGTAATTTACACATTTAACACAATCCTATCAAAATACATTTCACAGAATTAGAATAAACCATATTAAAACTTCTATAGAACCACAAAAGACCCTGAATAGACAAAGGAATGTTGAAAAAGAAAACCAAAGCTGGAGGCATGACAATTCTGGACTTCAAGTTATATTACAAAGCTGTAGTGATCAAAACAGTATGGTATTAACACAAAAACAGACAGATAGATCAATGGAACAGAATAGAAAACCCAGAAATGGACCCACAACTCTGTGGCCAATTAATCTTTGACAAAGCAGCAAAGAATATCCAGTGGGAAAAAAGTCTCCTCAACAAATTGTGTTAGAAAAACTGGACAGCAACATGCAAAAGAATGAAACTAGACCACTTTCTTACACCAGACACAAAAATAAATTCTATATGTTGGCAAATCGAACTCCAATAAAAAAATACATAATCAATCAATCAAAAGGATGAGAGATCTAAATGTGAGAAAGGACAGGAAACCATCAAAATCCTAGAGGAGAACACAGGCAATAACCTCTTTGACAGCAGTTGTGCCAACTTCTTACTAGATATGTCTCCTGAGGCAAGGGAAATAAAAGCAAAAATGAACTATTGGGATTTCATCATGATAAAAAGATTCTGGGGAGAGTCCAAGATGGCAAGGGGTAAGAGACTTTAATTTCTTCTGGTGCCAGGATTTTAGCTAGATAGGTATTAAAGCATTCTGAATACCTGTGAACTCAACCAGCTCTAAAAAAAAAGAAGAAAGAAGAAAGAAAAAAAGAAGAAAGAAAGAAAGAAAGAGAAAGAAAGAAAGAAAGAAAGAAAGAAAGAAAGAAAGAAAGAAAGAAAAAGAAGAAAGAAAGAAAAGAAAAAGCTGTAACTCTACAAATAGAAAAGCGACCACTTTCTGCAAGGTATGAGGTGCAGAGAAGTGAATTTGAGGAGATATGTGGGAAGATAAACCACAGGGATAGGGAGCCTCCATCAACTGGCTACTAGAAAGTGAAGTAGCAGCAGAGCGCAAAATAAGAACTTCCGGAAGTCTATTCTGGTGACGACGCCCCTGCCTGAAAAGTGCTCAGGCTGTGAAGTGGGGGAAGAATCCTTGGTCTCGGGATCTTCAGGATCACAGGAGCACCCGGGACCCTGAGTACAGCAGTGTTCCCAGGCATCAGATTTGGGGCAACCAACTGAATCAGCGAGCCCAGGAGTGGGCTCTCACCTCAGAGTTGACATAAACCACGAACCATGGCACAGTTAATGGACTGCTCTCCAAGTAGGGGCCCAGCAAATGGCAGAACAGGTAAGCTATCCCTTTTTCCCCCAGGGAGGAGTGGCATGGGAGCACACCTCAGGGATCTGTAGGGTTTGAGAACTCAAAACAGGGTTGCATGCCTGAGACAGAAACATTCAGTTAAAGGCTAGGTGACTATGAAGTGTAGACAAAGACCAGGGAAACAGGAGTTACTTACTGCTTTTCCCTAAGCTTTTGGCACTGGGGCTGGAGATTTGGGAGGCCACCATTTTCACTTTCATCCTCTAAATTTGTGTGAATGGAAAGACTTCAGGGAACAGGAGCCACATAAGCAATCCAGAGAAGATTACTTAGGCTGGTCCCCTGGCAAGTGTGGTACAATTTCCAGAGAAAAAGATGCTTGAGAATCAATGCAGCAGTCCCCTCCCCCAGAAGATCAGCACGAACATCCAGCCAGGACCAAGTTTACTGAACACTGAGAAATGCAAAACTCCAGCACTTAGAGGAATATATAGCATATAGAATTCATGGGGGTTTCCCCCCCACAATTCTTTAGTCTCAATTTATTTTTTTTCTTTCCGTTTTCAACCAATTTCTTATTTTATCAATGTTTTTTAAAAATCTTTCTTAATTTTCATTTTTACTGTTATATTATACCCTTTCATTGTATTTAATTTTATCTCATATATTTTTTTCTTTAAAATTTTTGGATACAGTTTCTTCTAACAGACGAAAATACACCCAGAATCTAGTGTATGGCTCTATTCTCTTCACCTGTCTGATCATATTCACTTTTTTCTTTTCTTTTTTTGTTCTTTTGGGTTTTTTCTGTTTTGTTAAAGTCTTTTTAAATTTTCATCTTTACATTTACATTCTATCCTTTCAATGTATTTAATTTTGGCTATATATGTGTATATTTACAATTTCGAGATGTAGTTTCTTTAACAAATCAGCCAAAATACACTCAGGATATAGTGTATTGCTCCATTCTGTTCACCTGTCTGTTTACAATCCTTTTTTTTTTGTATTTTAATTTTCATTGTTACACTTATATTCTATCCTTTTATTGTAGTTTTTTGTACATATAAGTTTTTCTTTCATTACAATTTTGGAACCTAGTTTTCTAACAAAAGTACCAAAATATATACAGGATCCAGTATATTGCTCTATTATGTTCACCTGCCAAATTATATTGTTTTTTACTTTTTTTCAGATTCGAGTATCTTCTGATTTGTTTAGTGTATATGTCTCTGGGGTTCTTGCCATTTTAGTATTTCGCTCCCTCATCCATCTATTCTTCTTTGGATAGAATGACGAGACAGAAAAACTCACCCCAAAAAAGAGAACAAGACGCTGTAGTGACTGCCAGGGACATAATCAATATGGATATAAGTAAGAAGTCAGAATTAGAGTTCTGAATAATGATTATAAAGATACTAATGGGGCTTTTATTTAATTTTTAAAAGATTTTATTTCTTTATTCATGAGAGATACAGAGAGGCAGAGACAAAGGCAGAGGGAGCAGTAGGCTTCTGGCCGAGAGCCCAACATGGGACTCGATCCTGGATCCCAGATCACGAGCTGAGCCAAAGACAGAGGCTCAACCACTGAGCCACCCAGGTGTCCCACTTGTGGGGCTTTTAAAAAGCATAGAAGACACTAGAGAATCACTTTCTGGAGAAATAAAAGAACTAAAATCTAATCAAGTTGAAATAAAAAAAGGCTATTAACAAGATGCAATAAAAAATGGAGGCTCTCTGAGTGGCTCAGTGGGTTAAGCATTTGCCTTCAGCTCAGGTCATGATCCCAGAGTTCTGGGATCAAGTCCCACAGCAGGCTCCCAGATCAGTGGGGAGTCTGCCTTTTCCTCTCCCTCTTTGTTTTGTTCCTTAAATTCCACATATGAATGAAATCATACTGGATTTGTCTTCCTCTGACTGGTGTATTTCACTTAACATTATACTCTTGGGCAGCCTGGGTGGCCCAGTGGTTTAGCGCCTGCCTTTGGCCCAGGACGTGATCCTGGAGTCCTGGGATCGAGTCCCACATCAGGCTCCCTGCGTGGAGCCTGCTTCTCCCTCTGCCTGTCTCTCTCTCTCTCTCTCTCTCTCTCTCTCTCATGAATAAATAAATTAAATCTTAAAAAACCACATTATACTCTCTAGTTCCTTCTATGTTTGCCAAAAAAATGTGAATATATATCACATTTATCCATTCATCAGTTGATGGACATTTGGGCTTTTAACATAATTTGGCTATTGTTAATAATGTCAATAAATATAGGGGTACATGTAACCCTTTGAATCAATGTCCTTGCATATTTTTTGTCCTTGCATATTTTGGATAAATATCCAGCAGTGCAATTACTGGATCATAGGATATTCCTAATTTTAACTTTTTGAGGAATCTTCATAATGTTTTCCACAATGGCTGCAATCCTATGAGTAGTGTAAAAGGGGTTTATTTTTCTCCACATCCTTACCAACACTTGTTGTTTCTTGTGTCGTTGATTTTTGCCATTCTCACAGATGTGAGGTGATATATCACTGTAGTTTTGATTTGCATTTCCCTAATGGTAAGTGATTTGAGCATCTTTTCATGTCTGTTGGCCATCTGTATGTCTTCTTTGGAGAAATGTCTTTTCATGTCTTCTGCCTATTTTTAAATTGGATTGTTTTTTTTGAGTGTTCAGTTGTACATGTTCTTTATATATCTTAAATAGTAACTTATTATCAGATATGTCGTTTACAAATATACTCTCCTATTCCATAGGTTGCTTTTTAGTTTTGTGATTGTTTCCTTCTCTGTGCAGAAGCTTTTTATTTTAATGAAGTCCCAACAGTTTATTTTTGTTTTTATCTGCCTGTCTCAGGAGACATATCTAGAAAAATTTTGCTATGGTCAATGTCAGAGACATTACTACCTGAATTATAAATAATATATATATTTAAAAGTTCAATATTGTCAGGAATATTTACATTTGTCCTGGATAAAATATGATGATAAGATACTTGAAAGTATTTTTCAATGAGCTTTATGATCAAATAGGGAGCTGATAATCAGAGAATACAAGAATACAAGGAACTTTTGGGGGGCCTTCTCCCCTCAACTAAAAGGAACTATGTACCCAGAGGGAAAGAGAATATCCCAAATCCACTGCGAAATAATTTACTAAAACATTCCAAAAACACACAGCTCTCAATCTAGAACATAAGAATCTTTTGATTTCCATCTTGGTTGAAAATTATTTTCCTTGATATAAAGTAGGAAATGAAAGATGGATAATTGGATTGGTGGGTCAGTCTCTTGACTACAATTCAGATTGCAACCCAATTCTTTGATAAATGGGAAAAAAAACTATCTTTGTCCTACAAATCGAGTATTTACAAAAACAGAAATGCAGCTCTAGAAGGTAATCAAAGCCCTCCAATCCTTTTAACCAATCCCCAAACCTCCCCTATTTATTTCAAAATGCTTGCAGATTTTGTAAAACGTCTGGACATAGAAAACAAAACTCCTTCTTGGAGAAAAAAATATATCATTTTTCTGTGCCTTTGAGGTGTTCTACCCTGTCTTCTTTAAGAACCCTGAGCCACAGCGGTTGAACGCCTGCCTTTGCCTCCGGGTGATCCTGGATTCCCGGGATCGAGTCTCACATTGGGCTCCTTGCATGGAGCCTGTTTCTCCTTCTGCCTATGTCTCTGCCTCTCTCTCTCTCTGTCTCTCATGAATGAATAAATAAAATCTTAAAAAAAAGATGTTAACAGTACGTCCTAAAAAAAAACTCCTATATATAAAAAAAAAGAACCCTGAGCTATCTATCTCTTTGAAATGCAAACTTCAGGGAAATAATTTTTATCTGAAGGGGGAAAGTATTCAAAAGGAGGCAAATGAGGGAACAAGATGGCAGAAAAGTAGGGTCCCCAAGTCACCTGTCCCCACCAACTTACCTAGATAACTTTCAAATCATCCTGAAAACCTACGAATTTGGCCTGAGATTTAAAGAGAGAACAGCTGGAATGCTACAGTGAGAAGAGTTTGCGCTTCTATCAAGGTAGGAAGATGGAGAAAAAAAAAGAAATAAAAAGCATCCAAGGGGGAGGGGCCCCACGATGAGCCGGGCGAAGGCTGCGCAGTGAGTGCCCCCAGGACAGAAAAGCCCCGTCCTGGAGAAGCAGGAGCTTCACCAATCTTCCCAGACGGAAAGGTGCTCCCAGGGATTTGGAGCAGGATCCCAGGAGGGGCGGGGATGCCCTCTGGCTCCCAGGGGCACTAACAGAGGACCTGCGCCCGGGGAAGAGCATGCCACACACCACAGCCAAGCACCCTAAAGGGCTACAGCATGCACCAAGCTGGGCCCGGGAGCAGCTGAGAGGCGGCTCCGCATGGAGGGAGCTGAGCAGCCCCGGGAGCGCGATTCAGCAGCAGTGCAGGCCCTGGAGCCCAGGGCGCCAAGGGACACAGCCCAGGATCTGGGGCTTCCCCGGGACAGGCAGAGGGTGGGAGGGCACAGGACAGCAAGGACACTCCTACCACTGGGCGGCCCCAAGCTGTGCAAATCAACGCCCCCACCCCTGGAGCATCCAGGCCCCTGCGGACTGGGAGCTGGGGTAGTTACTGCGGAGGGTGACTCCAGGGCTGAAGAGCTGGCAGATGCCACTGTTGTTGTTCCTCCTGGGGCCTCACAGGAAAAACAACCCACACTGAGCCTCACAGTGGCCTCAGGATAAACAACTCCCACAGAGCCCTGCACCAGGCAGGAGCCTGAGCAGCTCCCCCAGGTGCCCACACCTGAGAATCAGCACAGCAGGCCCCTTCCCCAGAAATTGACCAAGCAGCCCTGGAAAGCTCCAGGGTAAACCGAGGGATTTACAGTACATAGAATCAGAGGATACTCCCCCTTTTTTTTTGCTCCCCCCTTTTTTTCTTTTCTCTTTTTTTCTCCTTTTCCCAGTACAACCTGTTTTTGGCCACTCTGCACTGAGCAAAATGAGTAGAAGGAAAAACTCACCACAAAAGAAAGAATCAGAATCAGTCCTCTCTCCCACAGAGCTACAAAATTTGGATTACAATTCATTGTCAGAAAGCCAATGCAGAAGCACTATTATAAAGCTACTGGTGGCTATAGAAAAAATAAAAAGGATTCAAGAAACTTTATGACTATAGAATTTAGATCTAATCAGGCAGAAATTAAAAATAAATTAAATGAGATGCAATCCAAATTAGAGGTCCTAATGACGAGGGCTAACTAGGTAGAAGAGGGAGCGAGTGACATAGAAGACAAGTTGATGGCAAGGAGAGAAACTGTAGAAAAAAAGAGAAAAACAATTAAAAGATCATAAGTATAGGTTAAGGGAATAAAGGACAGCCTCAGAAGGAAAAATCTACATTTATTTGGGGTTCTTGAGGCGTCGAAAGGGACAGAGGTCCAGAAACTGTATTTGACAAATCATAGCTGAGAACTTCCCTAATTTGGGGAGGGAAGCAGGCATTCAGATCTAGGAAATAGAAAGATCCCCTCCCTAAAATCAATAAAAACCACTCAACACCTCGACATTTAATAATGAAACTTGCAAATTCCAAAGGTAAAGAGAAAATCCTTAAAGCAGCAAGAGACAAGAAATCTCTAACTTTTATGGGGAGAAATATTAGATTAACAGAAGACCTCTCCACAGAAACCTGGCAGTCCAGAAAAGGCTGCAGGATATATTCAGGGTCCTAAATGGGAAGAACATGGAGCCAAGAATATTTGATCCAGCAAGGCTCTCATATAGAATACAAGGAGAGATAAAGAGCTTCCAAGATAGGCAGAAACTGAAAGAATAGGTGACCACCAAGTCAGGTCTGCAAGAAATACTAAGGAGGACTCTGTAAAAGAAAGAGGAAGTCCAAGGGAACAATCCACAGGGACTGAATAGGTATCATGATGACACTACATTCATATCTTTCAAAAGAAACTCTGAACGTGAATGGACTTAATGACCCCATCAAAAGGCGCAGGGTTTCAGACTGGATGAAAAAACAAGACCCATCTATTTGCTGTCTACAAGAGACTAATTTTAGACATGAGGACATCTCCATCCAGGAAATAAAAGGTTGGAGAACAATGTACCATTCACATGGTCATCAAAAGAAAGGAGGAGTAGCCATCCTTATATCAGATAAACTAAAGTTTCTCCCGAAGACTGTAGTGAGAGACGAAGAGGGACACTATATCAGAGTTAAAGGATCTATCCAACAAAAGGACTTAACAATCATCAATATTTATGCCCTGAATGTGGGAGCTGCCAAATATATCGTCAATTCATAACCGAAGTTAAGACATACTTAGATAATAATACACGTACACTTGGCGACTTGAATGTAGTGCTTTCTACAATCGACAGGTCTTCTAAGCACAACATCATCAAAGAAATAAGAGCTTTAAAGGATACACTGGACCAGATGGATTTCACAGATATCTACAGAACTTTACATCCAAACTCAACTGAATACACATTCTTCTCAAGTGCACATGGAACTTTCTCCAGTATAGACCACATACTGGGTCACAAATCGGGTCTGAACCGAAACCAAAAGATTGGGATCGTCCCCTGCATATTCTCAGACCATAATGCCTTGAAATTAGAACTAAATCACAACAAGAAGTTTGGAAGGACCTCAAACACGTGGAGGTTAAGGACCATCCTGCTAAAAGATGAAAGGGTCAACCAGGAAATTAAGGAAGAATTAAAAAGATTCATGGAAACTAATGAGAATGAAGATACAACCATTCAAAATCTTTGGGATGCAGCAAAAGCAGTCCTAAGGGGGAAATACATCCCAATACAAGCAACCATTCAAAAACTGGAAAGAACTCAAATACAAAAGCTAACCTTAAACATAAAGGAGCTGGAGAAAAAACAGCAGATAGATCCCACACCCAGCAGAAGAAGAGAGTTAATTAAAATTTGAGCAGAACTCAACCAAATCGAGACCAGAACAACTGTGGAACAGATCAACAAAACCAGGAGTTGGTTCTTTGAAAGAACTAATAAGATAGATAAAACATTAGCCAGCCTTATTAAAAAGAAGAGAGAGAAGACTCAAATTAACAAAATCATGAATGAGAAACGAGAGATCACTACCAACACCAAGGAAATACAAACGATTTTAAAAACATATTATGAACAGCTATACGCCAATAAATTAGGCAATCTAGAAGAAATGGACCCATTCCTGGAAAGCCAAAACTACCAAAACTGGAACAGGAAGAAAGAGAAAACCTGAACAGGCCAATAACCAGGGAGGAAATTGAAGCAGTCATCAAAAACCTCCCAAGACACAAGAGTCCAGGGCCAGATGGCTTTCCTGGGGAATTCTATCAAACGTTTAAAGAAGAAATCATACCTATTCTACCAAAGCTGTTTGGAAAGATAGAAAGAGATGGAGTACTTCCAAATTCGTTCTATGAGGCCAGCATCACCTTAATTCCAAAACCAGACAAAGACCCCACCAAAAAGGAGAATTACAGACCAATATCCCTGATGAACATGGATGCAAAAATTCTCAACAAGATACTAGCCAATGGGATCCAACAGTACATTAAGAAAATTATTCACCATGACCAAGTAGGATTTATCCCCGGGACAGAAGGCTGGTTCAACACTCGTGAAACAATCAATGTGATTCATCATATCAGCAAGAGAAAAACCAAGAACCATATGATCCTCTCATTAGATGCAGAGAAAGCATTTGACAAAATACAGCATCCATTCCTGATCAAAACTCTTCAGAGTGTAGGGATAGAGGGAGCATTCCTCGACATCTTAAAAGTCATCTAAGAAAAGCCCACAGCAAATATCATTCTCAATGGGGAAGCACTGTGAGTCTTTCCCCTAAGATCAGGAACAAGACAGGGATGTCCACTCTCACCACTGCTATTCAACATAGTACTGGAAGTCCTAGCGTCAGCAATCAGACAACAAAAAGACATTAAAGATATTCGAATTGACAAAGAAGAAGTCAAACTCTCCCTCTTCGCCGATGACATGATACTCTACATAGAAAACCCAAAAGCCTCCACCACAAGATTGCTAGAACTCATACAGCAATTTGGTAGTGTGGCAGGATACAAAATCAATGCCCAGAAATCAACGGCATTTCTATACACTAACAATGAGACTGAAGAAAGAGAAATGAAGGAGTCAATCCCATTTACAATTGCACCCTAAAGCATAAGATATCTAAGAATAAACGTAACCAAAGAGGTAAAGGATCTATACCCTAAAAACTATAGAACCCTTCTGAAAGAAATTGAGGAAGACACAAAGAGATGGAAAAATATTCCATGCTCATGGATTGGCAGAATTAATATTGTGAAAATGTCAATGTTACCCAGTGCAATTTACACGTTTAATGCAATCCCTATCAAAATACCATGGACTTTCTTCAGAGAGTTAGAACAAATTATTTTAAGATTTGTGTGGAATCAGAAAAGACCCCGAATAGCCAGGGGAATTTTAAAAAAGAAAACCATATCTGGGAGCATCACAGTGCCAGATTTCAGGTTGCACTACAAAGCTGTGGTCATCAAGACAGTGTGGTACTGGCACAAAAACAGACACATAGATCAATGGAACAGAATAGAGAACCCAGAAGTGGACCCTGAACTTCATGGTCAACTAATATTCGATAAAGGAGGAAAGACTATCCATTGGAAGAAAGACAGTCTCTTCAATAAATGGTGCTGGGAAAATTGGACATCCACATGCAGAAGAATGAAACTAGACCACTCTCTTTCATCATACACAAAGATAAACTCAAAATGGATGAAAGATCTAAATGTGAGGCAAGATTCCATCAAAATCCTAGAGAACACAAGCAACACCCTTTTTGAATTCGGCCACAGTAACTTCTTCCAAGATACATCCACGAAGGCAAAAGAAGCAAAAGGAAAAATGAACTATTGGGACTTGATCAAGATAAGAAGCTTTTGCACAGCAAAGGATACAGTCAACAAAACTAAAAGACAACCAACAGAATGGGAGAAAATATTTGCAAATGACGTATCAGATAAAGGGCTAGTTTCCAAGATCTATAAAGAACTTACTAAACTCAACACCAAAGAAACAAATAATCCAATCATGAAATGGGCAAAAGACATGAAGAGAAATCTCACAGAGGAAGACATAGACATGGCCAACATGCACATGAGAAAATGCTCTGCATCACTTGCCATCAGGGAAATACAAATCAAAACCACAATAATTACCACTTTACACCCGTGAGAATGGGGAAAATTAACAAGGCAGGAAACCACAAATGTTGGAGAGGATGTGGAGAAATGGGAACTGTCTTGCCCTGTTGGTGGGAATGTGAATTGGTGCAGCTACTCTGGAAAACTGTGTGGAGGTTCCTCAAAGAGTTAAAAATAGACCTGCCCTACGACCCAGCAATTGCACTGTTGGGGATTTACCCCAAAGATACAGATGCAATGAAACGCTGGGACACCTGCACCCCGATGTTTATAGCAGCAATGTCCACAATAGCCACACTGTGGAAGGAGCCTCGGTGTCCATCGAAAGACGAATGGATAAAGAAGATGTGGTTTATGTATACAATGGAATATTATGCAGCCATCAGAATTGACAAATCCCCACCATTTGCTTCAACGTGGATGGAACTGGAGGGTATTATGCTGAGTGAAGTAAGTCAATCGGAGAAGGACAGTGTATGTTCTCATTCATTTGGGGAATATAAACAATAGTGAAAGGGAATATAAGGGAAGGGAGAAGAAATGTGTGGGAAATATCAGAAAGGGAGACAGAACATAAAGCCTCTAACTCTGGGAAATGAACTAGGGGTGGTAGAAGGGGAGGAGGGCGGGGGGTGGGGGGAATGGGTGACAGGCACTGAGGGGGACACTTGACGGGATGAACCCTGGGTGTTATTCAGTATGTTGGTAAATTGAACACCAATAAAAAATAAATTTATTAAAAAAAAGAAATTTAGCACAAGTACATTTATATTGCCACTAAGAATTACAAAGGGTAGATGGAACAGAGGGATGAAGGTATGGACATCAGTAGATGTCTAACTTTCTCCCCCTTAGTTTGATCACCACCTGAAATGTAGCTACTTGTTCTTTTCTGAATATTTTTATTTTAAATTTTGTTTTTCTTTCTTTTAAGGTGATTTCAACATGAGACATATGGAGATTCAGAGGAAGTGGGGTAGGAGATGGGGGCAGTTAGGGCAAGGCCCTGACAGTGGGCAGTTCCCTTTATCCAACCCCAGTGTAAGGACCCTGCCCCTTACATTTATTAGGAGATTTTTTTTTTGGTGTAAATGGTTTGAGGGCCTGCAACTTTGCTATCTTGGAACTGTCCTGACTTCCAACTCTGTGCCCATGGACAAAAGACTCCAAAATCGCCGTCTTTGTCCAGGCCACTGGAAGTTTACACAGTCTGGCTGCTCTCTGTTTTGGTAGAAGCCATCCTACCTCTAGTAAGAAGGATCCAGTGTCAGGTGACTCCCCAGGAGCCAATAGGCATTTGGGTGGGGTGGAGGTATGAGCAAAAGAGACGCAGAATTCTTTCTAGGGACCGAAAAACAACTGGGTGGGTGATTGTGAACCATTTTCCTCTAAGTGTCTCTCTTTTTTTCCCCATCCCCTTTGGTAGAAACATTGAATCTTCCTTAGGGATAGACCTGGGAGCCAACTGATGAGACTGGAGAGATCCAGGAGATGCAGGCCCAATCCTCTCTAACACTGCTCATGAACCAAGTGATCTGAGTCCAGTGTCCCCAGCTGGGCCTTGGGCTCCCTCAATCTATATGACAGCATTGTGAGGATGCCACAAGGCCATGTGCCCAACACAGAGGAGGGCTCAATAAGTCTTTCTTGAACAGATTCATATATGTGGTAGTGCTTTGAAAATCATAAAGCTCCATACTAAATGGTAGAGATAATTAGACCACTCTGCCATGCAGTCACATAAAGGAAATTTCCCCACCCATTCTCACCCATAATTTGAGATTGGAGAATGGGAGGGAAATGGAGAGAAAGAGAAATTAGAAACTATAAATAAAAGAATATGAAAACAATAAATAAAAGAAAAACCTAGGGCCAGATGACTATCTGGGGCCAATAGGTATTTGAAAGGGGCAGTGAGGGTATAAGCAGGAGAGACTCAAAGCTCTTTGTAAGGACAGAATAGCAGAGCTCAAATGAACCTTGGATATTTACTTTTAGGCCCCAGCTCCTGTTTGCCTGCCTCCAGTGATGAATAATTGTTTTCCTCTTGAGGCAGTTTATCCTGATCATAACCAGCTCTGACTGTTAGAAAGTATTCCCTTGTGTTAAACTGATAACTGCTTCCCTGCAGCTTGAAATTCTACCTGTTTAGTACCATATAGAAAAAGTTAATGCCTTGATACCAACTGATACATTCAGTTAATGTATGGACATTGACATAGGCAGGTGTTAGGGAGGAGTAGATTATCTCATTCTGTATTTTTATGAGCCAGTCAGCACCTCCTTAGGATTACTGAAAGCTCAATAAATACATGTTGAATGAATGAATGACCATCCCTTGGTATGCATGACTGCTATAAACTCGGGCTGAAGTCATTCCTACAATCTCCAAATCTATTAACCTACCTATCAACCTCTAAGCCATCCCATAGGATTCTGAGTCTTCAGTGTAACTACCTGTTTGTTCAATAATTTGGGACCAAATTGCAATCTTACAATGGGAAGAGTAATCTATTGATAAACCGACATTCTCTTCCACATCCCAAGGCTGATAGAAGGCAAATTGCAGTAATAATTGGAAGTCTAAAGTAGAAGATGACACTTAATCAAAGTATCAAATAGAGGGTTTTATGGTAGCACAAAGGCAGAAGTACTTGAGTCCACCTGGCTGGGAGGGACTGTGGAAGCAGATTCTAAAACTGAATCTTGGGACTCCTGGGTGCCATTCGACTCAGGGGGTGATCCTGGAGTTCTGGGATCGAGTCCTGCATCGGGTTCCTGCAGGAAGCCTGCTTCTCCCTTTGCCTATGTTTCTGCCTGTTTGTCTCTCATGAATAAATAAATAAAACCTTAAAAAAAATAATAAAAAATAAAACTGAGTCTTGAAAAGAGCTTCACATAGAGATAAGGTGGAACGATTGGATGTAAAGGGGGCAGGCAGTCCAGATAGAGGGAATTTCATAAAGTCATGAGCAATGTTTCAGGATAAATGGCAGGAGATTGCAAAATGGCTAAGACTTCCTAAATGGTGTTCCATAATTTGAATAGGGAAGAGCAAATAACCATACCTAATTCAATTTGATTCTGGAGCTGATCCAGAGTTTGACAAAAAGCTGGAACACAAGTAATTGTCATAACTACTCTGATCAGTGCTGTTCATCTTCACTGTTTTCATTTCACTTCTTACCATCATAATGACTGCTGGCATCATCACCACTATTAGGACATTGCTTCTACCTGAGGTGTCACCTTAATTACCACCATTCCAATCCACTGTGATCCCCACCATTACTTTGCCCACACCCTTTGCCATTAACATCCACCATCCCTCTTGCTATGGCCCTCCTACACAGTCTTTCTCAAATACTCCAAAAGGCTGAGGGAAATATTCTGTCCTTCCAGGGAACTCCTGAAGATGCAACCCAAAACATCTACGTACAAGTCAAAATATCTCTGAAAATTTAGGCTGTGTACTAAATATTAATACAAATTTTGTTTCCTTTGATATAGCCATGTTATTTTAAGTTTATTTTCCCTTCTCCTAATCTATAAGTAAAACTTCTTGCATGATGTTTTTTTGTGTTTATTCTGCCACTTCATGTATCCATTAGCATCTGACCCTTTTCCTTGCTTCCATCCCATAAGAATTTATATATTTGCATCTATATGTATCTGTACCTCTATCTATATCAACTGATTGATCAATATAGCTATATCCTAATTTGACAATTGTTTCAGGGGCAGCAGAGCATAACAGTTAAAAGTATAGATCTTAATATCAAATAACTTGGTATGACTCCCACCATGACTCTGACCTTGGAAGAATTACTTGACCTCTCTCATTTTGTTTTCTCATCTAAAAAAACAGAACTAATAATACTGGTCACCACACAATATTATTGTAAGAAATTAATGAGTTAGTGCATGTAAAGTGCTTAAAACAGTACCTGGTACATAATATGTGCCTGATAATTTTTTAGGGGATGAGAGAGAATCCCATCAGGCTTCATCCCCGGTGTGGAGCCCAATGCAGCGCATGATCCCACCAGCCTAAGATCATGACATGAGTTGAAAAAAAGAGTTGGATGCTCAAGTGACTGAGCCATGCAGGTGCCCCTGTGCCTGACAATTTTTTATAACTATTACTGAGCCAATCTAGCCTTTTCAGATCACTTAATATATGCCGGGTACAGTGATAACCTATGCTGTTGTGGGAAAAAAAAATGGAGTCAGGTGTGAGACTAATCTTTAAATTGTGGGACGCCTGGGTGGCTCAGAGGTTGAGTATCCCTTCGGCTCAGGGTATGATTCTGGGGTCCTGGGATAGAGTCACACATCAGGCTCTCTGTGAGAAGCCTGCTTCTCACTCTGCCTATGTCTCTGCCTCTTTCTCTCTGTGTCTCTCATGAAAAATACATAAAATCTTTTTAAAAAAATCTTTAAATTTCCCATGCTTGGTAAGGTAGGGAATGAGGTGAATGGGTTCATTACAGAGTAAGAAGTAAAATGTAATTAATATCATAAAAATCAAGTGTCATAAAAATTTGGCATTTAATAAAAATCTTGACGATAGGTAGGATAAACACAGGTGGAAGTGCACCAAATTGAAGGAATCTCATGGACAAAAGAGCAGAAATGGGAAAATACCAGGCACATTAGAGAAACTAGTGTTGCAGTTTGATTGGAGCATGGGATTTTTTGGAATAGTGAAAGATAAGTTTGACCTACAACACACACATATATATAGAAAAGAAAATCCTTTTTTTTTTTTTTAAATTTTTTTTAATATTTATTTATTTATGTATGATAGTCACAGAGAGAGAGAGAGAGAGGCAGAGACACAGGCAGAGGGAGAAGCAGGCTCCATGCACCGGGAGCCTGATATGGGATTCGATCCCGGGTCTCCAGGATCACGCCCTGGGCCAAAGGCAGGCGCTAAACCGCTGCGCCACCCAGGGATCCCTAGAAAAGAAAATCCTAAAAGGGAATTCAGCAACATTGGTACTTTAGTTTCTTTTTAAACAATATTTTTCAAAATAAGCATGATCATCTTTATATCAAACAAAAACAACAACAAAAAAAACCAAATCGATTTTTTCTTAAAAATGGGGGTGGGACAATTGTGTCAGGTTAGCAAAGGGGACTTGAAGGGACCTGTAGGTTAGTACAGCGGAGGCCTCATAATCACCAGCTTACCAGTTCTTTCACTGTCTGATTTTGGGTAAATCTGTCCTTCAGTTTCCACATTTAAAATTCATTCATTTATTCAACAAATGTTTACTGAGCACCTAGTATGTGTCAGATATTGTTCTAGATGATGGGGATATGGCAGTGAACAAAACACAAAAGTCTCTGCTCTGTTTATATTTTAAGCTTTAAAATAAAAGTCTTACTTTCACCATGTGAAATCTTGAAAAGTGCCTCCCTTCCTCAGATTCCATAAGGCCCTATTAAGGAGATAATTTGTTGGTCTCTATGCCTGTCTGCATACCCTTAAAGTGTTTCTATTGACATTTCCTTAGCTGCACGCACCTTCAATGATACTCTTTTCCATCGCTCTAAGGATCACTTTCTAAGCCAAACAACAAACACACTTTCATTTCCCCAACTGTTCCCAAAAGATCAACCCATGTGGAAGAGGGTCCAGGACCTGCCTTCATCTACCATGAACACATACCCTATTACCTTGCTGCCCTGTCCCAAATGCAGCTTGGTATTATTTTGTAGACTTAGCTGAGCATTGTTCCAGGCACAGTGTTGGACTGGAAATCATTGCAAAAAATTGGAGTTGTAGATGGGCATCTCTGCATTCATTATAGATATCCAAGTTAAAGAGAAACAGGCTAATAACAAAGTTTGTCTCTCAACTCATAAGAAACCTCTGAAGGAAAGACCTGGATCCTAGTCTTAATTCTGTCACAGTTTCATTACCTCAAAGTGGGACTTCGTGATGAAAGGCAGTATCCCAGCCAAGGAGGGGAATGTCCCAGAGTGAAAATGCTGAGGGTGGCTACAGAACTCTAAGTCTACAATGTACATTACTAGACTGGTATCATAAAACCTATAGCAGAGCTTAGTAGCCTCAAAACCCTATGAATAAACGGATACAAGATGGTAATATAGGAAGATCTTTAATTCACCTCCTCCCAAGGACAAAAAAAAAATCTATGGGTATGAAAAAAATTTCCTCTAAAAAATTCCTGGAAACTAGATAAACATCACTTCCACAACAATAGATTAAAAGGCTGCATCAAGACAGGTAGGAGGGGCAGAGACACACTCTTTCCAAAAACCCCATCTGAAGTGTGGCAACCTATAATTGGGAGCAATCTTAAAAGCATGGACCTTCTCCCCGAGGAGCAAGGAGTTTGTCCCTCACATCAGGTACCACCACTCTTGGATTCTGCACTAGAAAGACAATCCCCAAAAATATTTGCCTCTGAAAACCAATAGGAATATGTCCAGGAGAACCATAGTACTGTAGGGAATGAAGAACCTGCTCTTAGTGTTTACATGCAGGCTCACTCATCCCAGACCCCAGGACAAAAGCAGTAGTTTGAAAAGCACCATGTATGTATGTGAAGACCCACTTATTAATCTTAACATGGGCAGGAACCTGTTTGGGCTCTCTCCAGAAAAAGAAGTGTTGGTTGTTGCCATTTTTGAGATCTCATTCTACTTGGCCAATTCTGGGGCTGGGAGGCCCCGTTTTGCCAATCTCACTCTAACATGCTAGTGCCACTGAGCAAGCGCCTTCCACCCATGCCACAGCTGTGCCACAGTCACCAAGTGAATGTCTCACATCCCCACCATGCTGCAGTCACACTACTGCTAGTGAGGCAAGCATCCCATAGCCCCAAAACTGCAGCCATGCCACAGCCAACTAAGTGTGCTCCACATTCCCCTGCACCACAGACATAGCCCTACCACAGCCAGTAAGTGTGTGCAGCCAACACAAGGAATGCCCCTTGAGTGGCTAAGTCTAGCAGCCAAAGGAAAATGCACCTTTGGGACTCACAGATCATCTCCTACGCAAAATCATTTATGTAGGACTAACAGAGGTAGCTATTTCACCTAATACATGGAAAAATATAGACAAATAGGCAAAATGAGAAAGAGGAATGTGTCTGAATTGAAAGAATGAGAAAAAAACTCAGAAAAAGACCTTAATAAAATGGAAATAAGTAATTTAAAAGAGTTCAGGGTAGTGGTCATGAAGTGCACTCCAAACTTAAGAGAAGAACAGATGGACACAATGAGAACTTCACCAGAGATAGAAAATATAAGCAATTATCAAACAGAAGTCACAGAGCTGAAGAATACAATAATTAAATACACTAGACACTAGAAAAATACACTAGAGGGGTTCAACAGCAGATAGGATGAAGCAGAACAGATCAGGAAGCTGAAAGACAAAGCAATGGAACCCACACAGACAGAGGAGCAAAAAAGAAGAGTTATAAAAAGGAAAGATAGAGTCCAAGATGGTGGCATAAAAAGATCCTGAACTCACCTCTTCCCATGGACACAATCAATATACATTTATATCAATTCCTCATGAAGAACTGAAGGCTGATTGAACAGCTTCTGAAGAACAAATGATAGAGGGACCACAAAGAGAAGAGTAGGCGAGATGGAGACATGGTAATGACAGGAACTTCACCACAGTGCACTGACCTGCAGTACATAGGGAGAAAGATCTCTGAGAGGCCTGTGCAGACTTACTTGCACTGAATCACAGTGGAAAAATAGTGGTTTAAAGGGTAACTAGCAAAGTGCAAGGTAGCAAAGAGTAGGGGTCCTCCTTTCATCTGGTCCCCTTAATTTAGCTAGATAACTATCAAACCATCCAAGAACACTATCAATTCAAACTGAGATGTATGGAAAGAATGCCTGCAACTCTACAAATGCAAAAGTGACCATTTTTCTCAAGGTAGGAGCACAGAGAAGAGAAACCTAGGGGATATATCAGAAAATAAACAGCAAGGGGAGGGAGCCTTTGTAAATTGGCTCCAGGAAAGTGATAGAACTCTGAAGCTCAAAATTGGAACCTATAGAAAGCTGCTCCTGTGAGAGACTTCCCTACCTGAAAGGTACTCAGCAGTGAAGTGGGACAGAATTGCAGGTGGGGCAGTGGGATGTCAATATTCCTGGAGGCACAGAAAGAACAGGGATGCCTGAGCCAGAAGAGCCCAAGAATTGGAGCAGGGAAATGGGTTTAGGTCAGTGAGCCCAGAAGGAGGCTCAGCTTGTTTTGCCATAAAGGGCAAACTACATCCAAATCAGGTGACTGCTCATTGTGTGGGGTCCCTGAAAAGGACTGGAATAAAGCAACCCTCCACCTTCCTCTGGGAGAGATGGAGTAGGTGTGCACTCAACTGTGTAAACACTCTCCATGCCAGGGCTCTGTAATGCACAGAAATGGAGTGACCCTCCACTACCTCTGGGAGGAGTAGAGTGGATGCATGAAGGAGTGGGCAAAGGCTTTATCTGCCTTAGCCCTACAGATCGCACAAATCCGTGTCTCTGCCTGTCCCTGGGGAGGATTTGAGTGGTTGGGCACCATGGAGTTTGGCACAGAGTTTGGCACACAACAGGATCTCTCAGTTCCGGGGCTGGAGATTGGGGTGCAGCCATTTTTATGCTCACCCTCTAAAGAAGCAGGGAAAGCCTCCAGGGAACAAAGGCCTCACACAGCAGACAGCTTACATTGAGCTGGCACCTCCACCCAGGAACAGACACCTGAGAATCAGTGCAACAGGCCTCTCCCCCAGAAGACTAGCTGGAAGAACAGGTGAACAACAAGTTTGCTGACCAAACAGGACTGGAAAAATCCAGGGTTAGGGGAAAATAGTATATAGAACTTGAAGGGGTTTTTTTTAATGGTTTATCTTTCAGTTTAAAAATTTCAAAGTTTTCTTTCTTCTCATTTCAACTAGTATCTTATTTTATTAACTCTTTGTTTCTAAGTCTTTTTATTTTTTATTTATTTATTTTTTTAAATAAATTTATTTTTTATTGGTGTTCAATTTGTCAACATACAGAATAACACCCAGTGCTCATCCGTCAAGTGTCTAAGTCTTTTTAAACTTTCATATGTTACAATTACATGTTATAGATATAGTCTTCATTTTTGGCTTCCTATCAGTGTATTCAATTTTATTTTTGTATATATGTTTGCTTTATTTATAATTTTGGAATTTAGAATCTTTTAACAGAGACCAAAATATCCTCAGGAACAAGTGGATCACCTTGCTTTGTACATTCTGTGAGATTATATTCTTTTCACTCCCCCATTTTGCCCCCCCATTTAAAATTTCTCTCTTCTCTCTCTCTCCCTCTCTCTCTCTCTTTCTCCCCTTTCCTTTGTCTTTTTTCTTTTATTCTCTAGTTTCTGACCTCTTTGGAATTGTCTAGTGTATATTTTGCAGAATACTACCAAACCAAATTCAACAATACATTTAAAAATCAGTCACACACACACAAAAAAAATCAATCACCATGATCAAGTGGGATTTATTCCTGCTATGTAAGGGTGGTTCAATATTCGTTAATCAATCGACATTATATAGCACATAAATAAGAGAAAGGATAAAAACCATATGATTTTTTGAATAGATACAGTAAAAGCATTTGACAAAGTACAACATCCATTCATGATAAAAACTCTCAACAAAGTAGGTTTAAAGGGAATATACCTCAATATAATAAAGATTGTTATATTAAGAACCCACAGCTAAATCATACTCAATGGGGAGAACCTGAGAGCTTTCACCCTAAGGTCAGGAATAAAACAAGGATGTCCTTTATCACCACCTTTAGGTAACACAGTACTGGAAGTCTTAACCACAACAATTAGACAACAAAAAGAAATAAAAGGCATCCAAACCACTAAGGACAAAGTAAAAATCACTATTTTCAGATGACACAACGCTATGTAGAAAACCCAAAAGACTCCACCAAAAAAAATGCTAGTACTGATAAACACACTCAGTAAAGTCACACCACACTAAATCGATGTGCAGAAATCTTTTTTAAAGAGATTTTTATTAATTTATTCATGAGAAACACAGAGAGAGAGAGAGAGAGGCAGAGACACAGGCAGAGGTAGAAGCAGGTTCCATGCAGGGAGCCCAATGTGGGACTCTATCCCGGGACTCCAGGATCTCGCCCTGGGCCAAAGGCAGGCGCTAAACCGCTAAACTGCTGAGCCACCCAGGGATCCCCCAATGTGCAGAAATCTGCTGCATTTCTATATACTCATAATGAGGCAGCAAAAACAGAAATTAAGAGAACAATTCCATTTACAATCGCACCAAATAAATAAGACACCTAGGAATAAACCTAACCAAAGAGGTGAAAGAACTGTACTCTGAAAACTATAAAACACTGATGAAAGAAATTGAAGATGACATAAAGAAATGAAAAACATTCCATGCTCATGGATTGGAAGTATAAGTATTGTTAAAATGTCCATACTACCCAAAGTGATCTATACATGTAATGCAATCCCTATCAAAATACTAATAGCATTTTTCACAGAGTTAGTACAAACAATCCTAACATATGTATGGAACAACAAAAGATCCTGGGTTGCAAAAGCAATTTGTAAGAAGAAAAGCAAAGCTGGATGTATCATAATTCCAGATTTCAAGATATATTACACAGCTGTAGTAATCAAAATAGTATGGTATCGGCACAAACATAGACACATATATCAATGGAACCAGAAAGAAAACCCAGAAAAGAACCCACAACTATATGGCCAATCAATCTTTGAGAAAGCAGAAAAGAATATCCAGTGGGCAAAAGACAGTCTCTTCAAGAAATGTTGCTGGGAAAACTTGTCAGCTACATGCAAAAGAATGAAACTGGACCACTTTCTTACACCATACACAAAAATAAATTCAAAGTGGACTAAAGACCTAAATCTGAGAACTGAAACCATAAACATTCCAGAAGAAAGGACAGGCAGTAATGTCTCTGACACTGGCCATAGCAATTTTTTTCTAGATATGTCTTCTGAGGTTAGGGAAATAAAAGCAAAAATTAACTCTTGGAGCTATATCAAAATAAAAAGCTTCTGCACAGTGAAGGAAACAATCCACAAAACTAAAGGCAACCTACTGTATGGGAGAAGATATTTGCAAATGACATATCTGATAAAGGATTAGTACCCAAAATATATAAAGGACTTATATAAATCAATACCCAAAAAACAAATAATCCAATTAAAAATTGAGCACAAGAAATTAACAGACATTTCTCCAAAGAAGATAACCAGATCACCAACAGACATATGAAATGATGCTTAACATCATTCATCATGAGGGAAATGGAAATCAAAACTACAATGAGATATCACCTCACATTTGTCAGAATCGCTAAAATAAAAAACTCAAGAAACAACAAATATTGGCAAAGATGTAGAGAAGATGGAACCCTCTTGCACTGTTGGTGAGAATGTGAACTGGTGAAGCCACTGCGGAAAACATTATGGAGGTTCCTAAAAAGTTAAAAATAGAACCACCCTATGATCCAGCAATGGCACTACTGGGTATCTATCCCCCCAAAAATGCAAGGACACTGATACAAAGGGATACTTGCACCCCTATGTTTATAGCAGCATTATTTGCAATAGTCAAATTATGGAAGTAGCCCAAGTGTCCATTGACAGATGAATGGATAAAGAAGTGATGTGATACACACACACACACACACACACACACAGGAATATTATTCAGCCAGAACAAAAAATGGAATCTTGCCATTTGCAATGACATGGATAGAGCTAGGGAATATAATGCTAAGTAGGTCAGTCAGAGAAAGACAAATGCCATGTGATTTCACTTGTGTGGAATTTAATAAAATAAGCAAAGGAAAAAAAAGGAGAGAGGGGCCAACCAAGAAACAGACTCTTAGCTATAGAGAATATATTGATGGTTACCAGAGAGGAGGTGGATGGGGGAGATGGGTGAAATGGGCAATGAGCACTGGGAGATGTATGCAATTGTTGAATCATTGTATTGTATACCTGAAACTAATATAACACTATATGTTAACTATACTGCAGTCAAAATAAAATTTAAAAATTTTTAAAAAGTGTTAAAAAATAGTATGTCTTCAGAGTAGTGGTTCCCAAGTCTGTCTACACATTGGAATCATCAAATGTACTGATGCCTATATCCCACTACTACAGATTGCAATTTGATCTGAGCATGTGGTCTAGGCTTTTCAATCTTTAATATTACAATGTGCAGGGACATCTGGGTGGCTCAGCGGTTGAGCATCTGCCTTTGGCTCAGGGTGTGATCCCGGGATCAAGCTCCATGTCGAACTCCCTCCATGGAGCCTGCTTCTCCCTCTGCCTGTGTCTCTGCCTCTCTCTCTCTCTCTCTCTCTCTCTCTCTCTCTCTCTCTCTCTCTCTCTCTGTGTGTTTCTCATGAATATGTAAATAAAATCTTTAAAAATAAGAAAACTTTATTATAAAAAATCAAATAAAATTCCACTGTGCAGACAAGTTCAGGTGTTCTGGCTCAAAGGTTTGTTGTGAAGGATTTAAAGCTCACAGAATACATAGTTTGCTTTTTCCTCCAAGTGTTGATTCACCAAGAAGGAGACTGGTAAGTAAGATAATGTGCCAGGTTCAAGACAGCCTAGTAATTATCCGGGTCTCAGTTTCCTCATCTGTAAAACTGGCATAACCCCATTTAGGTTTCAAAACTAATGTGTTTTGTAAGCCATAAGGAACTTCCCAACAGCTTTTTTACATATATATAATATTTATATGTAATATATATATTATATATATATATATATATATACACACACAATCTCTCTCTCTCTCACACACACACACACACATACACACACACACACACTCCATCCTCACTTCACACTCCACTCCCCTTTTACAACAGGGCTCAAGGTAATCTTTCTTTCTGACCTTCACTGGTACTGCAATAAGTAACAGTAGTAGGAAGTTGGCAAGCCTGGAGGACTTCCTGACAAGAAGACAGGACAGAGCCTAACTATCCCAGGAGGAGTCTAGAGAACAAACCATCCCTCACAAACAACTCTAAAGTCCCAAGTGCAAGCGAGCCACAGAGCATCACATGGTCAACGCAAGGCCCACCTACACTACAACAGTTGGCCTGGAGTTGTGGAAAGGGCATAAGTGATTAAGACAGTTCTGTGCCCTCGGGTAGTTATTCTTCTTTTTCAAGTCCATTGTCCCCTTTTTAAAATGAGGATAGTTATATGCATTCTCCATAGGGCTGAAATGAGGATGAAATGAGACCAAGGATTGGAAGGTGGTCTACAGAATGGAAATTACAGTGAAGTATATTATAGCCACCCACTGATACCACGCACACAAAAAAAATCAAGTCACAGAGAAGTCTTCCTAAATTTTATTGGCACTGAAATAGAACATGGGTTGAGCATAAACCTCTCCAAAAAACAATTTTTTTAAACCCCAAAGATACACACACACAAAAAAAACCCTGAATACAAAATCTAACCTTTATCCCCAGCCTCCCTGTGGATGTGTTTATTGTCCTTAAGGCAGCTAGATTGCCCCACAATTCCAGGTTTGAATTTAGCCAGTATAGGGCATATCACCAAGATAGCATCAATATAATTCACAGCAATGCACATAAGACTCCCCAAGGTCAGGCGGGATGGAGTCATGGAGGAATCGAAGTCAAGGGCTCTGGGCTAGGGGCACTGCATGGAGGGACAGTATGAACTTTAGGGACTGAACTCTGGGGAGAAGAGAAAATAAAAAGAACAACAAAACCAAATACTAAGTACTTTAAGAATGGACTATATGACCTATGGTGACAGGTGACATCACTAATACTGAAAGTTTATTACAATAATGTTTCTGGCAAAATAGTCTTTTAAAATATAGTATATGCTTCCCAGGTATGGGGTGGTAAGGAAATGAGGCCAAAATGATCCCGCCTCAAAACTATTATCTTCTAAGAGTATGTTAGCAAGAAACACAGAAATCATTATTGAATTAGATGCCACTAGAATATATAATTCTGGTAGAGAATAAAAGAGCACACATGAAATAAAGAGGAGGAGGTTACTCTTGTGTTGAGAGAAAGAGGTTAGAGTGTAGAAGGGATCAGGTCAAAGTCTCCAATAGCTCTCTGAAGCCCAATGTGAACATTTCCCCTCTTTGGCAAGACTCCTGGATAGGGCTGGCTAGGTTTTTGGGTAACCATCCCTACCATTCTAGCTGGAGGTAATTGGGAACTAGAATGCAGAGGGGCAGATCCCAAGAAGGGAAGAACCCGGAGTAATAGTAAGGGATACCTTTGCTCATAGAGTTCACTTGAAACAAGCCTAGGTTCCCATAAGGCATGGGGGAGGATCTTCTAACCAGTCTTGCCTGAATAGAATGGCCAATAAGTTTCTAAGATGTTGGTGAAGTCTCTTGAAGGTACTGTCTCCTCCCATCTCACTGTGGGGAGAAGCTGAATTCCTGAACTCAGGGACAAGACTTCTAAGAATTGAGTTTGTAACAGGTCCAAACTGGGAGGTATAGGGAAGAATGACTGAACATCTCTTTAGCTTCCAATCATTACAAACCCTACATAACTCTAGAAGAAATGGACATTGGAAGGTCTAATCCTAGGTCAATTGACATCCTAGAGTATATACCTAGGGCCCTGCCTCCTTCCCTAAACCTTGTGCTATTCCAATTGTGCAAATCACAGGACCCTGAAAAGAAAGGCAGTTACAAGGCAGGGATGAGGGCTAGTTTTCAATCTACACCATGTTTTGGTTCTAGAGAACAGTAAATGTGGGGGTATTTCCCCAATCAAGTGGGAAGTGCCTCTGAGCAAGGGAAGTGGTCTTTTCTAAGTAAGCTAGATTAAAATGTGACAGAGAGGGAAGAGAGGGCCCAATTGGCACCATAGTAGGCCATTTATTTGCCCAAGGAAGTGAGTGAGGGCTGAGGGGCTAGGTTTGGTCCCATAGTGGCACTGAATGCTTAGCATGACTCCAGGGCTGCTCTAGTTAGTGGCTTCAGCACAGTGTGAGCTAGCAAGAGTACAGGAGTGTGGGGGCAAGGGAGAAGGGAGGGGAGTCCCTAGAGGCTGGGTGAGCATTACATGGACTCAAACTCATCAATACGCTGCTTGGTATTGCCCTGCCGGATCTGACGCAGGGTCTTGTATTTGTCTCGGCCAAGTCGCATGTTCTCAGCATGGATCATATCATTGGCAGTCTTCTTGGACTCATCACGGGCATTGGCCAGTTCTGAAGTAAGGGCCTGTGAGAGTGCAAGGGGTATGAGGTGTTAATGGCTTGCTCTTGCTTTCCCTCCCCCTATTTAACCAGATTCAATCTCTCTCTCTCTCTCTCTCTCTCTACACATAGACACACACACACACACACACACACACACACACACACACGCACGCACTTCTTCACTCCTCTCTTTCTACACAAAACACACACATTTTTGAGGGCCATTTTTAGCTCTGTTGGGACTGCAGTGAGGGAAAAGAATAAAACAAAATCTCCACAAACTTAGGGGGCCAATTGATTGGTGGTAAGTATTCTCTGAGAGTAGAAAAATGTATCAAAGATTCAGCTAGAAATTGGGTCAGGGTATTTTCTGAGTACAAGAGGTAAATGGAGCATGGGGCAAAAAAACAAAAGTAAGAGGTAGCCCAAGGTCTGATGAATAAGTGATGGACGTCTATCCATAAAACTCTTGTTAGAAAAAGGCTCCAACTCCCATACTCCATTGAGACAGGCTAACCTAACCCCCATGATGACCTAGGGAATTTGCATGGTATCTTTGAGCCTTTGCCCCTGCTGGGATACCTTCAGGTGCTTCTGCACACGTTCATTCTTCTCTGCCTCAGTGGTACGTTCCTCCTCACTGCGGTCCTTGGCCATGGCATCAGCCCGCAGGTCAGCACTGGCTTCTGCTCCATTCTCATCCTGCTCATCTTGCTCATTCTCAGCCGGCTCAGCTACATGAGGTGTACTCATAGCAGTCTTCAGCTCAGCACGGGTCTTCTCCAAGTCTTCTTGTACCATCTGAGCCTGTCCAGTAACAGAGGGCAAAAAGAACCAGCAGTCAGATCAGGCTAACTTATAGCATCCTACATGTGCATAGAATGGCCCAGCAGGAGGCAGGCACCAGGTAGACCAAGTCATTTTGTCTGCCTTTAGTTTCTGCATCTGTACAATAGGAGCAATTTACCAACTTCCCTGGTGCACTAGAGAATTCTGGGAAGTATGTGAGAAAGCCTCAGGCTCCTTCTCCCATGCTAACCTGCTGTCAAGGAAGGATGGAAGGAGTAAGGATCTCAAATCTGAAGAATCTAAGGAATCGAAACCTATGCATGTGGGACCCTTTCACATAATGCTTTTCCTCTGGGCATTGTGTCTCACCTTCTGCTGCCATTCCACAGCCTCATTTTCCTTTTTCTGTCGGGCCATCTCCAACTGGGAGATTCGAGCTGTCAACTCTGCCATTTCCAAGGCCTATGGATAAATTGGAAGGTTGTGAGATCTGAGCCTTCTGGTCCTCAGGACCCAGGATATCTTCAACCCCAGTTCCCCTGGAGAAACTGCTGTTCCACTTGCATACCATCCTGGAAGCCCTTTTACCACACCTTCTCCAGGAAGCCTGGTGGACCACTCTGATTCCCAGATCTACTATTTCTCATCAACTCCAAAACATTTCCTTATAAGTCACAGATCTGCACCTAGACAACAGACCACCTGAACACAAACACATCATCTATTTCTTCCTCATCTCTCTATCCCTCCCTCCCCCTCTCTTTCTCTCTCACATGCACTATTGCCCACTGCATATTTAGGGCCTCTGTAAAGCTATGGAGATCACCATGTCACTGCCTAAAGTGCCAGACTCTTTCCTGTTTTCCTAGAATGCTCAGGGGGCTCCACTAAGACTCCTCCCAGGACAAGTATAAGAAAGGCAGTGTAGTGTCACAAGGGAATCTAAACAAGGGACAAGCTTATGCACATCCTCACACCTTTGACATATCTCCTAGAGGAAGCTTCCCCCTGGTAATTAGGTCTTAGTTCCTACACTCAGACTCCAAACAGTAGAGGAGAAGAGCATATATCAAGGAATTTGGACATAGGTTCTAATTTTTGAGTCAAAAGAGTAAGTAAAGATGAAAGTAAAGATGTTCACCTTCCTCCCCTGAAAAATACATAGACACATAGTCTAAAAATGCATAATTGCATATGCTTTTAGAGAACAAAGCCTTCAAAGAGAGGCAAAAATGGGCTCTCATCCTACTCAGCCACATTGTGTGATCTTTAACAAGTATCTTAAACCTTCTTGAGCTCTAATTTCCTAATCTGGGCATAATATCCCACATAGCTTAATACCATAGGGTTATTGGGAGAGGAAATAAGAAAGTAAGGGAAAAGGAAAAGTTGCTAGCATAGCTTGTAACACAGAGTAGGTAGTCAATTAAATATAAGTCCCTTTCCTTTTTTCCTTCTTCCCTTTCCATTGTCAGGTCATCAGCTTGGATACCCAAGGGCTAAGAAAGTAGAAAAAAAAATAAGGGTTGGGGAAGACTGTTTGCATCCCTTTCTGGGCCACACCAGTGACTTTATAGCTTACTTCTGAATAAGTTAACTGCTGTGGGCCTGTGGACTGGTATCCTGCTAGAAGAAGCCAGCCCTGCAGGCAGGGGTAACTGAATAGGTAGACAGGGGAGAAAATTCATGTACCACAATCCTGGCCCATTTATTAGTTTTACCAGCTGTTCCTGGGTCTTCTTCTGATCTCGGGAGGCCTGCAACAGGGCTTCTTTGGCCTCTTCAGCTTCTTGACGTTCCTTGGCCAATT